>NC_142794.1:91722703-92027703 GCF_049724085.1 Artemia sp. Qi Xiang Cuo | reverse complement strand
CCCCCAAATCATAGGTTTCAGACATCACACACCTACGAAAGACTAAGAAATCCGGTTATGAAAAGTCAGAAATAGCAAATTACATATCCCAAATCAGAGGTTTCAGACAACACTCACATATGAACGTCTAAGAAAACTAGCTCAGAAAAGTCAAAAATAGCAAATTATCAACCCAAAACCATAAGTTTCAGTCAACACACACCAATGAATGGCTAAGAAAACAAGCTCAGAAAAGTCAAAAGTAGCATTCCATCCACTCCAAATCATAGGTTTCAGACACTACACACCTATGAAAGACTAAGAACTCCAACTCAGAAAAGCCTGAAATAGCAACCCACACATCCCAAATCATAGGTTTCAGACACCACACACCTACGAAAGACTAAGAAATCCGGTTATGAAAAGTCGGAAATAGCAAATTACACATCCCAAACTATTGGTTTCAGACAACATTCACCTACGAAATACTAGAAAACCTTAGCTCAGAAAAGCCTGAAATAGCAAACTACACAACCCAAATCATAATGTTCTGACAACACATACCTATGAAAGGCCAAGAATCCTAGCTCAGAAAAGTCGAAAATAGCAAACTACACATCCCAAATCATAGGTTTCAGACACTACACACCTATGAAAGACTAAGAAATCCAACTCAGAAAAGCCCGAAATAGTAATTTACATATCCCAAATCATAAGTTACAGACAGCATTCACCTACGAAATACTAAGAAACCTTAGCTCAGAAAAGTCTGAAATAGCCAACTACTCATCCCAAACTCGAAGTTTCAGACAACAAACACCTATGAGTGACTAAGAATCCAAGCTCTGAAAAGTCCAAAAAGCAAACTACACCTCCAGTTACAGACAGCATTCACCTACGAAATACTAAGAAACCTTAGCTCAGAAAAGTCTGAAATAGCCAACTACTCATCCCAAACTCGAAGTTTCAGACAACAAACACCTATGAGTGACTAAGAATCCTAGCTCTGAAAAGTCCAAAAAGCAAACCACACCTCCCAAATCATAATTTTCTGAAAGGAAACACAGATGATAGGCTAAGAAATCTAGCTCAGAAAAGTCAAAAATATCAAATTAACCATCCCAAATCATAGGTTTCACTCAACACACATCAACGAAAGGCTAAGAAACCTAGCTCATAAAAGCCTGAAATAGCAAACTACTCATCCCAAACTATTGGTTTCAGACAACATTCACCTAGGAAATACTAGGAAACCTTAGCTCAGAAAAGCCTGAAGTAGCAAACTACACATCCCAAATCATAGGTTTCAGAAAACACACATCAACGAAAGACGAGTGCTCGGGGAGAGCCTTTGCGGGTCTGTGGGTCCCTTGAGGGTCGGGGGTCCTTTGGGAGCTGGGGGGGACCTTTGGGGACGGGGGGATGGGCTTTGGGGTCCGGGGATGGCATTTGGAGGTCTGGGTGGGTCTTGGGGGCGCGGGGAGGGCCTTTGGGTGCCTGGGGGACATTTGGGGACCGGTGGAGGGCCTTTGGGACCCCGTTGGTCCTTTGGGAGCTCGATGTGCCTTTGGGGGTCTGGGTGGGCCTTTGGGGGACCGGTGGAGGGCCTTTGGGAGTTTGGGGGGCTTTGAGGACTGGGGGCTTCCTTCGGGGTTGGGGTATGGGGATTGGAACCCTTTCGATCGGGGTAGGGCGATCGGGGCTCTTTGGGGTTGTGGTAGGGGACCTCACAACACAGTTCAATGGAACTTGTGTATTATAACGACCACACTCAAAAATCATCTTTTAAATCAACGTCTCTAACGGTTTCGCCGAAATAATTCCATAAGCTGTCTAAAACCGTTTCGCCCAAATAATCCCTAAAAGTAATTTCATCATGTTCCTTTTGTTTGGCATCTCAGTACTTTCACATTTCAAATTTCTAGGAAACCCTTTCCTACGTTAATCTCTTCATCTCATAAATTTTCCTAGCTAAACTATTATGGTTTCGTTAGAATATCAATTTATCTCTCCGACTTAAAGCTCCGTGAAGCCGTATTTAAAAATAGAATTTCTATCTCTTTAGACACCCGCATAATTCCAAGATAACAAGTGATGTCATTTATGATTCCTGACACTAAAGATCAATGAAGCCCTATTTAAAAATAGAATATTAATTTTTCTCTCTGTCCTAAAGAACGTTTATCCCTCAGACCTAAGACTAAAGAAGCCATAATATTTCTTAATTCCCCCCTTCGTGAATCAATAATTCCCCCTAGCGATTATGTAAATCAATTTCTCAGGTTAGGCTAGCCAAACAACACAGAAGCCATGTTTGTTTCTTAATTCCCCCCTTCGTGAATCAATAATTTCCCCTAGCGATTATGTAAATCCAAGCGAGAAAATTCACTTCCCCCTCGAGTCCTAGATCAATAACATTGTCCCCGGTAGAATTCAATGCGCATGTGCAACCTTCGTTCCGGAGTTATTACACATAGAAACAACAAATAAATCGACCTTGGAAAAAGAGGTCATTGACCCCATTACGTAATCATTCTCCCTAGGGAGGCTATGCCCTTATTTGGTGCCCGGTCAGTATTAAAATTGCTGACATGACCACGTGGTCATGTCACGAGTCGGACCCACATCTCTACTTATGTCATAATTAGGTAAAATCGTTTTATGGCAAAAATTTATAGTTTTCTCAGTTTTTTTTTAAGTTTTTTTTCATAGTGCTACTTTTTTTTTCATTGTGTTACAAGATCTTTATCAGATTTCTAGTGGATATGTTATATATTAAAATTTAATTTTTTGCAGGCTTATTACAAAATTGTGTTCTCAATTTTGATAATCCAACTTTCTTTCGCATTTTTTCTTTTTTTTTGCGCATACAATTTTTTGTTTTGATCCATTCTTAAAGATTATGCTCTGGGTATTATCTATGTTTTTACTAAATGTCAGCCCATTTTCTTATTTCATACCAGATTTTTTTTCATTATTTTAGAAACTATGTATTTTTAGTGACTTGTATAAGTTCACGGGGTCGAACTATAAGACTGGTTTTGAAAATGAGTTGTGCTTAATAATGGGATGCTTCACAAAAAACTGTAGTACAGTTTTTCTTAATCAGCCTTATGTGCTGGTACACCCTCCAGAGGAGATAGGCAGACCATACTGTCAATATGATCTTATTCCTATAAATAAAAACCTGATTCCATATCATCATGTGGTAAAAACTGTTTTTTCAAAACAAATTTCAAAAAATTACCCTAATCAGAGGCAAATTTATGCAAATGAATCTCTCCATGGTAAGAGAGGTGGAGCAGCTTCATGCATTCCACCCCTGGACCTTAATCTTTATATTCTCCTTCCATTGGGATCATTTATTTTGTCTGCTGAACTGTGTACCATCCACCTTGCTCTAGATCTTTTTAGAGATTGTTGTTTCGAGTCTGAAAGTATTCTCTCTTTAACTGACACACAATCTCCAATACATTTGCTCTAAAGTTTAAACTGAATTGTTGATGATACGGACATACTTCTTGTGTGCGATCACACAGAAAGTGAGTTTTGTATCTTGACCGAGCCCCCTCCCCTCCTTTATCATAGATTAAAATTTTGTTTAGTGTCATATCGGGAAAATCTAAATATTAGTTGTTAAAAGGTCTAAGGATTTAGGGTACTTGTGCATAATATGGTACCCACAAAAGAAGGCAAGTTTGGTTAATGTTAATAAAAACAAAATAGGATAAATATATAATAGTTTAGAAACAAATTTGGGCTATATATTTGGACGTTGGAGGGGGGGGTAGAACATAGCATATATTAAATACGCAACCTATTCAAGGTACCTCCCCCGCCTAAACCCCCCAAAAACAGCAGTTTATATATTGTAAACGCAATGGAAACCACGCTTTGCATTCCATTTCTCTATTGCAAATACCCGTTTGTCGGGTTTCGTGTCTGGTTTCCTTGATTCAGTTATAGCGGTGGGTACCAGACAGTGCACAAGAGTAGTAGGGAGAGGGTCACTACTCCGATACGACACCACTGCTGCCATCTATAATTGAATTTATCGCTGACAGGGTATAATTTATTCAAGGATTATTGATCCACTAATGGGTCAATGACACCTTTTTCAAGGTCGATTTATTTGTTGTTTCTAGGTGTATTGACTCCGGGACGAAGTTTGCACATGCGCATTGAATTCTAACGGGGGAATGTGTTAATCGATTCTAACGGGACAAGATCACGTGTCTCTTTCTAAGCCAATCAGGGAGTCGGCAATATTAGCGGGACAGGATTGCAGAGAATATAAGGAAAGGATTTTTGATATAGTTTTAATTAGTGTGTGAATAGAATTCAAGGAGTGAGAACAGTTTGACTTTACTCATTAGGATATATTTGTAATAATGATGTGTAGAATGTTTACACTATTATAAGTTGATAATGGAGTTGGTGGCAATGATACAACAGCATCAAACATTGCAGTGGAAATGACGAGAGGATCACGGCTTTGTCTGGAATGGGATGAAGTATATGCAAGATATGTGATATCTTTGAGCAAATTTAAAATGGAGGATCAATTATGCTTCGCTGCAAAAGTTTATATACCGCATGTGAATAGACTTCAATGTGCTTTAAGTGTATTAGTGAAGCATATCGAAGACAATAAGCTATATCGCTAATTGTACATGTGTAGTATTATTGTTATTATTAACCAGTAAAATTGTTTCGAAATCGAAAATGTTCCCTTTCTTTTTGTTAGAATGTTAGGCTAACGAATCATGGTCAGTCTAGAGTCAGCAGTGAGAGTGATAGGATTGAAAAATGAATAAATTTGAGAAAAAGAAAATTAGATCGAATCTTGTGATTATGGAAAAACCTTTGATTTTGGATGACAATTTTCTCAAGTTATCCCTTCAACGAAAGATATTCTCTCAGGGAACACTTGACAATAACTGATTCTCCCCCATTGGACTATTGTATGAAACTTTGTCGATGTGACTCAAATGCTTATACTCAATTTATTGATATATTAATTGGAACACAACAGAATAATGTCGTGGATATACTTTTGAAAACATTGCCATAGATTCAATTTAGATGGCTCCCCCCTATTCGAAAGAGGTGACGTCATAGAGTTACTCCTCTCCCATTCCTCCCTCTGAATTTATCGAACGAAAATCAGTTTCATTTTAGCTGTGAGAGAGTTGACACCAGAAACCAAAAAATGTTCTATACATGTCCACTATGCATGTACACTCTTGGCAGTTGGTCATCATGTGAGAATTGTACAATTATTGATGACTATAATGAAAAGAGCAAATACTGTAATCCTTGTAAATTACATAGAGGCTATGCAGTACAAATTAAAGGATGTAACTCATGTCTTGAAGAGATTTGTGACTCTCACCCTAGAGGGCATCTGTGCTCCAATTGTCACTATGACAAATGTGATCAGTGGGAGAATACTTACCCCGGTATGATAGGAAAGAATCCCAAACGTGATTTTAGTCTATTTCTACGAGATTGGTATCGTCGTGGATTTAAATTATTCTGGGAGGAAGAATCAGGTCTACGATTCAACTGTTGGGGTAACAAAACAATTTGGTTTCTACGTTATCGTTGTGACGACACTGCCTATTATGACTATAAACCAAGTGATTTTTATTTGGCAGTTACCAAATGTGATTCACCATTTGAAAACACTATATGTGATATTGCTTCATATAGACAGATTGAAACTCGTGAATTTCATAATATGAATGCAAATAGTATCATTGACTATACAAAGAGATATGACAAGAGTGAAGTTACATTATACTGTAGAAAATGTGATCCTGACTTTGCAGCCAATCAAGATCAATATACAGTGAATCCAAATGAGGATAAAAAATTCAATTGTCTTCATTGTTTGAGAGATGCACAAGCAATGACCCGTCTGCACAGTCGATGGACTGGTATTAACAATAATTAGGGTATTGTTGGCACTTTGTATTTTTCCAAGAAAGTCCGAGGGCAGACAATAGGATCCGTATTTGGACACGCAGGGGTCCATATTAAATACATTGATTATTTGACTGGTGTTCATGGTGCCAAGTCTAGTAGAATACTGCCTTCGGGAGTGATTTCCTAATAGCTTTCAAATTGATTTAGCGAGATTAGTGCAATACTCTCAGCTAATGGGTCAGCAAATGTACATTCTAAACGTACCCTCCCTGTTCGTAATCTGCCTATATTTTGGATGCCAACGAAGTCTAGATCCAGGCTGCAATGTGCCTTAGCAAATATTTGTTTGGTTATACTATTTTTCAATAGTTGTGCATCATGATCTAGGGATGGCTTGGTTAACTCATACAATATTCTATAGAATTTGTTAAAAGATAGATCGTAGAGCCGCCTTCCATTTACTTTGCACACAAGAGATGAAAGCCCAAACATTTCATATTTATGTGGGCATCCAGTCGACGATCCTATTGCACTAGCGCTTTTTACAAATGCCAAAGTCAGCTTTGACGGGATTTCGCCATTGATAAAGGATGAGTCAGTGAAGGTGCGTGACCCCGTGACAATATGACGTTGATTGGGGATTGTCTGAGGAACAAGTAGTTTAATATTATTTCCACTGGCTCTCAGTTTTTCCACCGCCAAAGCAACAGAACTCATGACCTGTTGTTTGCGTACATGTAGTATTGCCGAGGTGAGAGAGTCGCATGTGGATTGTAAGTAAGTACTTTTCTCAATATGAAATTGGATGGTGCAAGCGTCAACTTTATATACACTTTAATATTGGGTGGTAATAATTGGAGTATATTAAATATTTCTTGATATATTTTTTTAACTAGATGTAATTCACTAGTTGTAGCATTTTTAATTGCATCTGTACTATCAGTATTAGTAATATATTCATATCCATTGGAGGTGCCTCTAAATTCCTTGTATGAATTGGGTGTCATCAGCATAAATTGCATATAGCTTTTATATTTTAGTGATTGTTTCTTGTGCTCACCAGCGTGCCATTGATCCAGACAATAATTTGGCAAAAAGAATCGCACAATGCAAAAGTTCTATATGATGTTCTGTTACCAAGAATCAGCAATGCATTAGCGATTTACTAGAGTTTTATTTATAAATCTATAAATGTTGAAGACATGTTCGTAAGGTAGTACTCATTGGAGTAAACTTGAAAGTGTATATTATCTTAGAGAGGTTGTTGTGGATAAAGTTGTTCATAGTATTCATGTTTTACACTCACACCAACATTTTGTGCATTGAATAGATTCAATGAGGAGGTGATTGAAGGTTGGGAATCCTTATGCGGTAGGTATGACATCTTAGGAAAAGAAATCTAGTTTTGATCTAACAATTCTCTTCCTGGGGCTTCCTCTTCTACTGTTTACAGTGCGTGTCGGCTTTTTCCTTCTTTTCTTTGACAAGGGTGATGTCTTACGTTTCTGACCTGAGTAGAGACTGTTGAGTGATGCGTTGTTTCTCGACCTTTTTAAACCTTTTCCATTTTGTTTTAATCTCTCGCTAAGGGTTCGCGCACTGGACCTAAGATTTTCCAAAGCACTTTTTTTTAAATCCTTGCCAGAGCTCAAATCGTATAGTGTAGAGGATGCAAAATCTGTTGCAGCCGGTACAATATATTTTCTAGCCAGAGGCAGTGCAGAGCGAAACAGCTTAGCAACACAACTGCCAAGACCGTAGCCATAAATTGACAAGCGACCTTTGTAATAGTCCATTCCATTGCCCTGTTGTTTTGGGCCAAGAGTATTAACATAGCAGTCAATATCAGGACAAATGAATACCAATTTTCTATTAGACATCTTGCTATTGAATAGTTCGAAAATGGCATGTAATCACAGAGAAACCTTTTGATATTGCTAGGGGATCACCTAATTCAGTTCTTAGTGTTAACTGACAGAGTTCCAAATGTGAAGTGTTTACGGGAATATACTGAAGATGCTTTATATTGTAGTGGTGAATATGTTCTTAATTGGTTTTTCGTTCAAGAACTCGTAGGAGGGGAACATTGCTATTGCCAACCCGGGATGTTTCCACAAATGAAGCGTAGAGAAATATACAAGTGTATGTTGAGAAGGCAGGCGGGTAGTCAGCAAAAATAAAATTAATGTTTCCAGCAGTTTTACCGTTGATAATATTGAGCTTAAAGCGAAGAACATCCTTTAAATTATCATTGAGAACAACATTTTCATCAGCAATAGGTGAACTAATGTAGATCTTGCCCTCCTCCTTTGGGTAGTTGAAATGAAAAGCTCCATTTTTACGACCGGAAATTCTTTTATTGATAGAACGACATAAATCATTCCTAAAGGTGAGTTCTTCATAGCGTAATTTAATATATGGATAATTCATCCAATTGATCTTTTGAATTTGTGCTTGATCACCTGAGGGTGGCGGCCAATCATAGGGTCTAATTTTCATTTCATATTTGCGATCTTCTCTCAGGATGTCATATGTATTTTTGAGAATACAGTCCACAAGAGCCACTTCATACTTTCCATCGTCGAATTTGATGGTGGGGGAGAGTTTCGTCCAAAAATCACTTGTTCTATTCAAGTCATTGTAGAGAAGGATCAGAAACATTGTACACGAAAGTCACATAGAAATCATTGGGCATTGTTAATATCTTCAACACTGACCCAAGAATCAAAATCAGAGTTATATCCTAGCCAACGAACAAGCAACTGTCTCTTGCCCCTGCGAGTACGACTCTTTAATATCTTTTCAATTTGATAAATTTCACTAGTGTTTCTAACTTTTTGCAGTTCATATTCATAAAAACCACCGAGAATCACATCATCTTTAGTGTCTCGCAGTCGTTATGTCGCGGGTGTAGTATCAAGGATTTTTTACACTTTAAAAAGTTCAGTGCTCCATAAACAATTCCCTTTTCAAAAATATTGGTGGTTTTATTATTTCGAACAGTATCACCAACATTAAATTTCTTCTTTTTCTTCTCATTACCATTGGAATATTGCTTTAGAAAAGCATCAAATGTATTTTCACTGCAATGAACGTCCCGAGGGCATGTCACGACTCATGCCCGAGGGCACTACATCGATCTCTGTCCCTGTCATGCCCGAGGGCATGACAGGGACAGAGATCGATGTGGTCGATGCTTGTATATTTGCATGATTTTATCTAAATCATGAATAAGAGCAGCAGTATTTTTCAGCGTACAATATCTTGAAATTAATAGACGAATCGTTCTTGTCAATCGTTCAGCCAATGCAGCCTTTATCGGGCTGTGACTATGATAGAGTATTGTATTATATTTCAATAGAACCTTTTGCACATGAGGATTAACAAATTCGCTACCGCGATCCGATTGAATTTGTCTATAGCAATCCTGTTCAAGAATACTTTCTAAAGCATGATCAACTTCAACACCTCTCTTTGTTTGCAATGGAATGGTATATGCATAGCGACTAAAGACACTGACTCGCACTAGAATATATTTTTGGGGTGTATTATGACGCCATTGAATCATGTTTAAAGTTAAAAGATCAGTTTGCATTATATGCAGAGGGAAAAAGGCTTTAGTTTGTCGATATTGTTTGCCACGAAGCCTGCGATTCCGAAGCAGTGTGTAACTCGGTTCATTTTCTAGATACTCTTTTTTGTTATGTGATGCCATCTATGTTAGAGGCAACTTTAGAAAGCGTTGTGGGGGAACTTAGACTTCCCGCTTCACCAATATTTTTATAGACAAGCTTCAGAACTTCAACCATTTTGAACGCAAACACGTAGGGAAATGACCACTTCCCTTTTGAACACTGAATGATGAATCAATCTGTCCTCCCCTTTCGAATAAAAGCCACTGGTGTTATGAAATCATTATTGCTACTGTGTCTGCTAGTATTTTCCAATATTGAATCATCTTCTTTTTTAAATGGTAGAGGTGTTGTTGGAGGACTATATTCTCTTAGTTTCTTTAGAATTTGCTTAGTGCCAATAAGACTTTTGGTGAAGTTTGATGCATTTAGAAAAGTATATAGATTATTTTCAAATGATAAAAGTCCTTTACAATTCGTCACCATATCACAAATTAAATCAACTAGATTATAAATTTTTCCCTGAATTATAATTCGTTTCTCTGTGCTATCGACCTGAACTTGATCATCACCACTTTCCAACATGAGATATGCTAATACTCTTTTACTCTGTTCTCGATAGGTCACTGGCAATAGGTTTTCAATTGTCGACACTGTGGAATTAAATCCGTTCTCCTTTGATTGCACTGGTGAATCTTGAGATGTTTCCTGTTAAGGGGGATCTGTGACGGCGGGTCACTCACGATAAGGTTAATGTTTGTCCACACGTCGTATTGCATTTTAAAGTAAAACTAGCTTTTTATCATCAGCAATATTCTCATCATTAATGAATTTACTTAGATTATCTTCAAAATGTTCCACGGGCGAGATGACAAGTTCAATTGGCGTGAATTTATAAGGTTTAGCCATTCTCTAGAGAAAACTGTTTACCAGTCCTGCAGTTATTGGCAGTAAAAGTGTAAAAAAGCTACCGCCCGCTTAAAGGCGGCATTTTCTTTTAAAAAAAAATTCCCTTTTTCTTGTAGATCAATGCGCGAACTGGTGAACATTGTTGCTTTGTCCGTTGTCTAGAACATTTTGGTAGGTGTAGATTGATCTCAGTTAAATTTAAGAGAATCTCAGACACTAGATCAATGAGATTATTGTTAGCACCAAGTTTTAGTATAGCCTTCCTGAGTGGAGGTTTTGAAGTGCCTAAAACGGAAATTAAATGCCGTTGTTCGTGTAGTTTCTTCAGTGTCGTGATGGCAACTAATAGTTTTTTCTACTATACACCGGAAGATATACAGTAATTTTTTTGTCGAAAATATCTGTGACTACACGTAGATCCTCGGGTCTGCGCTGAATAAGATCCAGCAAAATGTAGCCGTAGGGCTTATTTGTCGCCTGAGTGTACGCTGCCAGCAGAAATTTGGGGGCTCCTGGATATATTTGCTTATTGAGAGTTATTAGCGAGATAGAATCACGAACAACTCGGTAGATAATATAGATGGTTTAGTTCAAAGCAAGGGTTCTCATACATTTGTTCTGATAAAACAGATTGTGTAGAACTAGGGTTATGGAAATGTTCTCATGATGAGAGCGAATGGTAAACAGTTGTAGCATTTCCTGTGAGAACTGTTCAATTGATTCAGCCAAATTAGCAATAATCAGCCATGAGTTTGGTTCAATACTATTGAAAACATCAAGTCCCCCTATGAATTGTATTGGTATGGATATGGCAATAGCTTTTATTTGATCGTAGGACTCTTGCGAAATACTATAGCAATAATAAATTTTCTTTGGTTTTTCCAAAAACATTTTATTACAATTTTTAATTATTTCAGCTAAAAGTGTCGTTTTCCCCGACATTGATGGGCCACACAGAAACAATCTAAATAGTTTTTTGAATTCATACATATTCCTGCTGCTGTTGTCAATAGCCGGATTAAATCTAATTGTAAACTTTACATATCCAATGAATAAGTAGTAATAATAGTGTTCCCATAGATCTATGTAGTACATTAACAAGAACAATAAAAACAATACTTCATTCAATTATTAACATAAAAATACTTTTCTGTTTAAAAAGAACATTTATTGAACAAAAACACTTGTTCAACAAGAACATCAATATTTATTAACAACAACAAGAACAACATTTATTAACATAAAAACACTTTTTTTGTTCAACAAGAACAACAACTCTATTTGTACAACATTTTTTCACCTTTTTGTACAACAAGAACAACACTATATGTACAACATTTTTTATTGTCATAAAAAACGTTTTTTGTCCAGCAAGAACACCAACACTATTTGTACACACATTTTTGTACAACAGCACTATTTGTACAACACAAAAAAAACAACTTAAAATAGCACAGTTGAACACTATGAATTTAAAAGATACCCTCCGGGGAGCCATAATATACGGGCCGAAAGCTGGCCGTGGGCGGGACCCCCACCCCCCGGGAGCTCCGGGCCGAAGGCCGGCCACGGGTGCGATCCCCCAACCCCCGGGATCACTGTGGAAAACTGAATACAATAGTCACCGCCACTGCGGCAGGTTTGAGCATTTAAGTTAATTCATGAAAGGTTGGGTTAGGTTGGAGCATTTAAGTTAATTTATCAGGTGGGGTTAGGTTTGGGTTAGGTTAATTTAATTTATCAGGTTAGGTTAGGTTAATTTATCCAGACCAGGTTAGTGGCGATAGTCTACACATTCAACCCGGTCTGAAATTTGATAGTGGCCAGTACATTTACACCATTCTCGAGCACAAAGACTTTGTCGGATTGCATTCTTTGCAATCCGACATTGCACGGCATTGCATTCTTTCCCACTCTAATAGTATAATTTTTATTCTTTAGAGAGCGAATTGCAAGCACTTGTGCTCTCGGCACTAGGCAACTCTCTACACAGGTTCTGTAGACATTCATATTGAAATTGTTCTTTACAAAATGAGTAGGCACCCCTTTACACGCCTGTTTTACATCTTTGTTATGAGTTTCTACGCAATGAACTTTAGGACCCGGGAAGCCCCTTTTGGATATCAAAATCATTCCCTGTCTCTGATTTTAACATGAGTAGTTGATTGGGGGCCTGACATTTCACCAACTCGGGGTAGAGGGACGGATTCCAGTTAGTGAAATCCATCCACGAGCTGATGTGTTCCCCATTTTCTAAATCTCCCAATAAATCCCCGGTTTTTACTTTTAACAGCAGAGAATCTGTATCCCCATAGTAAACTTGATCCTCCCCCTCCCTTGGCAATTGTACCTTGCACACATTGTAAAAAAACGACAACATGAGCTTTTTGAAAATTTTAAGTACTGAACTACCTCCTGCTATATTCTTGTTCAGTATCACATTTCTCTTCTTTCTGTGTAGAATACCCATGCTTGCCTATATGCTCGTGAACGATGTAAAGTTGGGGTCTGCAATAATTCGTGCACATTCTGGAGGGTCAGTCACGACGTCACAACGAGATATGTTCCGTACGCTTTCACACATTTTGCCAAACGCTGAATTTAGAATTAGCTTGTACATTTTTTTTTCTACTTTACTGTTTGCCCAAGAGTGTTTATCGACAAAGGTGTCGATAAACGTCCTCAAATAAGGTTTTTGACTGAATTGCAGGACCCTTTGTATTTTTGTGATCTTGAAACCATTGTTCACCATCCAGGGCAAAAGCACATGGTGAGTAACGATATTATGTTTAGGGTCCACAACTGCAATCAGTTTCTACTTGAAGGGGGTCCAGTGCATCCCCATATCCTCAACCTATGATCGATTGTATGGACTCAGTAAGTCCTTGGTCACTGGTCGATTGATACAGGGGAAAACAAAATCTCTGACAGAATCATGAAGCGCCAATGGAGTGTGACCGTCAATTTCAATGAACCATGTCCTCAACGGTATGGCCCATTGTAGAACAATGTGCCTTGTGGCCCATTGTCCTCAACGGTGTTAATGTCGGGGAACTCACAAGGATTCTCAAGCCATTTATAGTTTCCACGCGGCAAAGAGTAGTGAGAAATTGCCGAGGGATATAATGAGTTCATGTCAAGGAACTGCATTTGACTTTACACCAGTGTCTTGCCCGCTTGGATCTGTTGTCAAAACGCGATCTCCATGAAAAACATACCCACCCCTCATTGATCTTTCTACAAAAAGGTGTTGATCTACATCAGTGATCAAACCTATTTCTTATCTACTAATTGTTAAAATCAAGTCCATCACCAACGGTGGCATGGAAAAATAAAGCACTATATCTAGTCAACACACTGAATAGATTTTATCTTTGTTTACACTGACAGTATGTAAAAGATTCAAATCTTCACTGTTCAAGTAGAGTGTACAATAATTCCACCCATTTCGATAGTTACCCTTAGCCTAGACCTTTTTGGAAAATTCATATTCTTCGGCAGTGCATTCACTGTTGGTGAGTGAATTAAAGAAAGCTTCAGTTGGAGGTTGTTTCACCTTGCTTAAGCGAGCGCCAGAACAGTAATAGTCGTATGCATATACAATTTTACAGGTTAATATGTTATACATTTCACTGTCTGGAAAGTTCTGTTTAAGCCATGGAAAACTAACAAAATTGTCGCTTTTCTGCACTTGAAACAATTGACTCAATACCTTGGGGAAAAAACTAAAAGAATCTAAAAACCTCATTTTATTCAGACACGTATGCCCGTTATTCACTACCTTCCATTTCAACTCGAGAAGCACCAACTTCTCAGCTGATTTGGAGATGATGTTATAGGTAAATGAATTGTTTACCCATTGACTATCTACTCCCCCTTCCTCCCAGTGCAAACGTGCCAAAGCCGGTAAAATAAATTTTAAATCATATTTTGCGTTGTGAATGATTTAACTTACTTGACTTAATGCTCCTGCTGGTGGTCCAGCGTAGAGACACGTGACTCTTCGCCTTCATTCGGAACGGTCTTGTGCAAGCGTGACTGCTTCTTGTATATCAGTGCCGATCATTGAGAGGTACTGGGTGAGGCTGTCCCTCCATCTGAACCGGGGCCTTCCGCGGGGGCGCTTCCAGCCATGCGCAGGGGGATCAAAATTGAAGAGAGTGCTGGCAGGTGTTTCTGCTGGCATGCGGACCAAATGGCCGAACCACCGTAGGGTTCCTGCAGCGACCTGACAAGAGTTGGGGGTCTGATCTGTTAGTGCCAGCAATCGGGTGTTCGAGACGAAGTCGTCCCATCTGATCCCTTCAATTTGTCTCAAGAACTTTGTTTGGGTCACGTCTACGGCATCACGAGCAGAAGCAGCAGCCGGCCAAGTCTCAGCACCATAGAGAAGGACTTGGGTTACGGTGGTGTTGTAGATCCGCATTTTTGTTTTTCGGCTGATGTTGGGCTTCGACCACACTGAACGGTATAGTCGTGCCATAATTGATGCGGCTTTTCCGATGCGCGACTAAACTTCAGTTTCGACTGAGCCGTTTTCCGTGATGACAGATCCAAGGTAGGTGAAAGACTTGACAAACTCGACGGTGTGCCCTGATACGTTGAATGCTGGTGAGTTGGCGGTGTTACCTGCGGAGTCAACGATCATTATTTTTGTTTTCTGCCAGCTAATATGTAGTCCCACTTTCAGGGCTTCTTCCGAAAGTGTGTTGAGGGCTTCTTCGAGTTCAGCTGCAGAAGTACATATCAGAGCAATATCATCAGCGAAGTCGCAATCGGCTAAAACTCTGTCGCCATACCTTAGTCCGAAGGGGAGCCGGTTCGTGGTTCGATCCATGACATAATCAATCACCGCGTTGAACAGTTCAGGAGCAGCAGCACAACCTTGGCGTACACCGGTATTTATTTCGAACAGTGAGCTTCGAGGACAATTAACCTGGACGGAGCTTTTTGTACCAGTGTACAACGCCTTTAAAAGGCGACAGTATTTGTCCGGGAGATCTGTTCAAATGAGATTTGGGAGATTTGTGAATGACAACCGGTATAAAAAACTGCTGGCTTACATTCACATTGCATGATTGATGTGCTACCCCTCTAAAATTACTACCCCCTGATGATATTTCCTGCCAAAAGTGATTGTGGCCTCTGACTTTCCCCTTTCTCCCTCTTTTTCCCCTAGTCCTCTTCCCCTTATCCCCCTCTTCAAACTCCCCCTTACAGACCCAACATATTTTTTGATTTTCAATCGCGAGGCGATCCTCTGCAGACAATAACATTGGGTAATGGTTATTTCTCAAACGAAAAATAGCATCATTTGCAATGCCAATTAATTTGGTCAGTGCCTTGACCATGAACTCACCCTCATCCAACGTTTTAACTATTTATAACAACTGCATAGTGTTAGAGCTGTCTCTTTGCGCGAGGGCATAGGAAACTGCAATGGCTCGATGTTCTTTGATTCGATTCGGAAATCGAGGATCGTTTACTTCCACTAGCTTCGCCTCACAATCCAAAGATAATTTATTGCTCTGGAAGAGGGTATTTTGGAAATTTTTAAAACATAAAACTGCCATATCGTCTGAAACCATTTCCACTAAAAAATAGCCATGCCTTCTAGCATACTTGATATGTTTCTTTAGTTTCAAATTACTAAGAAATCGATGCAGACATGTTGGACAGTAGAAACGTACCCCCATTTTCTTACCCCCTCCCAAAAGTTTTTGATGTCTGTAATTGGAATGAAATGGCCAATTGCATCAGGTTCACTAGGTGGTGTGTACGACAACCAAACCCAGATTTTCACCAATTCAATTGACGGGCCCCTTACTGGGAACACCATCCCCTTCCTATTAGACCGTGCCCCATCCTCAAATTCTGTTTCATATTGAACCACAGTAACGCCGATATTTAAATGGGCATTGGCCCTTTCAAAAATATCAATGGATTTGAGCGTTACAGGGTATTTTCCCTCTAAACAAGTGAAATCTACAGTTGGAAAATCGGACCCCACCTTCCCTTATGCAGCCCAGTATTCTAAATTTTTCTTTGAAGCGTCAAGTGCTAAATGTTCGAAAGCTGATATGAACTAAGCATACATGAAACATTTTTGACCTGTTTCAAAACAGATTCGCTGAACGCCTTGACAACCCTCTAAATCTGGATTATATTTTAAAACTGTATCCCTCTCAGACCCACCATCCCCCTTAAAATAAAATCTTTTTTAAATTTACAAATATTTACACTTAAATTTTCAACAAAAAGAACCACAGACCAACTCCCATTTTCGCTATAATTTTCGAGATGCGTAATAATGTGGTCTATCCAATCCATAAAAACTGTTTCATAATTTTTATAATAAACTGTTTCAAATGTGGATAGACCACTAGCATCTCGGTATGTACATATTGATCATAAACCTCGCTTTTACCCTCATTTAAATAAAATACCCTTAAAACAATTGAAACCTTAATTGAATCCCTACCCCCTCCCCCACAACTGAATCTGGTTTTCTAAGAGTGCATGAATTCTATCTACATATATATGGACAGTTTCTATAGGGTCAAATACAAAATTACCCCCCATAAGTGAATTAAAAAGATCCCCAAAGGTCGCAGTATAGACAACTATCGTATTTAATATTGAATTTGAGAGCTGAAAGTCAGGAAATGTCATAAATTGGGTATTTTCACCCTCCTCCTCCCCTTGCCGCCCCCTCCCCCACATTGTTCATCAATAGGGTTGTTCGAAGCCATTTCATCCTCCTCCTCCCCCTCTTGAAAATTATCACCGTCCCCTCCCCCACATTGTTCAACAATAGGGTTGTTCGAAGCTATTTCATCCTCCTCCTCCCCCTCTTGTATATTATCACCACCCCTCCCCCACATTGTTCAACAATAGGGTTGTTCGAAACCATTTCATTTGTTTGAAGTGTGTTCATGTAATCTGTGGGGCGAGGGACCCCTGTTAAGTCCCGGGTAAAATCGTCTAAAAGCTGCAAAGTATTCGGACTTAGGAAAGGTAAGTTCCCCTGCTCAACTGTGCTACTATCTACATTAAAATAGTTAGTTAAAAAATCGTCGTCAATATTAAATGGAATTTCGTTAACGATACCATTCCATGGTGAATTGTTGCAAATGAACTCCACAGGCGCGTCTTCTTCTCCAACTGACGAGCAGTGGGGAGATGGCGAATATGGAACCAATGTAACATATAAAAGAAAATAGCTTATTTTCAAAGTGTCTAAATCACCCTATTTTTAAAATTGGATCATTATTTCCATGTGCTTAGTACCATAATTCATTACTTTATATAACCTGAAAGTTCCACCTTAATATAATCTAAAACATGACTTAGTAGGTTATGATTTTGTTCAAACAACCCCCTCAAAATTTCATATTAATACTCTATCTGCTTTGGAAAAAACACAACTCGTTCCGATAGAAAGTTGTTTTCAAGAAATATAGCAGCTTAAATCGCAAAAGATTTTGCTACTTACTATGGGAAATTATGATCCGGAATATAGTGCCTTTTTTGGCTTCGCTAACCTAATTCAGCAGGTTGAATGCATGCACTTGATATGATTCAAAAGGGAGAACGCTATATTTCCTTTAGGAGAAAAATGCCTTTTAATCTCTGACACACTTTTAATGTGTTGAAAAATGATGAAAAAAAGGCCTAAAAAAGTTGGAAAAAATAGGTAGATTTTTTTTATAACCAGATAGAAACTAGAGGTAATAATGCTTACATTTCCATATTCCGGCTGGACTTGTGTGCCAGATGGTCCTGGTAGTGCATGTTGGAGGATGGACGGAGCGGTGACATCACACTCCTGTGTAATTGGGGCAGCAGTAGCAGTGGCTTGCATAGATATGGTGGCGGTGGTGATGTCACTGGCTTGTACAGATGAGTCAGCGGGGTTCACCATCCTGTGAGCAGCCGCCCATTCACTTTTCGGTTTTTGACCAGACTGTATTGCTGCCTGCATGGAGGACACAGGGGGCTAGTAAAGTGTGGCCCTGGATGGTTCAGCTATTACGGTTTGTATAGATGGCCCATTCACTTTTCGGTTTTTGACCAGACTGTATTGCTGCCTGCATGGAGGACACAGGGGGCTTGTAAAGCGTGTCCCTGGATGGTTCAGCTATTACGGATTGTATAGATGGCGTGGAGGCTTGGTGTAGTGCGCCCCTGGACAACCCAGAATACCTTTTGATGGAATGCTATGATACTCTAACAGGATTCACTCTATTTAGCGTAGGCCTCTTGCTTAGTAAGTGACATTCTTCAAAAATGTCCTTAAAAGAAGAAAAATTTAGTATGGAATAACGATTATCCTTTTTAAAGAATAAAAATTACTACCCCCGCTCCTAACCAGACTTTATCGTTAGGCATAATTTTGTCTAGAAAGCATTTGTCTCAAAGAAGCCCCTCCCCCCCCCCTTTTCAGCAAAGCAAAAAGTAAAAACCCATATCATAACTTTCGAAATGTTATAAACTCAAGAAACAGAGGATATTTAGATATAGGCTTTAAAATAGATAGAAAAAATCGTTAACCCACAGCTTATAAGCCTAAAATTTACGATCATAGGTAAAAATACTAGCCCATTTACACTTAATATAGTCTTCATGCAACTCCACTCCCCTTAATTAAAGACTTTGCTTTCTAGCTTAATGCTATCAAAGTTAAAAACCATAGTTTCCACGGTCCCACCCCCTGAGAATGTAAAAGAAACTTTATCGAAAGAAAGCTAGAAAAAAGGAATAATAATTCTCGTTTTCCCCTAGAGACATTTCAAGATGTACCTAAAAAATATGCACTCTAAAGGGCTGTTAGCATCCCCCCTCCCCTTTTACATAATTTCCATGTCTTAAAATATCTCTTTGAAGTATTAATTTTGCAGACAATTCGTTTCCCTCTTTCAGACATCATAGAAATACGCAAAGCATTGAATCGTCACACGCTTAATTAACATCAATCTCTTTCCACGTGAATGTTGTTTACGAAATCTCCCCTCTTGTTGGAGATTCACACACGGTTTTGTCTTCACCACAAAAGAAAGCCAGTTCATTTGATAATTTTAAACATATCAAGGAGAAAAAACAATGTTGAGCAATAACTTCAATTGAAAGAATTAAATGGTGATGAATGGTGGGAGGGGGGAGGAGGGAGGATTTGGTTTACGTAATGTAAAAAAGAGTATATTTTCAAGCAATGTACAAAGATTTTTTTTGGGGGGGGGGTATACCTGAATTTGAATATGTTTGGAGGGGGTCCATGTAAAATGATTTTATTTGGAAATAAACTAAGAAAATTTACTTTAATTTGACTGGAGAAAAGTATTTTTTTTCAGCGAAACCTTTGCTAAGCCGCTATCGTAATTCACGAGAATTAACAAGCAGGATACACTTGACGGATGTCAACAATTAGCCCTATCTAAATCTTAGCGGAAATGTTTAAATCAGGTTAGCAGCTTAAATGGAATCAGTATATTAATAGCTAAGAGTTGACAGAAGTTGACTGTCACTTTTAGGTAGGATACAGAAAGAATAAATTTATCAAAAAACAGAATTATTTCCGATGAAAAAATTAAAGTCGTAAACAGAGGGAGGGGGGTTTACATGGTAAAAAAGAGTGTATTTTACACTTTCTATCGACTATAAACATCACGTAGTTGATTTTGTATTGTGGGGGGAGGGCGTATACCCTGAATTTGAATTTACTGGAGGGGGACTATGTAAAATGATTTTATTTGGAAATAAACTAAGAAAATTTACTGAACAGAACTCACATTATTAATCATTGTAGATAAAGTTTCCTTATCAATAATATTCAATGCTTTATCCATGGTGTCTTAAAACTGTATGATAATTTAGCCACAGCGCATGTCTCAAGGGCGAATTGTGATGTAATGGGAAACCTCACGTAACTTTCCTGATTGATTTAAAAAGAGACATGTGATCCTGTTCCCGTTAGGATCAATAATTTACCGCCAATTATGTAATCAATTTCTCAGAAATCTAGTTCCCCTCGAGTCGATCAACACATTGCCCCGTTAGAATTCAATGCGCATGTGCAAACTTCGTCCCGGAGTCATTAAACTTAGAAACAACAAATAAATTGACTTTGAAAAAGGTGTCATTGACCCGTTAGTGGATCAATAATCCTTGAATAAATTATAACCGGTCAGCGATAGACTCAATTATAGATGGCAGCAGTGGTGTCGTATCGGAGTAGTGACCCTCTCCCTACTCACAAGTACCAAATTTAGCTATAGAAATAGGGTAGGCCTACCATAGAGGCAGGCAAATGAAAAAAAGGTATTTGTTTGCGGTTTGAGGACTTCTTGTATTCGAGTTTTGTGTTTTATGTTTCAGCAATGGTAGCATAGGGGCTAGATCAAAATTATGTATGGAAGCTTTATTACCCTAAATTCTGGACGGAAGAAGATCTCATAATATGGCAATCCGAGAGCCATTTCTAAACGAATTGACGGGTAAATAAAACTGCATTAATGACTTCAAAGATAATGTAATTCGGAATTAATGTTTATTTACTGCGTACACTAAAAAAAAGTCTCAAATGCTGAAAACGCATTTATACATATGTATGTTATTACTATATACTGGAAATAAATTTATACTTCTTAGCTGTCCTTGTCATTGAAATTATTCTGTCTAGATAATGGTAAAACCGTGGTACGAGTTTTTTCAAAATAAAAAAAAATTCATCTATTTTGAAGGTCAGTCTGGGCCAAAAGATAAAAGGAAAGCTCCATCTTTATGAATTTTCTAACCCCTTCATGTACAGAACGATGCGCGATTTCGTAAGGAGTACAATTGCTTCTGTCACGAAAGAAGAAAATACAGACCAGGACTTAGTCAAGGCTCAAAAAGTAATTGTGGTGCTTAGAAGTACCGCAGATTACCAAAATCTGTAAGCCATTTCTTAACCGATCTATGGCAGGGGCGTAATTTGCTATGGGAACGGCGCGACAACTGAGCCCTCTACCCCCACTTTTGCCCCTCCCCCCTAGACCTCAGTTTGCCCGCCCAGCTGAAATTTAGTTTCTGCAAAAAATCTTGTCACTAAGATAAGCCTGCAAAATACAAGTATCCAGAGAAACAGGCAGTTTTCTTTAGTATGTTTTTGTCTTTACGGTAATATATGGATCATTTCTCAGTTTTCACTGTCATTTTAATTTGATTTGGGAAAATTGGCTCCAACTTTGCCACCACCCCCCAGGATTTTGACAAAATTACACCACTGATCGAGGGACAAATAAAATTGATTGCATGACTTCTGAGCAAGACAGTGTCTGTTTGGTTTCTTTTTTTTGGGGGGGGGGACAAAAAAAACATCAAAATTTGTTTATATATATTTTGGTTGAGTTCTTACGAGTCTGACAAAAATTCCAGAGGAGTTAAATGACCTCTCAATACGGCCTTGCTTCTGAGAAAATGTTTCAGTTTTTAACGAGTTGGGCAAACCCAATGAAAAATCAAGTTTCGAATTAGGTTTTAAACGAAAGTTTATTTTAGCTACTCAAGTATTTATTGTGTCAGCTAATTCCCTCCTCAGACGGTTCCCCCTCCGAAAAATTCTCCCGCGTATAAAATTTTCCTCAATCAAAATAACCTCATTTCTTAAAATTACCAGTTTATTTAAAATCACCTCTGACTCATTCTTTTTATTTCCCTCTGTCGAGGTACAAGGCCTTTTGCATAGAAACATTTGCTCCAATTTATTCATTTGAAAACATCAACCAATTCTTACTCCCTTCTTACTAATCAAACCACACATTCTGGATGACAACTAGTCATCAGTAAGAGTTTGCTAAATGTTAGATTCTTACTAAAATTTTACAGATTCTTGCCACTAGATTAAATACCGTAATCTCTATGCTTTTTAATTTTCTGGAAAAAAATTCAGAATCGGTAACCCGGAAATTATTCAGCGAAGTAACGACCCTTAACAGAGAGACATGAAAACACTGCTTTAATAAATATACGTCATTCCTTTTAAAACCCGTTAATTTTCGAAGCCACCTATTATCCAAGTTGAATTGTATGCTTTTTGTGCGTCGACACCGGTCACCCCTTAACCTAGACGTCTAGATCTTATTACCGCTCGATATAGTTTCATAATGCTCTTTCCTACTATAAATCTACAAAAAAAAAAAAACACATCGAAATTATTAATACATTTGAATGGAGCCTTTACAAATCTCTCTGCAATGTCGCCTTTGTGCGAGGGGCTAATAACTGACCGTCGCAGGTGTCCCTTCCTTCGTGCCTCCGGCTGTGGCTCCGTGCCTCCGAGACACCCGGCCTCGTTGCTTGTTCAAAAATTAGGGATTTTTTTAGACTTAACAGGGAATTCGCACCAGAAGCTGCCATAAGCTGGCAACACTGATTCTCGCCGTTGTTTGAAATTATTCTGATGCAATTTTGCTGATATGGAGGGCCCAGATCAAGAGGAACCAAATTTTAGGTAAGCCAAGCATAGGTATAGAGTTAGGGCAAGTGATAGTTTTTTTGGGGGTGGGGGTGGGGGGCCCAACCTGCTTAAATAATAGGCTAGACCATGCTGTGTAAATATAGGCTAGGCCTAGAGGAAGGGTATCTAAATACAGGGTGATCCTGGTGCTCCAGCTGTTTGTTATTACCAAATAACACTTTCTTGAAAAAAAAATGGGCATAGTCTAGCGATATATCTTGGAATTAGGAGAGAGGGAGTTATACTGAATGAACTCCCATTAGGTAGAAACTTTTTGAGCGTAATGAATTCAGATTTTTTTTTTATTATAATGTTCAGTTCGGATAAGAAATCTTTCAACAAATTGCCGAAATTAGCGATACCAACCACTGGCGAAAATAGAAGATGAAAATCATCACAATAAACCTGAAAAATCGAAATTTGTCTCAACTTTATACGAGAAACTTAATATTGTGGCCTACGTCATGGATGCCGGCAAGGAAGGGAAGGGGGGCATTCCCCCCTATAAATTTGGGACTATGAAGTAATTATAAGGAAAGCAAAGGAAAAACGGAATAGGTAAAAACCATGGAAAAAATGTTTGTTGCCCCATTGTTGGATGTCTGCCAGTGGATTCTGACCCACAATTAGGAAAATGTAATTTATAATTTGTGACTGAGTAACTCCTAACCAGTTTTCCACAAATGTTTTTTCTATATTATTTGGTTTGAAAAAAAAAAAAAAAAAAAAAAAAAAAAAAAAAAATTCTCCATAGTAATGAATGGTAAGTAAATAACGATCCTTTTCAATAACGAAAGTATAAGAGCCTAACTATTGATAACATTCAGTCTAAGAATCAGCTTTTTATGGAGATATTAAATATGTTTTTGTTTATTAGCAATTAGTGCAATTGTTAGAACACAAGAAAGTTTGTATAATTATGGAAAACACAAGGAAAATAACTTAATAAGGGGTAATTTTGGTAAGAATATGCCGTCAACATTTGCTTGCACTTGAAGATTTACCAGTGATTGCTCACTCTGTGAAACACCAAGTTGGGAAAAGTTGGGTTAGTGAGCCTGTGATGAACATGCAGAATTCTAGTATTTGTCCCGTCAAGACTTCTGACGGCTCCATAACACCAATAAAAAAAATCTACGCTGTTGTGGCTTCTGAGGGAAAGCTCTGAGAAGCTGAGTAGTGACCGATTAAAACGGGTGATGGTCCAGGGCCGACGATTAGGACTACGTGAGTTGCCACAAACCAATGCTGAGGTCGGTGTGAAATCGGAAATGCGTATCGGTGAATGGTGCATTTACAGACCGGTTGGCAGGGGAAAGATAGTATTAGTTGGGCGGGTCAAAGAGTTTGGCTACTTATCTGGGCAAAGATGCCACTCTATTGACACGCAGAATATGGCGATGCCGTTCCCTGACGATATAGGAATTCTGTGCCAGGGATTCCGGCTGAATGCTGATCTCACATTAACTGCCGCATTTGTAGACCAGGGTTACAGTCACTCCAGCCTGTATATCATGCATTCAGCAAAACCCGTTTCTATGAAAACCGGCACCAACGTTGTCTTTTGCTTTGACTCAGACGTCTTCACAAAGCTGAATTCATTTATCCAGAAGAAAGGGTTCCACTCTTTTGATGTTTCGTCAGCGTCGCAATCATCATGTTAGAAATGGCACCTAAACCCAAAACTGACCTCAAGACCATAACCACCACCATCACCATGTTCAGTGTGTTAACAGAAGGAATTTTGTTTAACATTTATCATATGTAGTTGTTATTTTTTTTTCCTCCCCTCCGCCTCGCCACTTTTTGATATTTTAATAAAAAAACAAATAAAAATTAAAACTTAATAAATTTCAAAATAAATTAAGCTTAAAAAAAAAAAAAAATTATTATATACCATTAAAGTTGTTAGTGGAAATGAAGGCAAGCTCACCTTTAACTTTTTTCTTGCCAAATATCTATCACTTCCCCCTGTTCCGGGGTGTCATTCCCCCTCTAGGAGACGCTTTTCTGGTGGCGTTTTTACTTCAATTTCCTCAAATTCATATCCTTCAATTTTCACTAATACGAATTCGAATTTTAAAGGTGGTCTTCCAAAAGGCTTACTCTTACAACTTAAAAAATTTTTAACACAAAAAAAAAACTATTTGATCTCCCGTAGACAGGGCGTCCTCCGTCCACAATATACCCATTCTTGTGGTAGCGCTTTTTTCCATCTTTTTTTCTTTTTTTTCAGACCTTTTTAAGACCAACCTTAATCAACAAAAAAAACAAAATGCAACAAACCCATCAACAAAAAACCAAAAATAACCGACGTGCATGAGGGCACAGAACTGAACAGAATCTTGAACCATGTCTCCTACGGACGAGGAGGGCACCCCCGGCTGGGGTGGTCCTTCCAGCTCAAGTGCATGTGCCCCCCGTCCCCCATTTGCTTGAGTTCTTGATATAATTTTATGAGTCTCAAATGCATTCCAAAATTTAGAGAAGCGGAAGCAATAAATATGACTGGATAACATGTTATTATAGGCAGAAGGCTTATAATTAGAAGACTGTTCGTACTTGTGCTAACTGAGCTTAATTTGATTTACTAAAGCTCATTTGTCCAGTTTCTCAGGATTTTCATTTGAGCTGCGATTATTGAGATGGTTACTGATATGTAATAATAAATATCTGAGAAACTAGTTATTTTTTTTTAGTTGGTTGCTTTATTTAGCGCTTTTTACTAATAACTCGGTAGTAACAGTTTTTCTGACTGTTGCTTTACAGTTTTCTCTTCAAATACCCAAAGGCCTGTGTTTAATACCAAGAAAGTTGGATTCCAAGTACATTCGGGAAAAATGGATCTGTGTGTTCCAGATTCTTTCGTGTCGAAGCAGCAGATTCCTTTTTTTTTAGTACAATTAAGAATCCGAGATCCAAGGGTGCGTCTTGGCACAGCCACTAAACAGAAAAGCAGGTATGATAAAAGGGAAAGGGACGTGTGAAGACGTGATAAAAGGCAACTTTTACCACTGGCCACGCCAAATTGAATAGGGCTGCGAAGCGTGACGTCAATTTTTGGGCGGGAAATTCAAATAAGGATGAAACGTGGATGCATAGACACGTTTTTTCGGAACTTTGCCGAATTGTTTTGGCCTAAAATATTTGACGTAGATCCTACTAATCCACCAGAACGATTTCACGTCAAAATTATACTAGGAATATTGACAATCAGTTGTTAGTTACAACTAAAAACCACGTTTCACGGTACCTTGGATTTTGCACCTTGTTTTTTACGTCATCACCGCGCAGCCGTATGTTGTATAACTTAAAAACCGTGCTCTGAGATTTTTTTTTTGAAATTTTGGGATTTTTTCTGAAGAAAAACTCGGAATTTTATTTTTGAGCCGGTGGCAACGCTGCATGTCTAATAGGAAAAAGTGACACCATCAGTGAGTGACTCACCTCAATTGAGGTGAGGGGGGAGTGCGGAACAATACCCACCTGGTTTTCGTCCCTCCCTAGATTTTGAAAAAAAAATACTTTATTGGAGTTTTTATTTGAAAACGCCTTTTTTTGGTAAGTTTATAAGAAAATATAGAACAACAGCCCAAAGAGCACTTTTTGAGTGCCATATAGTACTTTATGACGCCGTTACCAAGTCAACTTTGTAAGACGCTACCTAAGCTAGATAAAAATGCTAGCTTTTAAGTGAACCCCCTAACGGGGGAGGGGGAATATTAAAGAGGACGGATTGTGAAAATCAGGATAAGGGTTTTCAACCTTAGAGAATCTGATAGTTCCCTTTCCTAGCTCCCACCCTTCTTTTTCCCGAAATTGCACCCAAAGAGCACTTCTTGGATGGCTCATGGCACTTTATGATGAAGTTGTCATTTTGAATTTATAAAAAGCGACTTAACATAAAAATTAAGCTTTTAAATTAGCGCTTAAATATTTCTTGATGATATTTCTGTGCCACACCAAACCGCTGCTGAAATGGCACGGAAATTTAATTTTTGGGTGGCATATGTCAGTTATGATTTCATTATCAATTCAAATTTCCTAAAGTGATTAGATATAAAAGTTAATTTTTAAATGAAACAGCTCTCTATGTTGTTGCAGTAGCCTTCTAATTTTATTAGTAGACGATTTATGAATAAAACTAAGAGAGCAGGGAGGGGGAATATTGAAGAGGGGGGCTGTAAATGTAGGAAAAGGATTATCAACCTTGGAGATTAGTATCCTTTTTATGCTTCTCACCCTTACCATTCCAGAAACTGCACCCGATATGCACTTTTTGGTTGTCATATGGCTTTTTATGATGGTGTTATAATTCGAATTTACAAAAATAATTAGATGTAAAGATTGGCTTTTAAATAAGCCCTTAAAAACTGTTTAATATGTTTCAGTGTCCCGCTAGTGGCGAAGAAAAAAAAGAAAAAAAACATATAAAAACGATACGTCAGTGCTACCCTTGCAAATTGGTGATTTTCCTTGTTGTTCGAGGTGGGGTGATCGGTGTGCTTTTCTTATGGATCTGACGCCACCTTAGGGATATTTCAGAGTGACGCCACTTTTTAAAAACATACTATTAATCTTTTCTTTACTATGCGTCGCGGGTCGCTCTTTAGTAGATAGCAGCTATCGCTCCAACCATAATATCAGTCCATAATATGGCTCCGATTATATCAGTGATTTCAACCCTCAGCAGGTTGTGGTTTAATCTTTGAAGAATGACATAATTTGCTCATTTAACGGTTAAACCCCCACTATCATCCCTACGACACTATAGACATGCGAATTGTTCAATTTGTTGAGATTCCACCAAAAAAGTAGTGTTTTTCAGCCGAACAATTTTTTACGGCCCTTCTCCCGCTTCACTCAAAAACCATTTTTAGAAAGTATTTTTCAAAGAAGAGGGGGATTTTTTTTTGGCTTGATAGCGTCATAAATCCATATTAGTTAGTTTTTTGCGCTCAGTAATACATCTGTAGATAGTTATTCCTTCTCCATAGGAATAGAACTTCAAGGAAGCTGAGCTGCAATGATCACTGACGCAATTACAATTTTTTTTTTTTTGATGAATTTGGTTTGGGAACAAAATGACATAATCAGTCTGATAGGGCATTCTTAATCTTTATACAAAAAAAATCTTTGGTAGAAACAACCAGTCCTCCCTCACATCTGTTAGTGCTTGATTCACTACTCATATGCTAATAAACTCAATCCGCCTAGTTTAGTTAGTTACAACAGGAAGCATAATTCTACCGAGAATTTTCTCTTTATGAAAAAGCTGACGAGACAACACCTTTGATAAAAGCAATATAGCTCATGAAAACATCTGTTCGTCATTGTTATTACTTTTTGACCTTAAAAATTTCGTGTAGCCTACAGTGTGAAAGAGATATCGAGTACAACAGTCTTTGTCTCAGAATCTGCAAGGTTTAAGAATTTATTAATACATGTTGGGTTTTTTTTTTTTTTTTATTTACATACCATAGTAATAACTGAAAAGTATTTTGATAGCCCGAGATCAAAACGCATTCCCAACAAGAAGTTCAAACTGTAATTCAGTTTCAATTAAAGAACTTAAATGGGAAGTGATGACAATGTCAGGGACGTCGTTTGGGGGAAGTTGCCCCCTCCTCCAATAATTTTGAAAAAATATTATACAGCCCATACCCCTTGACTATCCGGATATGAACCCCTGGTTGCCCCCCCCCAGTAAAAATGCTGGAGATTCGCTCATGGACAACGTTGAATTTAATTCAGGGTTGATAAAGATACCCCTAGTGATTTCTACACCAATCGATATACCTGTAGTGGGGCTAAAAGACTCCTCTACAGACATACCAATTATCTGCTTTACGATCTTGAAATTAAAGATTTGTGACCTTGCCAATTGCACATATATGGACTTAAAGGGGTTTAATTGTCAAAAAATATTTTATTGGTTGTTCACATGGACATGATGCACATTGTTGAAATCAAAGTTTTGTAAGGATTTTTAAATTTGCCCTGTATCAAAATCCTTCACATCTATTTTTTCCTCTCCATTCCCAAATTTACTGAAAGAAACGTATTCTACTTATTTTGAATGACAATCTTCCCAGATTATTTATAGAATGCTTCTAAACAATTGTATGCTAATCATCAAAAGTTACACAGATGGCAGTTCAGCAAAGACAAGGATTTTATAGTGCCTCTGAAACACAAAACTGAAAACACTGAAAACACAAAATAATATAGGAGTTTCGGTGCAGTAAAAGTAAACCAATTAAGAACACTTTTTACAGAATAAAACTATTAGCAATCCCTTTTAGGATCAATCCCTTTTAAGATAAATAACAATTCATTTTAGAATTGTTGCTTTATTTTTTTTTCTCGTTTAATTTGGTATCACTTATGCACGATGGCTCATTTCAATGCCTGGCTGTCGTTTTGGTTTTAAAAAGGACATGTCATGATTACTTTGTAGACAAGTACGAAGTAAAGCCATCTTGATAGCATTAGGATTAAGACTATAGACTAGCTTTAGAATTTGTATCATAGCTTGAAATTCACTGTTGTATAGAGACAAATAACCATATTTTCAGAATTCATATTATGTCTTCATTTCAAGTAATTCATTTGTGTTCATTTCAAGCAATACTAAAGCATATTTCTTACATTTGAAGATTGTTCATTAATCACTATTGATATTATAGCTTATAACACTATTGAATATTATTCCAAAATGCTACCTGATAAATCAATCCAATAATCTGTATGCTGTTCAATTGCTTTGCGGTTATTAAAAAAAATATTTAATTCTACGCTAATGTTTTTAAGATAATTTCAATTGTATATGGAAAGTTACTGATGTCCCAACTGGTGTAAGACTATGAAAAGCTGTATGGATTAGTTTATTGTTGTTAGGCTTCATACTCGCTTTTCACTCCCAAACCAATACTCCTGTTTTTAATACTTGATTTTTGTGTTTTCAGTAAAGCACTTGTTTTCTATAATCCTAGAAACACATGGAAGCT
Source organism: Artemia sp. Qi Xiang Cuo (assembly GCF_049724085.1). Classification (NCBI taxonomy): domain Eukaryota; kingdom Metazoa; phylum Arthropoda; class Branchiopoda; order Anostraca; family Artemiidae; genus Artemia; species Artemia sp. Qi Xiang Cuo. The sequence continues at coordinate 91,997,746 of NC_142794.1, read as the reverse complement.
TAATTAGTTGGTTTATTTGTACTAGTTTGATTGATATATATATTAGATAGGCTGTGAAGCAATAATTTTTGTCCGTTTTAAGTTTCAACTTCGCTCTTTACTTCCCTTGGAAAAACTTTGTTTTTTTAGATTAATTATTTATAGAATGATTCTAAACAATTGTATGTAATCATCAAAGTTACACAGATGGCAGTTCAGCAAAAACAAGGATTCTATAGTGCCTCTGATGACAAACTGGGAGTCAACAATTGTTGACGTTTTAGTTTCTTGGCCTTTTTTAAGCTACAAGTCGCAAGCTTGTCGCACAACCTTACTACAGCTGGATTTCAAACTCCGTTTTTTTTTTTCAAGCAGAGATTGTTGCGCTACTACAAACAATAGATCGTAGCTTGCTTCTCTAAAATTAAAGACGGTAAGTAGGCCTACATATTTAACAGATATGTTGGAATTTCGCCGAAGCTAGTGTTCAAGGGTTTCGGAGGTTCTTGATTACAATAAAGCCTTATTTCTGCAGGAGTCGAGTTGAAGGATTTATCAATTTCTAATTTAAAGCCTATTTACCTTACCGGTTTTATATGTCAGAGCCGATCAAACAAACAATCGATTGTAAGTTTTACTTCACTGAGAAACGTTTACAACTCAATTTCAAATAATCTGACTAATAAATTTCTACATATGTTCGAGATTATTGAAAATTAACTGTTTACTTGATAAAAGAAAACAAAACAAAAACCAAAAAATAACAAAAAAGTCAACAACAACAAAATAACAACCGACGCATTAAAAACAAGAACGTACTACGAAAATCCTTATGACGACCAAAATGTACTGAAGGATCTTATGCTTCAAATTCATTTAAATATCATATTGATTTCTCTGCTTTCATTTAAACGCTAGTTTTTTTATGATCCGAATAAAATGTATAAACGGCATTATCCTTATAATTATATGTCGTAGAGGCTACGAAGTAATCAATTTTCTGCTATAAATATAAAGGTATATAACTATTTCACATATTTAGAACTGTATCCAACTACTAATAACAAAGTAAGTGATTTTTCGCTTTTAAACCGTCAAAAAATTATTCTCTTCTTTACAAATTTCTTTCAACCTTATCAAGGTTCAATACATCTTCAAAAGGTTTAGCGACTGCAGTTTAACACCTTCTCTGTCAGTAGTATTTTTTTAGTTAAATAAAAGAAAAACTATTTTTACATATGAAAGTAATCATTAACACTAAAACAATAACCGAACAAAAATTATCCTGCATATAAATTTTATATATTTAAATTATCCTGATATTATCCATTTATATAAGTGCATGTTATCAGTAAGTTTTTTGTGATTGTTTGTTTGATTTCTGGCCGTTTTATTTGTTTATCTGGTCGATTGTTCATTTATTCTTTATAAGTAACTTCGGGTCGTTTTGAGTTTTAACTATTATAGTTTAATTATTATTTTTAAGTTGTTTCTTAATAGATTTATGTTCGTTTTGCTTGACAAAGTTTTGAATTTTTCAACATTCCGCATTTTAACATCAATTTTATTTCTAACATCAAAGTTTCATCAGAGTATCAAAGCATCAAAGTGGTGGAGTTTTTTTCAACATTAAAATTTAAAATTCAAAATCAAAATTCAAAGTCAACACTTCCTGAAAGTAATCATAAATACATGTTGTAGCAGTTTTAAGCAGTCACAGTCGCAGTTGCACGTTGTCGCTGTTGTAAGCAGTCACAGTTGCAGTCACAGGCAGTCTCATTTGCAACCTAAATAGTAGCAATAGTGGTACCGGCCCTGAAGGTTTCAAGTTAATACCCTTATCTGTTCCTAAGATATTGCAGATATGCCTTTTTGATGACTTAGAGACACATAGTTTCTTTTGATTAAGCTCAACATACCCCTCAATATTTCCTGAAATTTTGCCTCAATACCATTAGTCTTTTTATATAAATCCAGGATCAAACATTTACCCGTTTCCTAATGATTAATTCTATATGCAAAAAATGAAAAAAATGATATAACTTACATCCCTGGCCCCGGGGGCTGTGAGATTTGGCATCCCCAGAGACTTAGCTGTTAAATGTTGTGACTATTTCAAATAAAATGGCTTTTTAAGATCTCTATCACTGTTAGGGATAGAATCTAAAATGGCAAGAGGGGTATGGATGGCTGCCCTTCGTTCCTTTTTCAATATGGCTTTAAAGTTTCAACTATACACCCATAGTCGTTTCCCAGATATTGCTATTGTGTCATTTCGAAAACCCTCCTGCATATAGCTTGCTTTGATTTTGTTTGACCTTCCCCTCGACATTTCCTTAAAGTTTCACCTCAATATTCTTAGCCTTTTTGGAGACTCAAGATCAAACATGCCACCTTTCCTTAATAGCCAACCTTGTATATAAACAATGGGCAACTTGTATAACTTACAAAACTTCACCCAGGGGCTGTAAGGGTGAAGTCATCACTTAGTGGCGGTACATCTATTTGACTTAATTAACTATTTGAACAAGATGGCTATTGCGAAATTTTGTTGACATATCATTTGAGGGAGGGCGATCAAAAAGGGAAGGAAAGGGGAAGGGTCTGGTTGCCCTCTGACCACTTTGTAACATCTTCCCTGGCATGCTCTGAAACTTTAGACTTAAAACCTTGAGTCGTTTTTGTGATATTGTAGATATCTTTTTTATAAACAGGATGTACGTAGTCCCTTTATATAATTTTAACATACCCTTCAACATTCCCCGAATTTTTACTCTAAGACTAATATACTTTGTCTTTTCGAACAAACCTAGAATAAAAAAAATCCTCCTTTTTCCTAATGAAAACTCTTGCAAGTAAAACAGGGCAAATTTGATAATTTACAATACTTATCCTAGGGGGTTGGGGGGATCACATCCCCCGAGGCATAGTTACTGGACCTTTTGACTGTTTTGAACAAAATCGCTTTTCTAAAATTTTGATAAGTGATGAGGGGAGGGAACATCTAGAAAGGGAAAGGTTGGTCTGGTTACCTTCCAATAGCTCTTCAGAATCCTCCTCAACAGCACTTGCAATTTTCAACTTAGTACCCCAGTCGTTCTTTAGATATTGACGAAACGCCCTTCTGACAATCAGCACGCACACAGTTTGTATCATAGTGTTCGGCATCCCTGTGCAAATGTTTGGGGGTTATGTCATCCCCATAAGCATAGTTATTGAGCTTCTGACTAATTTGAAAAAGATGTCAATTTCAAAGTTTTGATCAAATATTTTAAAGAATTGTACCTAAAAATGCAAGGGAGGGGCTGTTGTTCCTCTCACCACTTTTCTAAACCTCCCCCCTAACATGTTTTGAAAGTTTCAACTCAATGCCCTCAGCTGTCTTAAAACATTGCAGATCCTCTTTTCTGATAAACTTGGTATACATAGTGCCTTTTGATTTCGTGTAGCATACCCATCAAGATTTTCCAAAGTTTCACATTTTCCTCGTTTTAATCCAAAAAAAAACACGAAAAACAGGTTTCGATTACACTTCCTGATACGTTACAGAATAATTTTTATACGAATATACCGCCTTAAAAACCTTACCATCAAGTAAATAGGTAAGCCTAGATAATAGCAAAATCGCGTAGATGTACTACGGTTTCTTTTTCGCCACATTTGCTCAGGTCAAATTGTTTCATCAGGGTATTTTTCTGGGCAGAGTTAAGTCAAATAATTAAGTTCCTGTTTAGGTTTCTGTTCTGTCGGGGTATTTTTCCGTTTTGTCGGGGTATTTTTGCTATTCAAGTTTTGCTGGGTCAAGTTAATAACCTTCTTCTAAACCCGTTTGCATTGTTCAAAATATTCCTCTTTTTTTCAGTAAGATTTCTTCTGCGTAGCTAATTCTCGGTAATCAACTAATCATACAGTCCAGCCTTAATTTCTGTTTGGTCAGGGTATTTTTCATTGCGGAGTTAAGTCAAATAATTCAGTTCCTGTTTAGGCCCTTGGCGTTTTCGGATACACCGAGAAACAAATACTTCCCTTTTTCCTAATGATAAATACTGGATGTAAACAATGTTTAAATTGCATAATTAAACAATCTTTGCCCCCGGGCTATGGGGTATGGCATTCCTGGAAGCATAGTTATTAAATCTTTTAACTAGTTTGAACAAAATGACGGCACCCAAAAAGTGTAATGAGGGGAGGGGGCAAATTACCCTAAAATCTCTCTTCAAAATCTCCTTAAAATCCCTTGAATTTTTTAAGTTATTACCCTCAGTCGTTCTTTAGATTTTGCTGATATTCGGCATTAACAACCAGCAAGCATACAGTGTTTTGTTTCCGGTATCTCTCTCAACATTTCCTTAAGGTTTCCCCTTAATACCCTAAGTCTTTTTGGAGCCCCAGGATCAAACATGCTCTCTTTTTCAATAAAAATCGTTATATGGTAGCAATGGCAAATTACTTAACTTCTAGACCTTCCTCGAGATTAAAAAGACATGCGTCAACCCTGGAGTTATTTGGTGTTGTTATTTGACATTTAAACTATTTTTAACAAAATAGCTTTATCAAAAACATGATCCGATACATTTGAGGAAAACAGTGTTTGGAAAAGGGGAAGGACTCGTTGCCCTTTGATCACTCTTAACTCTTAATAAGGGCACTAAAACTTCCGATTTCCAAACAAATTATAAACGACCACCCTATCCATAAAAACCTTATATGTTAACAATAAGAAACTTGCATAACTTACATCCCTTTCCACAAGGACTGGGGGGGGGATTCAGTCCTGATGCATAGTTATTTGGCCTTTGGACTATTTTGAAAAAATGGCTATATCAAAATTTTGACCAGATACGTTGTGCGGAAAAAGGACGTGCGATGGGGCGGTTCCTCTTTCATCACTAGACTCTTAAAAGGGGAGCTAGAAATTTTGATTTCCAATGAGTCCCCTCCGAAGTTTATACGACCATTTTATCCACAAAAACCTTATTTGTTAGTACAGGGCAACTTGCACAACAAATGCAACTTGCATTTGTTAGCAATAGGCAACAATGGGCAAGTTACAGCCCATGTCCAAAAGGCTGGGGGAGGATTTGTCAACCAGGAGTTACAGTTATTTGACTTTTGAACTATTTTGAAAAATGGCTATCTCAAAATTCTGTCCGGATACAATTGGGGAAAATGGGTCTGAGGGGGGGTCTAGTTAACCTCCAATCACTTTCGTATCTTAAAAAAGGCACTAAAACTTTAGATTTCCAATAAAATGAGGCCCCTCCAAAGTTTATACGGCCACCCCTGCCATAAAAAACCTTATACGTTAACAATGGGCAACTATCATAACTTATAGCCCTTGTCGCGATGGCTTTTGAGGAAGAGATACATTTGTGGAAAAAGGGCCTGAGGGGAGCTGGTTACCCTCCAATCACATTCGACTCTTAAAAAAGGCAGTAGAACTTTTGATTTCTAGTCGAATGAGCCTCCTTAAAAGTTGATACGACCACTCCTTCCAACAAGAACTTTGTATATAAACAATGGACAACTAGCGTAAATTATAGCCCATGCTTTAGGGCTGGGGAGGGGAGGGGGTACCAAACCCTGAACCATAGTTATTTGACCTTCGAACTATTTTGAAACAAATGGTTATCTTGAAATTTTGATCGGAAGCATTTGGAGAAAATGGGCGGGGGAGGATAGTTGCCCTCCGATACTTTTGACTCTTAAAAAGGGAACTGGAACTTTTTATTTAAAGTCGAATGAGCCTCCTCCAAAATTTATACGGCGACCCCTTCCATAAAGAACCGTATGTTAACAATGAGCAACTAACATAACTTATAGCCCTTGTGCCATTGGCTTTGGGGGGAAAAGATATATATGTTGATGTTGATGCGACCACTCCTTCCATAGAGAACCTTATATGTCAGCAATTGGCAACTAGCATAAATTATAGCCCTTGCCTTGAGGGCTGGAGAGGGGGGTTTAGCAAACCCTGAACCATAGTTATTTGACCTTCGGACTGTTTTGAAAAAATGGCTATCTCGACATTTTGATCGGAAGCATTTGGAGAAAATGGGCGGGGTAGGGTAGTTGCCCTCTGATCACTTTTGACTCTTAAAAAGGGGCCTAGAACCTTTGACTACATGTCGAATGAGCTTCCTCCGAATTTATACGACCACTCCTTCCATAAAACCTTCTATGTAAACAATGGGCAACTTGCATAATTTACAGCCCTTGTCCTGGAGGCTGAAGGGAGTTTTGTCAAACCCGGGAGGCAGAGTTATTTTACTTTTGAACTATTTTGAACAAAATGGCCATCTTAAAGTTGAGATCGGATGCACTGGAAAAACGACGGCTTGGGGGGGGGGGCTAGTTGTCCACAAATCACTTAGGACATTTAAAATTAGGGCACTAGAATTTTCCATTTCCAATCGAATGAGTCGCCTTCAAAGTTTACGGCCGTCCCTTCCATTTGAAGTGCCTCTGGGAAAAAAAAATAACAGTAGCACTCACAATAAAACTTCAAACCATTGGGCTTGAACCTCTATGACGTTTACTATAGGCAACATTATAGCGTTGCTTCTGACTTGAGAGGAAGGAATCTGTAAAAAAAAATCCCAGTACAAGTGTAGGTAAGGGGTAACTAGGTAGACAGCAATCAGAACTCTAAATAATAGATGTTTCTTCAACTCAAAACTTTCAACTCTCTCTCTGGGCCTAACTCTTTAGATTAATATGGAATTAGGTCTGGGGGAGTATGCATTTGTGTAACATTCAAGATTATATTCAAATGCATAGCAGCATGAAAGTGAAGACGTGGGGGAGGGGGGATCAAAAACACCGCTTGATAGTCGTCAAGAAAAGGGAGTACAAGTGCTACCTAACTTACCAAAATTTGGATGGGAATATTTCTCCTTTTCCTGTTATATACGTTGTTGTATGTTTTGTATACGTCACTCTCTTTTTCAGGGGTCCTCCTACATTGCCCCACTTCTAACATCCATGGTATACGTCACAATATCAAAAGACATTTCCAAAAAAAACACAAAAATTAGTTAATTTTTAATGTTTCTAAGGTTCTCCCACCTTCCCCTCCTTTGATAAATATTCGCGGCAAGAATATTTCATGAGTGGTTCTTACTCTAGGAGTGCTGTTATACGAGTCTTTAAATTGAATATACATGAATATACGAGTCTTTAAATTGAATATACAAAGATTGTTTTAAAGAAGGGGAGTTATCGCCTCCTTTACATTTAATACAGCTTTGAGCTAAACAGTTCGTAGCAACAAACTGCAAGTGAAGAGTGACCCTTGTCAATAAAAAGCCGAATCTCTAAGAAACAAAGTTTTAATTTAAACAATTTTGGTTAAAAGAACTTCAGTTAGAGTTTTGAATTTCGAAACTCTAAGAAACGAAACCAGAAACAAAATTTATCATTTATGGTAATGCTAAACGTATAAAAGCATAATTACAAAGTTGCTGCTTGAGGCATTAGCACATTAAGATTTGCATAAATTTTGAAATTAAAATTGGACTATCACTAAAAAATTACAATATTGATGGAAATCATTTGACAAAATTCCGGAATCGTGAGAAATCTCCGGCCGCTTTTGATCAAATATGAAATATCTTACTTTTATAGAGGTTGTTGATCATGGTTGTAATTATCCGGGGTCCTTGGTGTTAGATTATCAACTGATTCTTCATTTGAATGAACACTTAAAAATCTAGTGCATTTTTCAAGTAACAAACGAGATACCACCCACAAGAGTTTGTAATATTGAAGCATTTTAGCCCATAAAAATTCTCGGCCCGTCGAATAAAAATACTGAAGTTGTATTTACATAGTCTTCTAGGCTATTTGGCTGATTTTAGAAGCATTTCTTAAAGCTTCATTTATACTTCTAAACAGGGGCATAGCTTCAGGATTTTATTGAGGGGTAAGAGGGGTCCATATCCGGATAGTCAAGGGGCATGGGCTATTTAATAATATTTTTCTCTGAGCTATTGGGGCCCGAAACGACGCTCCTGCTTCTAAACCCCATTCAGACATGGGAAAATGCCTGTCGTCTAGAATTGAAAAACAGTCCAGAGTAGCCAAAAGTTTCAAAATACCTTTAGAAAACACTGCCTAGTGAAAAAAATTGCCATTTCACTGATTTAAGAATGGTAACTATTATTTCGGTTCCTCCTAAAAGTAAAAGTTCATTGCGAAAAGGAATTTATGGTGATTCCGAAAAAAAACCTGAAACCCCTCGAAAACGGCGTCAGATCAAAATGAAAGGCGTACCATGGAAGTCAGCATAGTCTAGAACCATGTTCAGGGAAATTATACCCCCCCACCACCCCGAACAACAAGTTAAATCACTTTTTTGCATGGGTAGCACTGTGTCCCTTTTTTTTCTACCAGAGCTAGCGGGTTAACAAAAAATCACAGAGAGATGTTTAATGGCTCATTTAAAAGCTACTTTTCATATCTATGTGTTTTTTGTAAATTACATCATCTGCAAGTGCCTTATGGCCCTAAAAATGGCACTTTTGTGCCATTTCTCAAGGGGTGGGGCTAACGGGCAGCCCAAAACATCGAGATGGATGTTTAATAGCTGATATAAAAGCTATTTCTCATGTCTACATTTTCCCATAAATTCCACCATCTGCAAGTGCCAAACGGCACTAAAAATGCCACTTTTGGTGTCATGTCTCAGGTGGAAAAGCTAGGACTAGTGGGCTATCAGAACTTCTTAGAGAGAAGTTTAATGGCTCATTTGAAAGCTGTCACTCATATCTACGTACTTTTTATCAGTTCTACCATCCGTAAGCGCCATATAGCACTAAAAACGGCACTTTTGGTGCCACTTCTTAATTGGAAAAGCTTGGAAGCATAAAACGGTACCATTATAAAAATTATGGTCCAAAATCCTTAACTGGAGATTTACATGAGCTCCTCGGGTATACTTTCCCTCCCACCCCCTTAGTAACTCTGATTAGTCCGTCGGGAGAATTCACTATGAACTGTTCCACACGGTCAGCCAACGTTTAGGCTTGCAAAATGATTTTTAAGATATCGAATGTTCTTAAGAGGAAATAATTCATAGAATAACAAAAAATTGAATCTTGAAATTCAAATTATTATTCCTCGACCTACCTCCTCCCCTCCTTCTGTTCGTAAAAATTCAGCTTCACCAAATATAGTTTAAAGCTCTCAATCTTTATAATAAAAACTTGAATTAACTTAATGTTTTATAATACCCAATTACAAATGCATTTTCTGAATAAGGTCCAATAGCTATGCTTTTGGTGACGACTTAAACCTCCATAGTCCCTGTATGTCCCTATAAATATAACTAAGTATGATGAAAATATAATACTTCAGAAACAAATTTGGGCTATATTTTTTATATTAGGGGGGATGGGGTAAAGTATAGAAGGTCTGCATTCAAAATGTGTTAGGTACAATTATTCTGCATATTTTAAAGCAAGAATTGTTTTCTAACTGCATACTGTCCAAGTAATTTAACCCAACCCCCCTCTAATGTGCAAACATATAGCGCGAATTATATGTTTCCCATCAATTATGTCACTTGTTGTTGTCTTGTCACACGCTAAGCTGAAAGAAACTAACGAAAGAAACCGGTTTCACAGTGCGTCAATGGATGAAGAACTTGAGTGTTGGTGGTATAATACATAAGTACCGTTACACAATTATGATACTATAAAATCCTATAGATGTAATTCCGCTAGTGTAATTCCGCCACCGTAGTTCAGTTACTAGCGTCTTAAGGTTTGAATCAGAATGACAAGGGATAAAATCCTTAATCGGGTATTTTTTTTTCCTATTATGGCTTTGTTCCTTATATATGATTACTTTTCTGCTAATTCACTATTCTTATGAATTTGTTGTGAACTGTGGAATGTTCCATACACTATTTTTGGAACAAAATAAACCCCGGACCTTAACCCCTTCCCACTTAGGAGTGGGAGAAGTGTAGGCCTATGGTTCTGGAACCACTCAAAGTTGTATCTTCAAAGAAGGATTAATTATTATCGTATTTACTTATTCATATTATTTGCTTTTTATACTATTTGATAGACACAATAAAACTATTTATAATGTATATAGAGATCATAGCACTAAAAACCTATTTATGTTTTTTTCTTATGATATTTTTCTAGTTGTCAGGTTGCTTTCCAACTTTTTTTTTTGTTTATTGCTATTTCAAACCTATACGTCTAAAGTATTTTGGTGTTTAACAGGGGGGAGGGGGAGATGATTAGCAAAATAATTTAGACATACCAACATTTTTCTTTCGGTTTTGAAAACCTTAAAAATCTTTTTTAGAAAAATAGTTACTCTTTCTTAAGTGTCGAGGTTGCCCACCTTCAAAAATCGTTTACACCATTTTGTGTAGCACGGATTTCTCGGCATTATTTGAAAAACGATTAGAAATTAAATAAATACAGTATTGGTACTTCCTTGTTGGATAGAGCAGGTGGGCTTTTGCGTAGGTGGGGGGATATAAAAGGAGGGTGCTTCCTTGTCATATTGAACACACGCGAAAACTGAAGTTTGGTTAATCATAATGAAATACACCTAAGTAAGAAAAAAATATAACAGTTTAGAAACAAATTTGGGCTATATATTTCCGCATTAGGTGGGGGGGGGGAGGGGTAGAGCATAACATATATTAAAGACGTAGACTTAACAAACCTATTCTAACCTAACCAGAATACCAACTAAATATTTAATTAAAATATAGCTACAATTTTTTTCCCCACCGAGCCGAAGCTAATTATCTGGTATAAGGGCCATGAAAACCGGTTATTGTGTTATGTTTGCGATACAATTTCTCGCGTGTGTTCCATATAACAAGGAAGTACCAAAGGTTTTTCAACTGAAAGGAAGGAGCAACATTAAAACTTAAAACGAACAGAAATTACTCCGTATATCAAGGGGCTGCTCCCCTTCCGAAACAATAAAAAAGTTCATTGTAGTGTTGCTTCTACATTAAATTTAAATTACAAACGTGCGAAAATTAATTTAAAAACTAAGTTTTTTTAGTGAAGTATAGAGCGAAGTTGAAACTTAAAACGAACAACAATTATAGCTTCACAGTCTATCTAACATATATCAATAAAACTACTGTACTGGTTGGTTTATACAAATATACCAACTAGTTATATTTTCTTATGTTTTAGGACTATGGAAAACTAGTACTTTACTTAAAACATAATATAATGTAGGATTTCTGGTAGAGTAAAAGAAAACTGATTTAGGACACTTTTAATAGTATAAAAATTAAGCATTATGGATTGTTGCTCAATTTTCCTTTTTGTTTAACTTGGTAACATTTCTGCACAATGGTTCAGTCCAATGAATGTCTCTCGTTTTGGTTCTGAAAAAGACGTGTCATGATTAGTTTTTAGACAAGTTTGATGTGAACTCTTCTTGACGATTTCACATATGATTATAGACTAGCTTTAAAATTTTATTAGGACTTGAAATTCTCTGTTGTATAGAGAAATTACAGGATTTCTGGAGTTCATATTATGGCTTATATGATCTTCCTTTTGAGTAATACTAAAACGTATTTCCTACAATTTAAGATTTTTTATTACTAACTATTGGTATTATGGTTGGTAAGACCAAAATGTTACCAAATAAATCAATCCAATATTTCTGTATGCTGTTCAGTGACTTTGCGGTTATTAAAAAAGTATATGTTTTTATGCTTATATTTTTAAGATAATTTTAATTGTATACTGAAAGTTGCTGATACCACAACTGGTGTAAGACTATGAAGAGCTTCATAGATTAGTTTGTTGTTGTTAGGCTAGGTACTCACTTTAACTAATAAATCAACATTCTTTTTTTATGCTTGGTTTATGTATTTTCAGTGAAGCGCTAGTTTTTTGTAATCCTACAAACATAGGGAAATATAATTAGTTGGTTTATTTCCACTAGTTCTGTAGATATATGTTAGATAGACTGTGAAGTATTAATTTTTGTTCAACTTAAGTTTCAACTTCACTCTTTGCTTCCCTAAAAAAAACTTTGTTTTTTTAAATTAATTATTTTTAGAAACAGTGTTGAGTTGGAAATTTAATGGTATGGCGAATGAAATAAAAAATTTATTTATCCCTATTTTTTTTTACTCAAAAAGAGCCTGTTTCGAAAATGGAAAGTTCCTGATTCCTTTAACACATTTACTTGATCATTATAAGCGGGAACAGGAAACGCTAACAATACGAAACCTTAGAATAAACAACGTTACAGATTTTCAAGTTTAAAAATGATAAACATACTCACTTTGAAACAAATACTGAATTTCAAAAAATCAAATTATCCAATTTTTTTGCTCTTATAATTTTTAAGTTTTAAATCGCTACCATAAGTTAAGACTGATCGGTTGAACAATCTAAATACCGGGTACAGGAGAGAGTATTAAAGCTATAGATTAGACTGTCTCTCAAGGCTAAGGCCATATGACTACAAAGTAATTAATGACAATAATGACAATATTCGATAAAAAACAAAATTGAATTTGAACAGCTATATGTCGATTCGGATATATCTGCGATATGGTACTTACGTGTTATAGCGACCCAACCAAAAAAGTGAAGTTAGATTAATCATAATGAAGTATACCACAATGTCATGAAAATATAATACTTTAGTAACAAAATTATGGAAATTACAACTGAGAATTATGAAAGGCAGGCTGCCCAGAACATATTATATTAAATACCTAACCTAATCACCTCTATATATTAGACGTTTAATTAAAATATACCTATATATTATATATCTAATGAACTATATATATCTATATATAGGTATATAAATATACATATATATTTAATAAAAATATGATTAGACGTTTAATTAAAATAAAATATAATTAAATTATAAATACTGTTTACCTCGCTCAGGCTAAGGTGATTATCTCCGAATTGAAACAGAAAACCGGTTTCATTACAGATCAAGAACAAAGTGTGTTCGCTATAACACTATTTTTATGAAAACGTTGAAATCTTCAAGTGAAGTCAAACAGAATAAATTCAATGAAGTACAATAGCCTACTACTTATAATGTTGTTGCTTTCAGCACTCAATAAGGAGTTTCAATTATTGAATTCCTAAAATTATTTTTTTAAATAATTTAAATAATTATTGAACTCCTAAAAGTCCTAAAATTATTATTATTTAATTAAAGCTTACTAAGCTGCAATTATGTCCATTTACAAAGAGAAAATTTTGGATCTAATTATCTACCAGAACAGCACTTAATAGAGCAGAAAAAATGTTCTTATTCTACAATAAACCAGAATATGTAGAATAATCGTATTGTCTACTTACATAACAGTGTCCACTATTTCAAATTTTCTGTGTGGTAAAAAAATATTTTAGAGTAAAAATTTTTGGTCCAGACCTTTCAAACCCCCTTTAAACCACAAACAAAGACTAGCTTATTAAATTAAAAAAAAATGCGATTAAAACGGCTTTATCATCATCATGTCTGATCGGTTCAAGTTATTTGTTACAAAAAATAGCTGTAAAGTCAACAAGGTAGAATGCCTGTGTGGACAGGAAAAACCTTACGGTTTGAAACTTTGTGGAAAACTCATTATCTTTAATGATGCCGTTGGAGCCCCAAATTAAAATCGGTTATAAAATGCTATGCTTTCGAAGCATATGCACATGATAATGGCCCAACAAGATCGTTTTACTTTAAACAAGTAGAAGAAAAAACGTCATAAACAGTTCTTTAATTATCACTTATTTTATCACGTCTAACCAAATTTCTTCAACAGGAAATTGAGATCTCTGATTCTCCCCAAAAGTAAGGGCTACCGAGTTCAACAGTTAAGTACTTGTTGTTAACTCTCGCATATCTATAAACTTCGATTTTGGGGGAGATGAGAATTTGATTTTCTTACTGAAAATTCGGGAAAGTTAAATAAATTGGAGAAAGTGGAGGCATAGACCATAAATACAAGATTTAAATTTACTTAGGAGGATTAACAAAAACTCGCTTTTAAGACTAAAATATGTAAAGTACAAAGGAACAGTTCGATAAGTCGAATAAAACACACCGAGGAATGATTCCATGCACTTATCCCAATAAATTCTTTCTCCGTCCACTACACATTTCCTCCACTTTATATTGTTTTAGATTTTTTAAATTTTGTTAAAAAAACAAGCAAATCTTATTTGTCAGTTCAATTTCTTAGAAACTTGCAAAAGACATCGAATTCTTCCACCTTCTTTAGGTTTCAACCTACATTTAGGCACACGATCTGAAGGCATGTTTATTCAGAGAATGGGTTCCAAAACTTTAACACATATCTTAAAAGACCAGAGATCCAGAAGATACGTCCTTAGTAATAAAATATTAAATTCAAATCTTTATTATATCAGATTTTGCCCCCTGAAGATTTTCACCAAATTTTACAAATCTCACATAGGTCTTTCCGACTTATATTCCATTTAGCAAAAACTCGTTTACCGGAAAAATTCTCAAAACTGGAATTTCAACAGTTTCAGCAAACACAGATTTTCCTTCCTAGATTTTGTCCTGGCCCTCCTTTGGAAAATCTATCCTCTAATGTTTTTACATAAAAGGAGTATTCTTTCAAAAGGATCAAAATTTGCAATGGTTCAAACACACGTAAATAGCCTACATCAGAAATTATTACGGGCGTGGAGTCTGCTATTTTTAGCTCTCATGGTGAAATCGAAAATCCAGACCTACTCAGAGGTGAAATTGTAAAGAGTATTCTTGGTTATAGGCCATCTTTGTCGCTTTCAACTTAATCAAAGGAAGAAATTAAAATCCTCCGAAACTTGAAAAAAGACAAAAACACAGTGATTACGAGAGCGGACAAGGAAAACACTGTTGTAATTATTAATCCTGCAGATTATGAAATAAAAGTTAACCCCCTTTTAATGGATAAAAATAATTACAAAGAAATACAAATTGATCCCACGAACAAATACACACAGCAATTGAGAAAAGAACTAGTAATTTTAAAAGACAGTGGACAAATTACCCCTCATATTTGCAGAAGAATTTACCCCAAAGGTTGTTCAGCCCCAAAGTTTTATGGTTTGCCTAAAATCCATAAGAAAGATATTCCATTACGTCCTATTGTAGCATGTTATAGTTCTCTAGCTACGGATATAAGAAGTTTCTTAGCCACCATTTTTAAGCCTCTTTTAAGCACACAGAAATCATATATAAAAAAAATCCATAGATCTTGTTGAGACGTTAAAAAACCAAAGTACAACCGAAAAAAACTATCTAATCTAGTTTTGATGCAGTTTCTATGTACACTTCATGCGACGTCCATAAATATGAGCAGGCCTTACAAAGAAAATTAGAGGAAAATTTAGCTTGGTCGGATTACAAAACTTTGGAAATTGATACAAAAATGACCCTTGTTCGTCTTTGCAATAAGTTCTCCTCGTATTTTAAATTCCGAAAAAAATTTTCCTTCGAATCAAATGCCTATCCGTGGGCACTGTCTTGTCTCCTTATTTGGCAAATTTTTACATGGATTTCATAGAACAGTCTGCTTTGAATAGTTTTCACTTAAAACACTCTATCTGGTTTCGTTTCGTTGGTGATATCCTTTCTGTTTGGGAACATGGACAAGACTCTCAAAGAGATTTTTGGCACATTTGAGTTCTTTTGATTCGAATCTCCAGTTCACAATGGAACTCGAAGATTCAGGTAAGCTGCCTTTCTTGGATCTTTTGATTATAAAAACTGCTCATAGCCTTGAATTTTCTACATACAGAAAGCCGACCAATAATGATCTATATCTACACTTCTCTTCACATCACCCTCCTTCTGTGAAAAGAGGGGTAATAATCTCTTTAGTCGACATAGTTTTAAAAATCTGTTCTCGTAATCATATAAATTCTGAATTAAACTATGTCAAGGATATTCTATTCTGCAATGGTTACCCAATAAAACTTATTGAAAATATCATAGATAGACGATTAAAAAAGATAAAACAAGAAAATAAGGAGCCCGTCCCCCTCGATTCAGTTACCCCGGAAATTGAGAAAAAAAATTTCATCACTATACCATACATCCCGAAACTTGGCGATAAACTTGGAAAAAAAAAATACATAATCTCTCTGTTTCTTTCAAAACTGAACAAAAAGTTGAACATTTTTTAAACTCAGGAAAGGATAAAACCGACCCTGTACTGGGTAGTGGTTCCTACAGAATCCCGTGTTCATGTGCGAAATTTTACATTGGTAAGACCCATCAGCAACTAGGTGAACGTTTGCATGGACACAAAATTTCAATAGATAAGTCCCTGAGATTGAAAAATAACAATGATAACTTTGATTCGGCATTGGCCCTGCATATTTTCAAAATTCCGACCCATCTGGTTATTTTTGACGAGGCAACCTTAATATCTACTGTAAATGGCCTACCACAAACTTTTAAAGATGTAATTGAAATAAAACAAAATACATAAACCGAAATTTAGCAATAAATAGAGATACTGGAGACATTTCATTAAGTCCAATTGATGACAGATTAATTTTGGAGGACTCAATCAATATTTTCGCCTGTTATAACTTGAGAAAACCTATTTGATCATCCAATGATAAACGAATTGGTAGACCAGCTAAGGCTATAGCAAAACAAAGAGCTATTGCTTAATCATCTCGTTAGATTTCTTTTTTATTGATTCCGACAGGGTTCTTATTTAGTTTTATTCTGTCGTTGTTAAGTAAACTTCGAAAGGTTCGAGTTTCGTTGGTTTCTTTTTCTTTTCTTTCTTTTTTGTTTAGCACTGAGGAAATGGCGGAGGTCCTTGTCAAAATATTTGCTTATTTCTTCTTCTTCATGGTTCACCACTGGCTGAAAAAATCCTCGTTTTTTCACCTTTGTTTATTTTGTTTTTCATTTTGTTATTTTCTTTCCTCTCTGAGTTTCATTTGCCTAATTTCACCTCTCCATCTTCATATCTAGTCTTAGTGAATTTGTTTCCTAGAAATGTAGATAGGATGATGGTGGCTAAAAGACTTAGAAGAGGCATAAAAATAAGCGTAATGAGATATTCCGAGGCTGGAAAAGGAAAGATCTCTGCTTCTCCAACAATGAAAATTCTCAATTGTTAGAAATACAAATAGAAAACTTTTCTTTAGCTCAGTTTATGATAGAAATGTTGGGAATATCACAAATAATGTAAGTTTTAAGAGTATTACAAATTGTATTTAATACTTAATAAGCTGAGCAACCATCAAGCTATTGTGTACTTTTTTTATTGCGAAGGGCAGCCTAGTTCTAAAAATTGTTTAAAAGGTGAGGTATGTACCAGTAGTAATCAACATTATACTTCTGAGCCTTGTATACACCTTTTCCAAGAGATTCAGAGCTCCCTCACATTCCGGGCCAACCAGATATGTTTCTAGGCCAACCGGACATGGTCTTATACTTTTGAGGACTTGTCTTTCACTTTTATGAAGGACAAGTTTTTGTGACGCAATTTACCAGATTTGTAATTCAAGGTATATACATGTCTTTTTAAGGTAAACCCGTGTTAGAAAACCTGCGCGTCTTGTTTAGCTGTTAATATATTCAATTATTTTTTGTATATATTCAGCTTTCAGATTAGGATTTTCAACAGTTTGAATAGTTCATTCAATCTATCAGTATCGATATTTTTGCAATCATTTACATAGATATGAAATATTCTAAGCAGCTTCTGGTAAGTAAAATTTTCTCATTATTATAATAAACAGAAATTGTCTCGCCATTAAGTTAAGGAAGAAATTCCTTCCTTACACTGTGTGGTTACCCCTTTTTAAAAAAAAAGCTTCCTTCTTTTAAATATTAAACAGTCCATGTATTTCAATTTTAGTAAATATTCAAAAAAAAAGAGTGACATGTTCACTTTGATTTTGGTTCATTGTATATGAAAAATTAAAATAGAATTTGCATATTAGTTTCGACAGATATGAAAGGTCGCCTCCCTCCTCAATATCTTGCTCTTTACACTTGCATCGGAATTCGATTATTTCGTCTTGTTCGGAAGAAGTTCGGTCGCGGCCTAATAAGCTGTGGTCTAGTCTTGTGAAAGAGGCGCCAAGTCAAACCCCGTCTCTTATACCACTTTCTTCATGGATTGAGCATTATAAAAAAGAATTTTCTGCTCCGGATCCCCATCTTCAAAATAGTTATAAAGCGAGACTCCAAGATTTCTTTGAGCATGCATCTAGTCCGGGACCGATTATTACAAGGAGTCTGATTATTTCTGCAATTGGGAAACTGAAGAAAAAAAATCTAGAGGATATGATGGGATTTCTGCACAACATTTGTCGTTGTGTGGGGGTATGTTTATTGAGCATTTGGTCCTCCTTTACCAAATGATATTTAATTTGGGAATTGTGCCCGAGTCTTTTTTCAATTGGATGTCTGACTCCTATCCCAAAGAAAAATAAACCTCCTTCCGATTGTTCGTCTTTTCGCCCAATAACGGTTTCAACTGTTTTTTGTAAAATATTTGAAAATCTGATTATTGAGGAGCTTCGTACTAAATGTACAGTTCAGGCCCATCAGTTCGGTTTTCAGTCTCGCCTCGGATGCGGCCATGCTCTTTCTGCTTTAGTATCCGCTTTAGTTGACGCAGAAGACCGCGGTGAAAGCATCGCTTTAGCCACTCATGATGTAAGGCGCGCGTTTGATTCGCTTCTCCACGAGGAGATTATACTGGATATGGGTTTGGCCGGTGTTGATCCCTGCTCTCTAGCCCCACTGGCTGACATGTATGAAAATCTAAAAGCGGAACTTAAACTTCCTTTACCAGCGAGTGAGTGCACTAGCCTGTTGAATGATGTTGCTGTTTCTCCGCGTGGTAATCCCCTTCTCCCGGTAAAGAAGGGGGTAAGACAAAGACCATTTCGTCACCGACAGCATTTAATAACAGTATCGTAAAGCCGCAATCGAAGTCACTTATGACTTACATTCTGCGCGGTGTTGATTTATCTTTGATTGGTTATGCGGACGATGTACTGAACCTGAGCCGCTTTCTGCAAGGACTAGAAGATAATTTTACTCGACTACAACAAGAGTATGCTCAGATTGGACTTCAGTTTAATGCCGACAAGTCTGAGGTACTGCTGTTTAATTCGAAATCTGATGCTGGTCGAAGCATCACACTTGGTGTTTCTACTGTTGGGCTCGCCGGTGGCATTGTATATCTGGGCCTTCCTATTGGACGGTCAATACTAGAGACGCGGCGGTTACTGCTTTCTCATTTTCAGAAGCGGGTTTCATTTACGTATAGCCGTATTGTGGCAAATAAGCGGAAGTTTGACCGTCGTCTGCTGGCCCGGGTGTACAATGCTATGGTTTTGCCTCATTATTTGTACCTCAGCCCATTCTGGCGTATATTTACGGCTACAGATAGACTGAAATTGCGTTCAGTGTACTACAAGTATGCAAAGTTTTTGTTGCGTTTACCACCATGGACAAGCAATCGATATGTTTCGCATCGGTACGGCATCATGAATCCTGAAGAAGCTATCCTAGCGCAGATTACTCGATATAATTTGACACTTAAGTCCCATCCCTGGGCTATGATTCTCCAGCAGTAGTTGGCATAAGCTGTTGGTTGTTGTGTTTGGTTGTTTTTTTTTGTTTGTTTCAGAAGAATTAGTGTTTTTGCGTTTTTTCTTGTCTTTTGTTGTGCTCCATCTGTTTATAATTGATGGGTAATAAATGCATTCATTTATTTAAAGTTTGAATTTGGTTCGAATCACAAAAGGTTGGTTAAGATATCTCTTTTGAAAATGCTAAAAAAAAAAAAAAAAACAAGCGTATAGGGTGAGATATAGGCTAGAGGGTGAATTCCTTATATAATTAATATTTTTTTTTAGTTTAGGCTATGTCCAGGAATCCTTTTCATCCTTTTTTTTCTGTGGTCTTAAGTATTTCGTAATTTAGGTATATAACTTTTAAAAACTTTGCATATAATTGTCAACTTTTTTTGTGTTTAATACTATGGAATTGAGGGTCCAATGCCCTCCGTTAATATTCAGAATAAGTAAGAATTGAGCTAGCTAATTAAATTTTGTCATTTTTTTTTATTTCAAATTTTGGGGGTTTAGTATCATGATATTCGTATGTACGCGAAGGAACATTTGAGCAGAAAAATATTGATTTGTAAAAAGTAGCAGGCGTTCTAAAGCACTAATAGATTGAGCACTACAAGTTTCAGAATCGACTTTATAGCCTAGGTCAAATTATATCACGGGAAGAGGGTTTTAAAATCCCCCTTCCCTCCAAACTCAAAATTTTCAAAAATTTTATTTTAAAAGCTTTTTAAATATTTGTAAAGCTTTAAGACATAGAGCACTACAAATATCAGAATTGACTGTATAGGTTAAATTATATTATGGTGAGATGTTTTTGAAATCACCCCTCCCTCCTTCCCTTCCCTGCAAACTCAAAATTTTCCAAAATTCTACTTAAGAAGCTTTTTAGATATTTATAAAGTGCTGCAAACACCGGAATAAACTTTAGAGAGCAATTTATCTGTGAAAGAGGGATCGTTACTAAAATTGTTTCTTCTTTTTAAGGATGTTGAGGTGTATTCTTGCCTTCCCTCTAAAAAGAGACCAAGATGGGATGATATCACATCAATGCAAGCTGCAAGGCCAACAGTAATCAGATTTGCTAGTTCGTTGGACCAGCCAGGAGTGTTTATGTAACCTGACAAGAAATTCGATTCAGCCTCATCTGATCAAGATGGGGGGGACACTCCTCTTCAAGCCTTGCCAGGGACTTCTGATGTACAAGTACAGCCAGAATTTGTAAATGTATATATATTTTTTTTCATATTTTTCAAAAATAAGACAAATTTTCTCAATCACATAACTTAGCCTAAATTTGTTTCTAAACTAATCCTATTTCATTTTCTTTCATTAACCAAATTAGCAGTATATAAAAGAATTGTTGTAACGCCGAAGTAGCAAATAGCTTATCATGCATTTCTATAAAACATTACCTTATAACTTTCCTTTTAAGCAAGACGTTTTTCTAATGCAATAATCAACTCTTTATTTAAAAAATCTAACTATATAGACAATCTATGTTTAACTGTTGACAGTTGAATATTCATTATTAAACTTTGCTAGATTTTGAATGTATATTTAATCTGTTTATAGAATGTCCTTTCGAGACGAGTGAATTTTTAATCCTACAGGTATTAATTTTTAATTTTAACCGTTCGTTACAAAAGTGAGTCTCAAATAACATGTACCGCTTTTTTTTCGTATATCCGATAATTCCAATGCTTCACTAAATATCAACTAAATTATATTTCAACCCGTCAAAAATTATGAGAAAATTAAGAATTTTTGAAGTAGAAATTCAAACAGTGCATAAATTTTTTCAACAGCGTATTTCTATCTGACACTGTTTTCGCAGCACGTTATAGACTAATTGAATATAGGCTAAGGGGTTAGCAACGCAATTTCAACCTGTAAGAATATTTCAGCGTGTGTGTGTGTGTGTGTGTGTGTGTTTGTGTGTGTGTGTGTGTTTGAGTGTGTGTGTGTGTGCGCCGTCTCTGTGCGTGTGTCTTCTCTCTGTGTGTATCGTCTCTGTGTGTGTGTGAGCGTGTGCGTGTGTATGTGTGAGCGTGTGTGTGTGTGTGTGTGTCAGTGTGTATGTGTGTGTGTGTATGTGCGTGTCTGTGTGTGAGTGGGTTTGTGTGTGTGTGTCAGTGTGTGTGTGTCAGTGTGTTATTAACAAATTTGTAATTTATTATACATTGTTTGATAAAAAAAGAAAAAAGAAAAGTGTTTTATAATTGTGATAAAACTTTCGTCAAAGAAAAAAAAACTTAATCGATTCATTTTCTAGTTTCAGGGGGAAGCTGTGAAAACTTCTGCCTTCCCTGGTCCGGGACTTCAAAGTATCATGGTTAATTGTCCCCTCTCGCCGGATGATAGTGAAGGTACGTTATTTGATATCCGCCTGGATTTTCAATTTACAGCTGAAGAAATGGACAGTCTTGTGCAAATTGTTGGGCCTAATTCTTCCGGGGACAATTTTAACAATAACTCTAACATTAGTAAATTGGATCCCGTACAAACAGGTGCAGGACATGAAAATAGTGCTATGTCCCCGGAATTGCGTGAATTTTATTTGTTAGAATCTGCTCTAAGTCACCTGCAATCATATAGGGTAGATTTTAACCCCCCCCGAGGAAAACGCGGGCATTATTTTAACTGACCCTGTGAAAGTTCTCCATAGCTATATCCACAGAATTCGAGCAAAAATTGAGATTCATATTCAGAAATGGGGGGGTCACGGGGGAGTTAAAGCATCGGTGAATCAAACAGTTTATTTACAAAAGAGGACATCCGGGGATATTTTTTATTTTAATTTTTCAACAGGCAACTAGTCTTTTTACAAATTTCTAAACGAATTTAAAGACAACTTTTGCAACTGGGTAAATAACTTGATATTGACTTTGGACATATTTCATGAGAGAGGTAGTGGGTCCACAACTTTGTAAATTAATTACATGGATCTGAATCTCAGTAGATTATAAAAAAACTTTATCTTAAGGGGAGGGCGGGGTAAAAGAATAAAATGCCACCCAGATTTGACAGCTACAGGAGGGGTTCAGGGTTTCAAATTTGAAACAGGGCTGCAATATTGTAAGCACGCATTTCTAGTACGAGACTATAAAACATCATGCATTGAGTCCTGAGTAATAAATATCGATGGACTTAATGGTAACGGTGGAAAAAATTTCCCTAGAATAAATTTGTGCTTTTAAGAAGGGGAATATCTAGTCTCCTTGAAAGAAATAAGCATATTTGAAAAAGCAAATGAAATTGTTGGGGTGGGGGTGGTCGTTCTCCAGTATGACACTGAATTTGTAGATGGGGGAAAAAAACCAAATAGAAAAGGGGTTTTGTATTCAGTGAGGACACCGATGGTGGAAAATGTTAAAAATTGGGTATGGGTTATTTACGAGCCTCCCAAAGATGTAAATTCTTATGGTCATTTTTTTCCCGTTACAGCAATAAGTCGAGTCTTATCTCAAGGCAAGTACAAAGGGGAACGTTTCTATTGCCCCATGTGCCTTTCCCCATTTAGATCTGAGCGGACGTTCTCAGACTACATGAACCATTGCAAAATTCATGGGAATCAAAGAATAGAAATGCCGGCAGAAGGCAAAGACACTTTACAATTTAAAAATTTTCTAAATTCTCTTCTACAAGTTGATAAAGTGTCTTTAGACTGTGAATCAAGACTGGTGGAGGTATCGGATCCATCAATGTCGAATATGGTCAAGGAACAAAAACTGGTTGCGTGTTCCTGCGCACACGCCCGTCGCGATTTTAGCAATAAAATGATCCTAGAGGAGTTTTTTTGACTATGGATGAGAAGGGCAGTATGGAAAAGTTATTGATTTCTTTAATAAAAACAGCGAACGGGGCAATTTCACGATTACGTCTCACCAACTACCCGATGACACTGTCAGATAAAGAGCAACTAGCGTTGGAAAGGGGGACGATTTGCTGGGTATGTAGGGGTGCTCTTGCCCCAAAAGACGCGGTTCAGGACCACAATCACCTTATTGACCCCAATTCAACGGGAAAAAGTAACTTTCGGGGGTGGGCTCACAATTCATGTAAGTTAAAAATTAAACAGCAACTTTTTCTTCCTGTTTTTATACATAACTATAACTACGATCTAAAGTATGTGCTACCAGTATTGGCGCATCTTTAAAGAAATGGAACAATAGATGATGCATGGGTGATAGACAGCTTTTCCTACAAAATCATACCTAAATCAGCGGAAAAGTTGCTTGTTTTGGAATTTATGTGGAAATTTGTTGAAGCCGATGTTGAGTACAAGAATAAAATTCGCTTTTTAGATTCATACAGTTTTTTCCCTAAATCATTGAGCTAATTAATTCAAGTGCAGAAAAACGATGACGGTTGCAATGCTTTCCCCCTTCTCAAGCAACAATTTCCAAATGATTTATATGATTTGTTGACGGTCAAGGGCATATATCCTTATGATCATTATTGTTCCATGTCGAGATTCGCCGAGGAAACTATTCCTTGTATTGAATCGTTTTACGACAGTCTTCACGATCGTAGTTGCACCCCCGAGGAATACAGTTTTGCTAAAAAAGTTAGGGCAGAGGGAGGGTTTAAAAATGGCTTTGACTACTTCAAGCTGTAATTGTCGAGTGACGTTTTAACCCTGTTAGAAATTAAGTGTAAAAATACTTACGAATTCTATAATAAAAATCTATGAGGAGTTTAATCTTGATTTGGGCTATTATTTTTCATCTTCTCATCTAGTGATGGACCTCATTCTAAAATTTAGTGGGGAAAAAATTGGGCTAATCACAGACATTGATCAGCATCTGTTCATAGAAAGATCAATAAGGGGTCGTTTTGTTTTTCACGGGGATCGTATCTTGGAAACTGATCCAACAGGAGAGAACACGGGGACAAAATCGCATGCAGTTTTCCTTGATATGAATTCTCTCTATCCCTCGGCCATGTCCCATTATCCAATACCTTGGGGTGACTATACATGGCTCATTGACCCTCAAGCTCCACATTTTCCCAACATTGACAGTGTTGAGGAGAATGGCTCGGGTGGATGGTTTTTTGAAATTGATGGAGAGATACCAGTCGAGCTTCATTATTCGGTAAAGGATTTTGTTTTCCCGTCCATCAATAGACCTGTGACTAGGGACTCATTGAGTCCTCGTAATAGGCATTTAGTCGAGGTGGACGGATTGCATTGGTCACCTTCAAAACAAAAACTTATTGCTGACCTTCTGCCAAAAAAAACATAGCTGTACATCACGTAGCTTTAAAATGGATGTGCAACAACGGTTTCAACGTCCCAAAGGTTCACAGAGCACTCCAGTTTAGTCAAAAACCCTATTTGAAAACGTTTGTTGACACTTTTGTCAACAAACGTTCTGCAGCGCAGACGAAAGCTAAAAAAAAAATGTATACTCATTTTGAATTCGGCTTTCGGCAAAATGTGTGAGAGTGTTTGCAATAGGAATCGTTGTGACGTCGTGACCGATCCAAAACAATGTGTTCGAATTATTGCCGATCCAATTTACACTTGCTTCACAATCATTGGCCCGGACAAGGTACTATTGAATAGGAAAAAAAGACACATTGTCTTGAATAAAAATATTGCTGCAGGCAGTGCGATCTTGGAGATCTCTAAAAAGCTCATGTTGGAATTCTACTACAGTGTGGCTAGGGTACAGTGGCCGGAAAAGGGGCAAGTAGAGGTCTGCTACGGGGACACGGATTCTCTACTGTTAAAAGTAAATACACCAAATCTAATTGATGATTTGGCGCACGGTGAAATTATCAGTTCACGGATGGACTACACTAATTGGGGTGGTCTTTACCCAGAGCTAGTGTAACGTTGGGTACAAAATCAGCTTTTATTTTTTAAATCTTAAACTGGAAGCAACATGATTTGTTTACATGATATGTTTCTACGTCCGAAGGTGTATTTTATACAGACACATGACGATAAAATCGAGAAACACTGCAAAGGAGTACCCACGGGCTATGTGGATAAGAATTTCAACAAGAACATTTATAGGAACTGTATTGTTGAAAATACCATTCCACGAGCCAAATTGCTGGCGATTGGTTCTTTCAAATACAGGAACTTTACTGTAAATGTAGAAAAATTGCCATGAATACCATCTCCGACAAGGTCTATGTTTGTCAAGACGGTGTGACCACCCTCCCCCTTGGTCACTATTTAACTTCAGACCGGGTCGAATGTGTTACCCATAGGGAAAGTCTCGGTTTAAATAAAGTCCTGTAAATTATTTCCTAAAACCTTTGGGGGGGCCTCGCGGCCTTTAAGGGAGGGGGTTCCTCGCGGCCCGGGGGGAGGGGGGGCGGGCCGCCAGCGGAGGGGGGGGGCACCGCCACTATCAAATTTATCTTTTTGACTTAGAGCAGATTTTTTTTGTAAATGTTTCATTCAAAAAAAAGTGATTTTTTTTTCAAGTGCTCTCTAATTTAATGTTGTATTTTTTTCTCTATAAATAAACAAAAAAAAAGTATTCAAGTGTTTTTTCTCTGTGTGCCTATGTAAATGTTGTATTTTTATTATAAATAAATTTATAAAAAAGTGTATTTTTTCATTTTTAATGTGCTTTTTTCAAGTATTGTTACATTTCTATGTGCATATAATAAAAGACAAATATGATTCTTTATTCGTCTTCTTATTCTTATTGAAGAACAGAGTAGTAGTAGTAGGGAAATTATTTAGTCATTAGACAATCATGGTCTACAGTTAGTTCTCCAGGTGAACTTTTGAGGAGAACATGTATCAATTAAAAACATTATTCAGATCGCCTCTCTGTAGACCGTCAAGGTTGGTATAAACAGACCTATTAACTAAAATAATAAGGATGTGTGATAGCATGTTTGTGAAAAAACCGAAAAAAATATTATCTTGTTACAGTATGTGGCAAGAGTTATGCGACAAAATGGAAACAATTGCTGCCACGATATTGCTGCAGATACTATTAATACAGGGACTTAAAGTTTTCGAAATTTTTAAAGCACACTCTTGGTTGATCAATGACGATCCTGCTGAATATATTAAAAAATGGTCCAAGAAAAGCCTACAAATATTCACTGTTCTCTCTCATCATGAACATATTTCCGTTACTCGGGTTCTACACAATCTCTGTCATCAGAGCAAATGTATGCGAACAGTTGCTTTGAACTGCACCAACTATACCATCTACAGAGTTGTTCATGATTCTAGCTTGCTAATAACCCTCAATAAACAGATCAATCCAGGTGCCCCTAAATTTCTGCTCTCAGCATACAATCAGGCAACTAATAAACCCCACGGTTATATGTTATTGGATCTTAATCAGAATACACCCAAGGAACTGCGTGTAGTCACAGATATTTTTGACAATAAAATTACAGTATATCTCCCCATGAACGCCAAAAAGACTTATTATTCGCTATCATGACACTGAAGAAACTACATGAAAATAGACATTTGTTTTCAGTTCTAAGCACTTCAAAACCTCAGCTTAGGAAAGTCAAACTCAAACATTTTACTGACAATAAAGTAATCTTTCTATTATCTGAACTTTTCTTAAACTTAATCGTTTTCAATGTTCATTTACAAGACGAACCTGAATAACAGAAACTGAACTATCATTCCCTTTTTATTGTCTAGGCCTCTAAAAGGAGAGTACCTAATTTTAAAAAGAAACGTCTTCTTCAAACGGGCAGTATGCTTTTTCACACTTTTTCTGCCAATAATTGCTGGACTAGTAAACAGTTTTCTCTAGAGAATGGCAAAACCCTATAAATTGACTCCAATAGAACTCGCTCTCACACCCATGGAACACTTTGAGAACAATATGAGTAAATTCCTTGACAATGAAAATATTGAGGATGATAAAAAACTGCTTTTACTTCAAGATGCACTTGGCCGAGTGGACAAACACAAGTCCTATCGGTCGAAGCCCACTGCTGCTGCTGATCCCAAAAATTAATCATCTCCTCACGTGTCTTCTGCTGCTGTAAAACAATTAAACATGTTGTATTTTTTTTCATTTGTTTTGAAATTTTTAATTCTAAGCCCAATAACTTTTCTTGAACAAAGAAAACGACTCTTAACCTATCTCATGGAAAATGATGATATTCAAGTTGAGAGCAATGGGGAAAGGATTATAATTCAGGGCAAGAGCTATAATCTGCTTGATTTAATGTATGACATGGTTACAAATCGCAAAGGAATATTTTAATTTGAAATTAATATATACAATTTTCTAAATACATTAAACTTCTCCAAAAATCTTATTAGCAATAGACAAATTCTAAAAAAAATAAACAAACATTCTCCAGCATCATCATCAACAACAACATTGACACCATTAAAATATGAACAAGATTTTAAATCAATTTTGGAAAATACTAGCACACCACTGATAGCTAGACAAAAGCGAAGGCGTATCAAAGTCAACGTCACCATTACCACCACCACCATCACCACAAACAGCCAGTATACAAAAGGGTAGCGGAAGTTACACAACGTTTTTACGTTCAAAATGGTTGAAGTTCTGAAAGATGTTTATAAAAATATTGGTGAGGTGGGGAATTTAAGGTCCCCCACTACTCTTTCCAAAGTCACTGCTGTTCACACTAAAAGTGTACAAGACTATCTACAAAATGAATCAAGTTACACTCTGCATAGAAATCATAGACTCCGTGCCAATCAATATCGAAAAACTAAAGCCTTTTACCCATTGCATATAATGCAAGCAGATCTCCTGACTCTAGATGAGCTTCAAAGACGTCACAATACACCGTACAAGTACATTCTACTTGCAATCATTGTTTTTAGTCGATATGCATATGCAATTCCATTGATATCAAAGAGAGGTGTTTAAGTTGCTCAGGCCATTTAAAGTATTATCGAACAGTATTCATATAAAAAAATTCAAACGGATCGCGGTAATGAATTTGTTAATCCTCATGTTGCAAAAGAACTAGAGAAATATAGTACACTGCTCTATCATAATCATAGTTCTATAAAAGCTGCATTGGCCAAACGATTGATAAGAACTATTCGACTTTTAATTTCAAGATATTGTACATTGAAAAATACACCGGCTTTTATTTATGGTCTAGATAATATCATGTTCATTTATGATCAACACCCTCATCGATCATTGTCCAACTTTATGTCAACGAAACTTAATCATTCTGATCATGATACAATTGACACCTTTCTTAAACAATATTCCAATGAAACGATTGCCAAGAAGAAGAAAAATAAATTCAATGTTGGTGATACTGTTCGAATTAATAGAAAACTAATGTTTTTGAAAAGGGGAATTACTTGTGGTCCACAGAACTTTTTAAAGTGGCAAAAATGCTAGACACTAAACCCATTCCTTATCACTTGCGTGATACCAAAGATGAAGAGATTCTCGGCGGCTTTTATGACTATGAATTGCAAAAAGTTAAAAATGCTAGTGAAATCAACCAAATTGAAAAGATATTAAAGACACGTACTCGCAGGGGTAAGAAACAGTTACTTGTTCGCTGGCTAGGATAAGACTCTGATTTTGATTCTTGGATCGGTTTTGAAGATATTGACAATGCCCAATGATTTCTATGTAACTTTCATGTCCAACGTTTCCGATCCTCTCTACAATGACTTGAATACGACAAGTGATTTTTGGACAAAACTCTCCCCTGCCATCAAATTTGACGGTGCATATGAAGTGGCTCTTGTCGACTGTATTCTCAAAAATACCTATGACATCCTGAGAAAGGATCGTGTGTATGATATAAAAGTTATACCATTCGATTGGACTATGAATGGGTTGGGCTATGTCGACTATGAATGGGTTGAAGCACTTAAATCTAGTGACTATCCACATGTCAGATTGAAATATATTGAATATGATAATATGGGAGATTTGTGTCGTACAATCAATAGGAAAATCTCGTATCGTCGGAATGGTACATTCCATTTTAATTATTCATTGGAACATGATAGGATTTACATTAGCTCACCTGTTGACACTGAAACTATTATTCTCAATCATAATCGGAGAGATGTTCTTGGCTTTAAACAGAATATGATCAATGGGAAAAATGCTGGCATCGTTTACAGGATGGATCAAGTTATTTTTGCTGATTATCCACCTGGTTTTGCCTCGGACTCTTGTATATTTCTCTATGCATCCTTTGTGGAAACGTCGAGAGTCGGTAATTCAAATGTATCCCTCCTAATTGTTCTTGAACGAAAATCAACTCATGACCTTGTTCATAACTATAATATAATGCATCTTCAGTATGTTCCTTTAAACAAATCATATTTTGAACTCTGTCAGTTGACATTAAGAATGGAATTTTTTGATCCTCTTGCAATAACAAAAGGCTTAGCAGTGATTACATGTCATTTTCCACCCGTTGTCAACGACAGTACAATCACCTAAAATGAACAATAGGAAAATTCCATTTGTCTGTCCCGATATCGATTGCTATGTTGGTGCTTTGAATCCACGTCAAATAGGCAATGGATTGGACTATTACAAGGGGCGTACTACAATGTCTGGCTATGGTCTTGGTAGCTGGTTTGCTAGGCTATTTCGTTCTGCATTACCCCTTGCCACAAAATATCTTGTACCTGCTGCATCAAATTTTGCTGGCTCCACACTCCAGGACTGGGGGTCGGGCCAGACTTTCAAGGAGAGTGTGAAGGACAATATTAGATCTTCAGCAAGAGCCGTTGGTGAACAATTAAAATCTCGACAAATTGAGGAGGGATTGAAAAGGATGCGTTCGCGTCATTAACTCATCAGTCTTTACCCAGGAAGGAAGCAAAGGACATCAACAAGTACTTTGAGGAATAAAATTACGAAGTCGAATAAGAAGAAAAGGAAAAAGATTGTTAGATCAAGGAAGGATTTCTTCTCTTAAGATGACTTATTTCCCCCACAAGAAATCATATCCATCAATTAGTTCCTCAGTGAATCTATTCAATGCTGAAAATGTTGATGTCAGTGTCAAGTATGGCTACAAGTATGAACAATTTCATCCCCAACAACCCCTCTCGGAAAATATACACTTTCAAATATTTTCCAATGAAGACTATTTCATTGATTTGTCGTCAATATTTATTGATTTAAATATCGCAGTGAAAAAAAAGTCAGATAATACAACTCCAAATGCCGGCGATGGTCTCTCCTATGAAAACTGTATTCTACAAAGCCTATTCAAACAGATTAATGTTTTTATTAATGGAGCATCGGTGAGCACTAGCAACCATTTGTAAAACTATAACAGTTACATGCAATTCATTATTATGACACCAAAGGCATAAAAAGAGTTTAGAGAACAATCATTTGTCTTTGAATATCGAACAGGTGTTGATACTGACGGCGAATTGACCAATGCAGTGATCGAGGAGTATCAACTAGTTGGAAAATTAAATAATGAGATATTCAATATATCCCAATGGCTACCTCCCAATGTCAAGATTGACATAAAGTTACAGATGGCCCCATCGAATTTCATTTTGAGAAAAACACTTCCAGCAGCACCCGATGCAAATATTATTATCACATCGGCAATTCTCCATGTCCGAAACACAAGTTATGAGCTCTGTTGCATTGGCAGTGGAAAATCTAAGAGCCAATGGCAACAGCATTAAACTTCTTGTCCCCCATACGGTCTCCAATCAACGTCACATTACCACCGGTTCTCGTAACTATAGCGATTCATCATTTATGAATGTATATATACCATCTAAACTGGCTTTGTCCTTTGAAAAGAGTGGTAGTGTTATTGGATCCTGGACTGAATCCCATCATGTCTTTAATTTTTTTTGGTCTATCTTGCCTTGTGTGCAAAGTGAATGTTATTCCACTGTACACTCTATCATTTGACAAAAAATCCTATAGAACTCTGTACGAGTTGACCATGCAATCCCTATATCATGACTCACAACTATTTGAAAATGGAATAACCGATTCAAAGTTTTCAAAAAATCATGGCGTAATTGTTTTGGACTTGCCTGGCACACAGGATATGAGCATAGTACCAACAGGGAATGTACGTTTAGAGTGTACATTTGCCAATGCTCTGACTGAGAGTATCACACTAATATCACTGAGTCAATTTGAAACCTATTGGGAAATCACACCTGACGGCACTGTTCTACTAGACCTAGCACCATGAACACAAACCAAATAATCAACGTATTTAGTATGGATCCATACATGTCCCAGTACAAGTCCTATTGCATACCTTCGGACTTCATTGAAAAAATTCCAAGTTTTAACAATACCCTAATCATTGTTAATAGCAGTCCATCGACTTTGAAGACCGGTCAAAGGCTATGCATCTTTCAAACAGCGAATAATATTGAATTTTTTGATCCTCTTGGCCTATCGTATAAATTCTACGCTCCATACATCAGCAACTTTATTGAAAGCAGGGGGAAAACCATTATTCAAAATCAACTAAGACTAGAGGATTTAACGACTATGACATGTGGCTTTCATGCACTACTCTTTTTCATGTTCAGATGTCGTGGCTACACCTACAAGCAGTTTCTCAACATCTACGTTGACTTACCTCAATTGAACGACTTTCTAGTGGAGAATATACTTACAAGTGTATTTAATATTGATTTTAGTGCCCTGCGAATAAAATTTTTTAAAAATGTATCATAAATTGTTTATTAATAAAAAAAATAATTTATATACATGATAAAACTACTTTATTGCTCTTTAGATTTCATCGACTACTAGGTATTTGTCAACAACAACTAGTGCAGGTAGATTATCTGAATTAACAGTGTACTGATCATGATGTAGTGCAATGTCAGGGTCACATTTTCTACAGTAGAGTGTTACTTCACTCTTGTCATATCTCTTTGTATAGTCAATGATACTATTCTCATTCATTATATAGAATTCACATGTTTCAATTTTCATATTTTAAGAAATTTCACAAACAGTGTCCTCAAGTGTCGAATCACATTCTGTCACAGCCAAATAAAAATCAGTGGGCTTATAATCATAACACCCATTGTCTTCACAACGATGACGTAGAAACCATATTCTTTTGTTGTTCCAACAGTTGAATCGTTGACCCGGTTCCTCCTCCCAGATCAATCTAAAACCACGACGCAACCAATCTCGTAGCAATAAACTAAAATCACGTTCAGGATTCTTTCCAATAATACCAGGATATGTACTCTCCCACTGCTTAGATTTATCATAGTGACAATTGGAAAATATGTGACCACTAGGGTGAGAGTCACACATCTCTTCAAGACAGGAATTAAAACCTTTAATTTGTACAGCATATCCTCTATGTAATTTGCACGGGGTGCATAATCTACACTTCTCATAATACTCATCAATCATTGTGCAATTCTCACATGATGATCAGCTGCCCTGTGTGTACATACATAACGGACATGTATGGAACATTTTGTTATGTGTTGACACTCTCACTACTACAATGAAACTGAGCTAGCAACAACAAAAATTGTCTGAGAGAGAGAGAGAGAGGAGTAAATCATCCTTGAGCACCATCTTTCTCAGGAAAAAAGTCCTAAATTTCTAAACTAATGTTTAAAAGCATATCCACAATATCATTTTGCCGGATTGTGATCAATATATCAATAAATTGTGTAAATGCATTTGGACCACGACGTAGAAGTTTTATGCAATAGTCTAATGATGGAGAATCAGTTTTCATTATATCGACAAGCATTCCCCGAGAAAATATCTTCCTTTGGATAGACAACTCTAGAAAATTGTCATCTAGAACCAAACGTTTTTCCATAAGAACTAGATTCCCCATGATTCGTTCTTTCTTAAATCTATCCATTTTTTAGAGCCCTAACTCTCTCACAAACAACTTTAGACTAATCAGAATCTCTTTTTGTACTCTAAAAAATATACGCTAGTCTACTATATAAAGAAGAAAATACCATTGATTTAGAAACAATTTTATTGAACATAATTACAATAATAACATTCACTGATGCATTTTGTTCTCATCAATATTTTTCGATAGGACATCTAATGCTGACCGAAGTTTATTTATATAGAGAATATTCACTTTTCCAGCAAAACATAGCTGCTCCTCCTGTTTAAATTTGCTTAATGATATCACGTATCTAGCATACATAGTGTCCCATTCAAGACATAGTCTACAACCAGCAGTTATTTCCATAGTCACATTGGGTACTCGTATATCGTTGCTGCTGCTGTTGTCTGCTCAATCATTAATCTACAACAGTGCATATAAACTCCTAATTTTTCTCTACTACGACTAATTCCAATAAAATATTCTAACCGAATTCAGGTATATTACTTATATTTGCTTTACCTAAAACTATTACTTCTATTAAAATCCCAACACCCAATAAATCTGTGCTCGCCGTCTT
This sequence comes from Artemia sp. Qi Xiang Cuo, assembly GCF_049724085.1. Lineage (NCBI taxonomy): Eukaryota > Metazoa > Arthropoda > Branchiopoda > Anostraca > Artemiidae > Artemia > Artemia sp. Qi Xiang Cuo. The sequence goes on along the minus strand of NC_142794.1, from coordinate 91,963,768 downwards.
TGAAAAGGCGTAATGTAGAAGTATTACCTATATGCATGGGGATAGTCACTCTCTTTGAAAAACCAAACCAGACTGTACCCATCAAACCAGACTATACCCACCAAACCAGATTATACCCACCAAACCAGATAATACCTACCAGAAACCTGTTTGGTACGGGCACGTACGCAAAATGGTACCTTGGTTACTACTTTTACCACGTTTGGCATGTGTGTGTCACTCTTGGTATTAGGTGCCTCTTGCGTGGCATAAAAAGAAGGGGCTTGGCAAAAAATTTTCCACAAATGAAGCAAAAAAAAAGAACTTCAAGATCTGCTCTATGTATTTGAGTGTGAGTGAATCCTCATTTATTATCTTTGGATTTGAAATTTCAGAATCAGCTATGAAATGCCTTAAGCAATTTACAAAAAGTATCAAATAAATTTAGTGCTTATCAATAATTCAATTTCATTCTAGTTGAAGAGACAAATAATTCTTAATTCGCTTGTTTAAGAGCCAGTCTCTGTATTATCCCTCTAGATCCTACCATCAACTCTTAAAGCGAAAAGAAACGAAAGTAAATGCATTGAAGTAGGATAGTGGTGTCTCAGTAGTATAAGACATTATAAATACGACAGGGACAGCACCCCTGGCAGAGTTTTAGAGCCTTCCGGACTTTTAGATTGTGCAATAATACCAATTAATTGAAACGTTAAAGAGATTCGTGTAGAAACTTTGATATTTTTTGGGAAATTAATGGTAGAGCAGCTCGTCCAGGTTACAGAGGAGCATACTTTCTGGCCTATTTCAAGAGTTTTCTGAAGCCTGAGAATCTTTAAAAATTTTATTGAACTCACACTTGACTTAAATTTCTATTTTCCGATAAGGCAGTTTCTTATGTAGCCTAGAAATATATACAAGACATAAGTAGTGGGCTAGGGATTAATTTTTGATAAAGTGACTAAAACCATAAAAGTAGGAATAGAATTAATAAGTTTCACAAAGCATTTCAATCTAAATAAGACAGTCCGTTAATCGAATCTGTCAAAAGAGCGCATCAACAATATCTTTGTAGTAGTAAAGGTTGTCAACTTGAAACTTTCGAGACTTAGTGACCTAAATAAAAGGAAGTATCTTCGTCCTGGCAGTCAAAAAGTTGCTTCGCAATGTCTCAGTAGCGGCTAAGGGTATTAAGATGAAACTCTTGTGATATTTTGAAGAAGATTATAAAACATATCAAAAGATTTTGTGGATCAAGATTGGCAAAAGTGCATATCTGCAATTTTCAGGAACAGCCAAAGTTTCTCAGGAAACTTTCAGGGAATGTAAAAAGAAAGCTGAACCAAATAAAAAGACACCATATGCTATCAAAAGGATGGATCTGCAACATTTTCAACCAGCTAAAGATGCTTAGTTGAAACTATACATGATATGTTAAACCAAATCAAAAGACACTGTGTTCATCCAAGCCTATAAAAGGAAGTATCTGGGAAATTTCTGGAGCAGTTAAGGGAGTCAAGCTTAAACTTCTCAAGTGTTTGGATAGGCTGTTGAACTAAATCAAAAAAGACCACCTGCATGAAGGTTGACAAAAGAACGAATCTGTAATATCTTAAGAGTGGATAAGGTTACTAAGTTAAAGCTCCTGGGAATGTTGAGGGGGGTGTTGGAGTAATTCAAAAGATATTATGTATATCTAAGTTGTCAAAAGAGTGTTTATGCAATAGCTTGAGATCAACTAAAGGTATTAAATTGAAATTCTTAGGAAACTAAATACTAAATCTGAACGAAGTATGTACATCCAATTTGTTAAAAAGATGCAGCTGCAACATCTTTCGAGTGGTAGAAGGTATTACGTTGAAACTTTCAGGGAATGTTTTGGGGGAGATTAAACTAAATCGAAAAACACTATTCTTATCTACGTTGTCCAAAGGGTGCATTTGCGACAAGCTAACTGAGGAACAGCTATGCACATCTACTTAAAACTTTCAGAGACTGTTTAAGAGGGCTACTGAACTATTACAAAATTTACTATCTGCATCTAGGCTGTCAAAACGTCATATCCAAAATTCCTTTGGATTGGCTAATGGTGTTACGTTGAAGCTGTCAGGGCAAGTAGAGGATTTGGCCTTAATAAAAAGAGCGTATGTGCATGCAGGTTATGAACTGGCATTATAAGAAATATATAACCAACTGTTAAACCGTTTATCCTTTAGTTAATTTTTTCGTTGCATACTGATCTGGAGAAAAAAGATACCATGTGCATCTTGGTCGTCAAAAGGGCATATCTGTATTTTCTCATGATTATCTGAAGCTATAGAATTCAAACTTCCAGCACATGTTAAACTAAATCAAATGACACCATGTGCATCCAGACAGTCAAAAAGACGTATCTCCATCCTCTCAGGAATGGCTATGGGTATCAGTGAATGTTGTGCGGAACGCTGAACTTAATGAAAAGAGACTACCTTAATCAACGGCGTCAGAAGGACCTATTTGAGATATGTCAGGAGCAGCCAAGGTTTTCAAATTGAAATTTTCAAGAAGTGCTGACGGAACTTTAACTATAAATATAGATAATATTTTAATCCAGATTATCAATAGGAACTACCTGCGATGACAAATGAAACTCAGAGAGGAGAGAAACTAACAAAATGAAAAATAAAATCAAAAAGGGTGAAAAAACGAGGATTTTTTCAGCCAGTGGCGAACCATGAAGAAGCCAAAATAAGAAAATACTTCGACAAGGACCTCCGCCAAGTCGTCATCAGTGCTAAACAAAAAAGAAGACAAAGAAAAAAAAAACTAAAATCTAACCTTTCGAAGTTTACTTTACAATGACTAAGAATGTATTATATGGTCTAAGAATGTATTTACTATCTGCGATACCTCATGACCAAAAAAATTTATTCAGCTGAATTTATCAGGGAACATTGTTTTGTTTGTTGGCCTAAATGAAAAAAAAAACAACTCTAGGTTAACGTTTTCTTAAGGATCTGCGATATGCCAGGAATGGCTAGGGTTATAAATGCGCAATTTTTAGGTCATATTTTTAGGTAAAAAAAGGGTGTAAATGCAATGTATCAGGTTTAGCAAAGGGTATCAGGCTGACACTCTAAGGAAATTCTGAACAATAATCAAAAGACACCATGTTAACCTAGTTTTCCATAAGGGTGTATCTTCAATATCTTGAGAAGGACTAATGATATTAAGTTGAAACTTTCAGGGCATATAGACCAAAATTATACAAGACTATGTGAGTAGAATACATATATGGAATTTGCACAGACGTATAGGAATTCCCATACTATTTGCTTCATGCTCTACACCTTTTCAAAGAGAGTCAGAGCGGGCACGCATGTTATTTGGAAGATTGCCTTAACTCGAGAGTAGTTTGTTATTAAAAAATTGGATGTTGCAATCAGAATTGTTTGATTGACATTTGCAAAAAGGGGTAAGGGATTTGCGGATTGGAGTGTAACTCGAGAGTAGTTTGTTATTAAAAAATTGGACGCTACAATCAGAATTGTTTGATTGAAATTTGCAAAAAGGGGTAAGGGATTTGCGAATTGGACTGTAACTCGGTACTCTTAAGGTGGAGAAAAAAAGGGTTTAGAATTTGCGAATTGGACTTTACGAACGATATTAATTGATTAACAGGAATAAAAACAACAGAGCTAGATAAAATTTGCGAATTAGATCATATGAAGAAAAAAAAGGGTATAGCATTTGCGAATTGAGGGTTATCAGTTAAGATAGCCCCTTGCCATGGAACATAGCAATCTAAGTGATAATTGGCTGGTCCAGTGCATGTGTAATTGAACCAGCATATCTGATGATGGAAGGCCGGAAAAAAATATGACTTGCCCTTGCTTTACTTCTTAGATGTGTACTGTATAATACACAAGTGGTGTTTGAGCAGTGTTTTCAATTTAAAATAGAGTTTAACGTTATAGATTATAAAATTTGACACTAAGACAGATGTAGATGACAAGAAAAGAATTTTAATAACGGATAGCTTTACTTCTTCGATGTGTACTGTATAATACACAAGTGTTGTTTGAGCAGTGTTGTCAATTTAAACTAGAGTTTAGCGTTATATATTACTAAAATTTGACACTAAGACAGATGTAGATGACAAAAAAAAAAGAATTTTAATAACGGATAGCTTTACTTCTTCGATGTGTACTGTATAATACACAAGTGGTGTTTGAGCAGTGTTGTCAATTTAAAATAGAGTTTAACGTTATAGATTACTAAAATTTGACACTAAGACAGAAGTAGATGACAAGAAAAGAATTTTAATAACGGATAGCTTTACTTCTTAGATGTGTTCTGTATAATACACAAGTGGTGGAGTGATGGGAGCGGGGTGTCTTAGAGTACTTATAGTGTGATATTGGAGGGGGGAGTTGCTAGTGAAAAACCCATGTGGATGATTGAAATAAAATTTTTAACGAGAAATGGCTGAAAAGTGTTTTGGTGGAGATGGGTTGATTGGTAGAAGGATGTATTAGCGAAGTTATATTGGAGGACGAGTTGCTAGCAAAAAACCCGTGTGGATGAGTTGAAATAAAATTTTTTAACAAGAAATGGCTGAAAAGTGTTTCTGGGGGGGATGGATTGATTGGCAGAAGGATGTATTAGCGTAGTTATAGTGGAGGGCGAGTTGCTAGCGAAAAACCCGTGTGGATGAATTGAAAGATTTTTTTTTAACAAGAAATCTCTGAAAAAATATTTTTGGTTCAAATGTGAAACTTAAGTCCAGTTATGAATCGAAAAATAAACTATTTCAATCTGAGCTAATAAGGGTTTTTGACCGTAAACTCTAGTTTTTTGTAAGAAAATTATGGTAAATACAATTCTCTGGTTCAAATGTGAAACTTAAGTCTATTTTTGGATTGAAAAATAAACTATTTCTGTAAAATCTGAGCTAACAAGGTTTTTTTGGCCGTAAACTCTAGTTTTTTGTAAGAAAATTATGGAAAATACAATTCTCTGGTTCAAATCTGAAACTTTAGTCTATTTTGGGATCGAAAAGTAAACTATTTCTATAAAATCTGAGCCAATAAGGGTTTTTGGCTTAAACTCTAGTTTTTTGTAAGAAAATTATGGAAAATACAATTCTCTGGTTCAAATGTGAAACTTAAGTCCATTTTGGATTCAAAAATAAACTATTTCTATAAAATCTGAGCTAATAAGGGTTTTTTGCCGTAAACTCTAGTTTTTTGTAAGAAAATTATGGAAAATACAATCGTCTGGTTCAAATCTGAAACTTAAGTCTATTTTTGGTTCGAAAAATAAAACTATTTCTGTAAAATCTGAGCTAATAAGGGTTTTTGGCCGTAAACTCTAGTTTTTTGTTAGAAAATTATGGAAAATACAATTCTCTGGTTCAATTCTGAGACTTTATTCTATTTTTGGGTCGAAAAATCAACTATTTCTATAAAATCTGATCCAATAAGGGTTTTTTTTTGCCGTAAACTCTAGTTTTTTTTAAGAAAATTGTGGAAAATACAATTCTCCGATTCAAATCTGAAACTATAGTCTATTTTTGGATCGAAAAATAAACTATTTCTGTAAAATCTGAGCTAATAAGGGTTTTTGGCCATAAACTCTAGTTTTTTGTAAGAAAATTATGGAAAATACAATTGTCTGGTTCAAATCTAAAACTTTAGTCTATTTTTGGATCGAAAAATTAACTATTTCTTTAAAATCTGAGCTAATAAGGGTTTTTGGCCATAAACTCTAGTTTTTTGTAAGAAAATTATGGAAAATACAATTTTCTGGTTCAAATCTGAAACTTTAGTCTATTTTTGGATTGAAAAATCAAACTATTTATATAAAATCTGAGCTAAAAAAAGGTTTTTGACCGTAAACTCTAGTTTTTTTTGTAAGAAAATTATGGAAAATACAATTCGTTGGCTCATAGGTGAAAATTAAGTCGAGTTATGGATAGAAATATAAACTATTTCTACAAAATCTGAGCTAATAAGGGTTTTTACAGTAAACTCTAGTTTTTGGTAAGAAAATTATGGAAAATATAATTCTCTGGTGCAAATCTGAAACTTTAGTCTATTTTTGGATCGAAAAATAAACTATATCTGTAAAATCTGAGCTAATAAGGGTTTTTGGCCGCAAACTCTAGTTTTTTTTGTAAGAAAATTATGGAAAATACAATTCGTTTGCTCATAGGTGAAAATTAAGTCCAGTTATGGATTGAAAAATAAACTATTTCTATAAAATCTGAGCTAATTAGGGTTTTTTGCCGTAAACTCTATTTTTTTGTAAGAAAATTATGGAAAATACAATTGTCTGGTTCAAATCTGAAACTTTAGTCTATTTTTGGATCGAAAAATAAACTATATGTGTAAAATCTGAGCTAATAAGGGTTTTTTGCCGTAAACTCTAGTTTTTTGTATGAAAATTATGGAAAATACAATTCGTTGGTTCATAGGTGAAAATTAAGTCCAGTTATGTATTGTAAAATAAACTATTTCTATAAAATCTGAGCTAATAAGGGTTTTTTGCCGTAAACTCTAGTTTTTTGTATAAAAACTATGGAAAATACAATTCGTTGGTTCAAAGGTGAAAATTAAGTCCAGTTATGGATTGTAAAATAAACTATTTCTATAAAATCTGAGCTAATAAGGGTTTTTTGCAGTAAACTCTAGTTTTTTGTATGAAAATTATGGAAAATACAATTGTCTGGTTCAAATCTGAAACTTTAGTCTATTTTTGGATCGAAAAATAAACTATTTCTATAAAATCTGAGCTAATAAGGGTTTTTGACCGTAAACTCTAGTTTCGAGAGGGAGGCTAGTTGCCCTCCAATCGCTTTCGACCATTTAAAAGGGGCACTTCTTCACCTCTTTAATACACAATGCAGAAATTTCATTCAAGAAATTATGAAAAATTGTAAGTAAGGGTTCAGTTGTAATCAATAGGCTCATCAAAAGAATTGGTTTCTCATGCTGATCTCAAAGATTTAGGATTCATTTACTTTAGTGTTCCCAATCAAAAGCTATGAGCTTGAGAAAATTGCCTAATTATCGAAAAATGGGGAAACACCCTCCAAAAGTCGACAGGAAGGAATTGTCTTGGGGGGAATTTTCCATGGAAAAGGGGGAGGGTATTTTTACGTGAAAACAAATTCAACCATGGCCCGCCCCTTGCGATCAGAAATTAAATTATAAAAAAGTTTCTTTACCTCTTGAATACACAGTGCCGATCTGAAACTTTAGTCTATTTTTGGATCGAAAAATAAACTATTTCTGTAAAATCTGAGCTAATAAGGGTTTTTGGCCGTAAACTCTAGTTTTTTGTAAGAAAATTATAGGGTAAAATAAAATTGTCTGGTTCAAATCTGAAACTTTAGTCTATTTTTGGATCGAAAAATAAACTATTTATGTAAAATCTGAGCTAATAAGGGTTTTTGGCCGTAAACTCTAGTTTTTTGTAAGAAAATTATGGAAAATACAATTTTCTGGTTCAAATCTGAAACTTTAGTCTATTTTTGGATTGAAAAATAAAAATATTTCTATAAAATCTGAGCTAAAAAAAGGATTTTGACCGTAAACTCTAGTTTTTTTTGTAAGAAAATTATGGAAAATACAATTCGTTGGCTCATATGTGAAAACTAGGTCCAATTATGGATTGAAAAATAAATTATTTCTATAAAATCTGAGCTAATAAGGATTTTTTGCAGTAAACTCTAGTTTTTCGTAAGAAAATTTAGGAAAATACAATTGTCTGGTTCAAATCTGAAACTTTAGTCTATTTTTGGATCGAAAAATAAACTATTTCTGTAAAATCTGAGCTAATAAGGGTTTTTGGCCGTAAACACTAGTTTTTTGTAAGAAAATTATGGAAAATACAATTCTCTGGTTCAAATGTGAAACTTAAGTCCATTTTTGATCGAAAAATAAACTATTTCTATAAAATAATAAGGGTTTTTTGCCGTAAACTCTAGTTTTTTGTAAGAAAATTATGGAAAATACAATTGTATGGTTCAAATCTGAAACTTTAGTCTATTTTTGGATCAAAAAATAAACTATTTCTGTCAAATCTGAGCTAATAAGGGTTTTTGGCCGTAAACTCTAGTTTTTTGTATGAAAATTATGGAAAATACAATTCGTTGGTTCATAGGTGAAAATTAAGTCCAGTTATGTATTGTAAAATAAACTATTTCTATAAACTCTGAGCTAATAAGGGTTTTTTGCCGTAAACTCTAGTTTTTTGTATAAAAATTATGGAAAATACAATTCGTTGGTTCATAGGTGAAAATTAAGTCCAGTTATGAATCGCAAAATAAACTATTTCTATAAAATCTGAGCTAATAAGGGTTTTTTGCACTAAACTCTAGTTTTTTGTAAGAAAATTATGGAAAATACAATTGTCTGGCTCAAATCTGAAACTTTAGTCTATTTTTGGATCGAAAAATAAACTATTTCTGTAAAATCTGAGCTAATAAGGGTTTTTGGCCGTAAACACTAGTTTTTTTGTATGAAAATTATGGAAAATACAATTCGTTAGAAATACAATTTTCTGGTTCAAATCTGAAACTTTAGTCTATTTTTGGATCGAAAAATAAACTATTTCTATAAAATCTGGTCCAATAAGGGTTTTTTTGTCTTAAACTCTAGTTTTTTGTACGAAAATTATGGAAAATACAATTCTCCGATTCAAATCTGAAACTTTAGTCTATTTTTGGATCGAAAAATAAACTATTTCTCTAAAATCTGAGCTAATAAGGGTTTTTGGCTGTAAACTCTAGCTTTTTGTATGAAAATTATGGAAAATACAATTCGTTGGTTCTTAGATGAAAATTAAGTCCAATTATGGATTGTAAAATAAACTATTTCTATAAAATCTGTCTGGTTCAAATCTGAAACTTTAGTCTATTTTTGGATCGAAAAATAAACTATTTCTGTAAAATCTGAGCTAATAAGGATTTTTGGTCGTAAACTCTAGTTTTTTGTAAGAAAATTATGGAAAATACAATTGTCTGGTTCAAATCTGAAACTTTAGTCTATTTTTGGATCGAAAAATAAACTATTTCTGTAAAATCTGAGCTAATAAGGGTTTTTGGCCGTAAACTCTAGTTTTTTGTAAGAAAATTATCCAAAATACAAGTCTCTGGTTCAAATCTGAAACTTAATTCTATTTTTGGATCGAAAAATAAACTATTTCTATAAAATCTGAGCTAATTAGGGTTTTTTGCAGTAAACTCTAGTTTTTTGTAAGAAAATTATGGAAAATACAATTGTCTGGTTCAAATCTGAAACTTTAGTCTATTTTTGGATCGAAAAATAAACTATATGTGTAAAATCTGAGCTAATAAGGGTTTTTTGCCGTAAACTCTAGTTTTTTGTATGAAAATTATGGAAAATACAATTCGTTGGTTCATAGGTGAAAATTAAGTCCAGTTATGTATTGTAAAATAAACTATTTCTATAAAATCTGAGCTAATAAGGGTTTTTTGCCGTAAACTCTAGTTTTTTGTATAAAAACTATGGAAAATACAATTCGTTGGTTCAAAGGTGAAAATTAAGTCCAGTTATGGATTGTAAAATAAACTATTTCTATAAAATCTGAGCTAATAAGGGTTTTTTGCAGTAAACTCTAGTTTTTTGTATGAAAATTATGGAAAATACAATTGTCTGGTTCAAATCTGAAACTTTAGTCTATTTTTGGATCGAAAAATAAACTATTTCTATAAAATCTGAGCTAATAAGGGTTTTTGACCGTAAACTCTAGTTTCGAGAGGGAGGCTAGTTGCCCTCCAATCGCTTTCGACCATTTAAAAGGGGCACTTCTGCACCTCTTTAATGCACAATGCAGAAATTTCATTCAAGAAATTATGAAAAATTGTAAGTAAGGGTTCAGTTGTAATCAATAGGCTCATCAAAAGAATTGGTTTCTCATGCTGGTGTCAAAGATTTAGGATTCATTTACTTTAGTGTTCCCAATCAAAAGCTATGAGCTTGAGAAAATTGCATAATTATCGAAAAATGGGGAAACACCCTCCAAAAGTCGACAGGAAGGAATTGTCTTGGGGGGAATTTTCCATGGAAAAGGGGGAGGGTATTTTTACGTGAAAACAAATTCAACCATGGCCCGCCCCTTGCGATCAGAAATTAAATTATAAAAAAGTTTCTTTACCTCTTGAATACACAGTGCCGATCTGAAACTTTAGTCTATTTTTGGATTGAAAAATAAACTATTTCTGTAAAATCTGAGCTAACAAGGGTTTTTGGCCGTAAACTCTAGATTTTTGTAAGAAAATTATAGTTTAAAATAAAATTGTCTGGTTCAAATCTGAAACTTTAGTCTATTTTTGGATCGAAAAATAAACTATTTCTGTAAAATCTGAGCTAATAAGGGTTTTTGGCCGTAAACTCTAGTTTTTTGTAAGAAAATTATGGAAAATACAATTTTCTGGTTCAAATCTGAAACTTTAGTCTATTTTTGGATTGAAAAATAAAACTATTTCTATAAAATCTGAGCTAAAAAATGGTTTTTTACCGTAAACTCTAGTTTTTTTTGTAAGAAAATTATGGAAAATACAATTCGTTGGCTCATAGGTGAAAATTAGGTCCAGTTATGGATCGAAAAATAAACTATTTCTATAAAATCTGAGCTAATAAGGGTTTTTTGCAGTAAACTCTAGTTTTTCGTAAGAAAATTTAGGAAAATACAATTGTCTGGTTCAAATCTGAAACTTTAGTCTATTTTTGGATCGAAAAATAAACTATTTCTGTAAAATCTGAGCTAATAAGGGTTTTTGGCCGTAAATACTAGTTTTTTGTAAGAAAATTATGGAAAATACAATTCTCTGGTTCAAATGTGAAACTTAAGTCCATTTTTGATCGAAAAATAAACTATTTTTATAAAATAATAAGGGTTTTTTGCCGTAAACTCAAGTTTTTTGTAAGAAAATTATGGAAAATACAATTGTCTGGTTCAAATCTGAAACTTTAGTCTATTTTTGGATCAAAAAATAAACTATTTCTGTAAAATCTGAGCTAATAAGGGTTTTTGGCCGTAAACTCTAGTTTTTTGTATGAAAATTATGGAAAATACAATTCGTTGGTTCATAGGTGAAAATTAAGTCCAGTTATGTATTGTAAAATAAACTATTTCTATAAACTCTGAGCTAATAAGGGTTTTTTGCCGTAAACTCTAGTTTTTTGTATAAAAATTATGGAAAATACAATTCGTTGGTTCATAGATGAAAATTAAGTCCAGTTATGAATCGCAAAATAAACTATTTCTATAAAATCTGAGCTAATAAGGGTTTTTTGCACTAAACTCTAGTTTTTTGTAAGAAAATTATGGAAAATACAATTGTCTGGCTCAAATCTGAAACTTTAGTCTATTTTTGGATCGAAAAATAAACTATTTCTGTAAAATCTGAGCTAATAAGGGTTTTTGGCCGTAAACACTAGTTTTTTTGTATGAAAATTATGGAAAATACAATTCGTTAGAAATACAATTTTCTGGTTCAAATCTGAAACTTTAGTCTATTTTTGGATCGAAAAATAAACTATTTCTATAAAATCTGGTCCAATAAGGGTTTTTTTGTCTTAAACTCTAGTTTTTTGTACGAAAATTATGGAAAATACAATTCTCCGATTCAAATCTGAAACTTTAGTCTATTTTTGGATCGAAAAATAAACTATTTCTCTAAAATCTGAGCTAATAAGGGTTTTTGGCTGTAAACTCTAGCTTTTTGTATGAAAATTATGGAAAATACAATTCGTTGGTTCTTAGATGAAAATTAAGTCCAATTATGGATTGTAAAATAAACTATTTCTATAAAATCTGTCTGGTTCAAATCTGAAACTTTAGTCTATTTTTGGATCGAAAAATAAACTATTTCTATAAAATCTGAGCTAGTAAGGGTTTTTTGCCGTAAAATCTAGTTTTTTGTAAGAAAATTATGGAAAATACAATTGTCTGGTTCAAATCTTAATTTTTAGTCTGTTTCTTGGATCGAAAAATAAACTATTTCTGTAAAATCTGAGCTAATAAGGGTTTTTGGCCGTAAACTCTAGTTTTTTGTAAGAAAATTATCCAAAATACGATTCTCCGGTTCAAATCTGAAACTTAATTCTATTTTTGGATCGAAAAATAAACTATTTCTGTAAAATCTGAGCTAATAAGGGTTTTTGACCGTAAACTCTAGTTTCGAGAGGGAGGCTAGTTGCCCTCCAATCACTTCCAACCATTTAAAAGGGACACTTCTTCACCTCTTCAATACACAATGCAGAAATTTCATTCAAGAAATTATGAAAATATTGTAAGTAAGGGTTTAGTTGTAATCAATTGGCTCATCAAAGGAATTGGTTTCTTATGCTGATTTCAAAGATTTAGGATTCCTTAACTTTTGTGCTGCCAATCAAAAGCTATGAGCTTGAGAAAATTGCCTGATTATCGAAAAATGGGGAAACATCCTCCAAAAATCGACAGGAATGGAATTTTCTTGAGGGGAATTTTCCATGGAAAAGGGGGAGGGTATTTTTACTAGAAAACAAATTCAACCATGGCCCGCCCCCTGCGGTCAGAAATTAAATTCTAAAAAAGTTTCTTCACCTCTTGAATACACAATGCCGATCTGAAACTTTAGTCTATTTTTGGATCGAAAAATAATCTATTTCTGTAAAATCTGAGCTAATAAGGGTTTTTGACCGTAAACTCTAGTTTCGAGAGGGAGGCTAGTTGCCCTCCATTCACTTTCGACCATTTAAAAGGGGCACTTCTTCACCTTTTGAATACACAATGAAGAAATTTCATTCAAGAAATTATGAAAAAATTGTAAGTAAGGGTTCAGTTGTAATCAATAGGCTCATCAAAAGAATTGGTTTCTTATGCTGATTTCAAAGATTTAGTATTCATTATTTTTAGTGTTGCCAATCAAATGCTATGAGCTTGAGAAAATTGCCTAATAATCAAAAAATGGGGAAACACCCTCCAAACGTCGACAGGAATGGAATTGTCTTGAGGGGAATTTTCCATGGAAAAGGGGAAGGGTATTTTTACGTGAAAACAAATTCAACCATGGCCCGCCCCCTGCGATCAGAAATTAAATTATAAAAAAGTTTCTTCACCTTTTGAATACACAATGCCGATCTGAAACTTTAGTTTATTTTTGGATCGAAAAATAAACTATTTCTATAAAATCTGAGCTAATAGGGGTTTTTGGCCGTAAACTCTAGTTTTTTGTAAGAAAATTATGGAAAATACAATTGTCTGGTTCAAATCTGAAACTTTAGTCTATTTTTGGATCGAAAAATAAACTATTTCTTTAAAATCTGAGCTAATAAGGGTTTTTGGTCAAAAACTCTAGTTTTTTGTAAGAAAATTATGGAAAATACAATTTTCTGGTTCAAATATGAAACTTTTGTCTATTTTTGGATCGAAAAATCAAACTATTTCTATAAAATCTTAGCTAAAACAGGGTTATCGACCGTAAACTCTAGTTTTTTTTTGTAAGAAAATTATGGAAAATTAAATTCGTTGGCTCATAGGTGAAAATTAAGTCCAGTTATGGATCGAAAAATAAACTATTTCAATCTGAGCTAATAAGGGTTTTTGACCGTAAACTCTAGTTTTTTGTAAGAAAATTATGGTAAATACAATTTTCTGGTTCAAATGTGAAACTTAAGTCTATTTTTGGATTGAAAAATAAACTATTTCTGTAAAATCTGAGCTAATAAGGGTTTTTTGGCCGTAAACTCTAGTTTTTTGTTAGAAAATTATGGAAAATACAATTCTCTGGTTCAAATCTGAAACTTTAGTCTATTTTTGGATCGAAAAATAAACTATTTCTATAAAATCTGAGCCAATAAGGGTTTTTGGCTTAAACTCTAGTTTTTTGTAAGAAAATTATGGAAAATACAATTCTCTGGTTCAAATGTGAAACTTAAGTCCATTTTGGATTCAAAAATAAACTATTTCTATAAAATCTGAGCTAATAAGGGTTTTTTGCCGTAAACTCTAGTTTTTTGTAAGAAAATTATGGAAAATACAATCGTCTGGTTCAAATCTGAAACTTAAGTCTATTTTTGGATCAAAAAATAAACTATTTCTGTAAAATCTGAGCTAATAAGGGTTTTTGGCCGTAAACTCTAGTTTTTTGTAAGAAAATTATGGAAAATACAATTCTCTGGTTCAAATCTGAGACTTTAGTCTATTTTTGGATCGAAAAATAAACTATTTCTATAAAATCTGATCCAATAAGGGTTTTTTTTTGCCGTAAACTCTAGTTTTTTTTAAGAAAATTGTGGAAAATACAATTCTCCGATTCAAATCTGAAACTATAGTCTATTTTTGGATCGATAAATAAACTATTTCTGTAAAATCTGAGCTAATAAGGGTTTTTGGCCATAAACTCTTGTTTTTTGTAAGAAAATTATGGAAAATACAATTGTCTGGTTCAAATCTAAAACTTTAGTCTATTCTTGGATCGAAAAATAAACTATTTCTGTAAAATCTGAGCTAATAAGGGTTTTTGGCCATAAACTCTAGTTTTTTGTAAGAAAATTATGGAAAATACAATTTTCTTGTTCAAATCTGAAACTTTAGTCTATTTTTGGATTAAAAAATCAAACTATTTCTATAAAATATGAGCTAAAAAAAGGTTTTCGACCGTAAACTCTAGTTTTTTTTGTAAGAAAATTATGGACAATACAATTCGTTGGCTCATAGGTGAAAATTAAGTCCAGTTTTGGATCGAAAAATAAACTATTTCTACAAAATCTGAGCTAATAAGGGGTTTTTTGCAGTAAACTCTAGTTTTTTGTAAGAAAATTATGGAAAATATGATTCTCTGGTGCAAATCTGAAACTTTAGTCTATTTTTGGATCGAAAAATAAACTATATCTGTAAAATCTGAGCTAATAAGGGTTTTTGGCCGCAAACTCTAGTTTTTTTTGTAAGAAAATTAAGGAAAATACAATTCGTTCGCTCATAGGTGAAAATTAAGTCCAGTTATGGATCGAAAAATAAACTATTTCTATAAAATCTGAGCTAATTAGGGTTTTTTGCAGTAAACTCTAGTTTTTTGTAAGAAAATTATGGAAAATACAATTGTCTGGTTCAAATCTGAAACTTTAGTCTATTTTTGGATCGAAAAATAAACTATATGTGTAAAATCTGAGCTAATAAGGGTTTTTTGCCGTAAACTCTAGTTTTTTGTATGAAAATTATGGAAAATACAATTCGTTGGTTCATAGGTGAAAATTAAGTCCAGTTATGTATTGTAAAATAAACTATTTCTATAAAATCTGAGCTAATAAGGGTTTTTGGCCGTAAACTCTAGTTTTTTGTATAAAAAATATTGAAAATACAATTCGTTGGTTCAAAGGTGAAAATTAAGTCCAGTTATGTATTGTAAAATAAACTATTTATATAAAATCTGAGCTAATAAGGGTTTTTTGCCGTACACTCTAGTTTTTTGTATGAAAATTATGGAAAATACAATTCTCTGGTTCAAATCTGAAACTTTAGTCTATTTTTGGATCCAAAAATAAACTATTTCTGTAAAATCTGAGCTAATAAGGGTTTTTGACCGTAAACTCTAGTTTCGAGAGGGAGGCTAGTTGCCCTCCAATCGCTTTCGACCATTTAAAAGGGGCACTTCTTCACCTCTTTAATGCACAATGCAGAAATTTCATTCAAGAAATTATGAAAAAATTGTAAGTAAGGGTTCAGTTGTAATCAATAGGTTCATCAAAAGAATTGGTTTCTTGTGCTGATTCCAAAGATTTAGGATTCATTAACTTTAGTATTGCCAATCAAAAGCTATGAGCTTGAGAAAATTGTCTAATTATCGAAAACTGGGGAAACACCCTCCAACACTCTACAGGGATGAATTGTCTTGGGGGGAATTTTCCATGGAAAAGGGGGAGGGTATTTTTACGTGAAAACAAATCCCACCATGGCCCGCCCCTTGTGATCAGAAATTAAATTATAAAAAAGTTTCTTTACCTCTTGAATACACAGTGCCGATCTGAAACTTTAGTCTATTTTTGGATCGAAAAATAAACTATTTCTGTAAAATCTGAGCTAATAAGGGTTTTTGGCCGTAAACTCTAGTTTTTTGTAAGAAAATTATAGGGTAAAATAAAATTGTCTGGTTCGAATCTGAAACTTTAGTCTATTTTTGCATCGAAAAATAAACTATTTCTGTAAAATCTGAGCTAATAAGGGTTTTTGGCCGTAAACTCTAGTTTTTTGTAAGAAAATTATGGAAAATACAATTTACTTGTTCAAATATCAAACTTTAGTCTATTTTTGGATTGAAAAATAAAACTATTTCTATAAAATCTGAGATAAAAAATGGTTTTTGACCGTAAACTCTAGTTTTTTTTGTAAGAAAATTATGGAAAATACAATTCGTTGGCTCATAGGTGAAAATTAAGTCCAGTTATGGATCGAAAAATAAACAATTTCTATAAAATCGGAGCTAATAATGATTTTTTGCAGTAAACTCTAGTTTTTTGTAAGAAAATTATGGAAAATACAATTGTCTGGTTCAAATCTGAAACTTTAGTCTATTTTTGGATCGAAAAATAAACTATTTCTGTAAAATCTGAGCTAATAAGGGTTTTTGGCCGTAAACACTAGTTTTTTGTAAGAAAATTATGGAAAATACAATTCTCTGGTTCAAATGTGAAACTTAAGTCCATTTTTGATCGAAAAATAAACTATTTCTATAAAATAATAAGGGTTTTTTGCCGTAAACTCAAGTTTTTTGTAAGAAAATTACGGAAAATACAATTGTCTGGTTCAAATCTGAAACTTTAGTCTATTTTTGGATCAAAAAATAAACTATTTCTGTAAAATCTGAGCTAATAAGGGTTTTTGGCCGTAAACTCTAGTTTTTTGTAAGAAAATTATGGAAAAAACAATTCTCTGGTTCAAATCTGAAACTTTAGTCTATTTTTGGATCGAAAAATAAACTATTTCTATAAAATCTGATCCAATAAGGGTTTTTTTTTGCCGTAAACTCTAGTTTTTTGTAAGACAATTGTGGAAAATACAATTCTCCGATTCAAATCTGAAACTATAGTATATTTTTGGATCGAAAAATAAACTATTTCTGTAAAATTTGAGCTAATAAGGGTTTTTGGCCGTAAACTCTAGTTTTTTGTATGAAAATTATGGAAAATACAATTCGTTGGTTCATAGGTGAAAATTAAGTCCAGTTATGTATTGTAAAATAAACTATTTCTATAAACTCTGAGCTAATAAGGGTTTTTTGCCGTAAACTCTAGTTTTTTGTATAAAAATTATGGAAAATACAATTCGTTGGTTCATAGGTGAAAATTAAGTCCAGTTATGAATCGCAAAATAAACTATTTCTATAAAATCTGAGATAATAAGGGTTTTTTGCACTAAACTCTAGTTTTTTGTAAGAAAATTATGGAAAATACAATTGTCTGGCTCAAATCTGAAACTTTAGTCTATTTTTGGATCGAAAAATAAACTATTTCTGTAAAATCTGAGCTAATCAGGGTTTTTGGCCGTAAACTCTAGTTTTTTTGTATGAAAATTATGGAAAATACAATTCGTTGGAAATACAATTTTCTGGTTCAAATCTGAAACTTTAGTCTATTTTTGGATCGAAAAATAAACTATTTCTATAAAATCTGGTCCAATAAGGGTTTTTTTGTCTTAAACTCTAGTTTTTTGTACGAAAATTATGGAAAATACAATTCTCCGATTCAAATCTGAAACTTTAGTCTATTTTTGGATCGAAAAATAAACTATTTCTCTAAAATCTGAGCTAATAAGGGTTTTTGGCTGTAAACTCTAGCTTTTTGTATGAAAATTATGGAAAATACAATTCGTTGGTTCTTAGATGAAAATTAAGTCCAATTATGGATTGTAAAATAAACTATTTCTATAAAATCTGTCTGGTTCAAATCTGAAACTTTAGTCTATTTTTGGATCGAAAAATAAACTATTTCTGTAAAATCTGAGCTAATAAGGATTTTTTACCGTAAACTCTAGTTTTTTGTAAGAAAATTATGGAAAATACAATTGTCTGGTTCAAATCTGAATCTTTAGTCTATTTTTGGATCGAAAAATAAACTATTTCTGTAAAATCTGAGCTAATAAGGGTTTTTGGCCGTAAACTCTAGTTTTTTGTAAGAAAATTATCCAAAATACAATTCTCTGGTTCAAATCTGAAACTTAATTCTATTTTTGGATCGAAAAATAAACTATTTCTGTAAAATCTGAGCTAATAAGGGTTTTTGACCGTAAACTCTAGTTTCGAGAGGGAGGCTAGTTGCCCTCCAATCACTTCCAACCATTTAAAAGGGACACTTCTTCACCTCTTGAATACACAATGCAGAAATTTCATTCAAGAAATTATGAAAATATTGTAAGTAAGGGTTTAGTTGTAATCAATTGGCTCATCAAAGGAATTGGTTTCTTATGCTGATTTCAAAGATTTAGGATTCCTTAACTTTTGTGCTGCCAATCAAAAGCTATGAGCTTGAGAAAATTGCCTGATTATCGAAAAATGGGGAAACATCCTCCAAAAATCGACAGGAATGGAATTTTCTTGAGGGGAATTTTCCATGGAAAAGGGGGAGGGTATTTTTACGTGAAAACAAATTCAACCATGGCCCGCCCCCTGCGGTCAGAAATTAAATTCTAAAAAAGTTTCTTCACCTCTTGAATACACAATGCCGATCTGAAACTTTAGTCTATTTTTGGATCGAAAAATAATCTATTTCTGTAAAATCTGAGCTAATAAGGGTTTTTGACCGTAAACTCTAGTTTCGAGAGGGAGGCTAGTTGCCCTCCATTCACTTTCGACCATTTAAAAGGGGCACTTCTTCACCTTTTGAATACACAATGAAGAAATTTCATTCAAGAAATTATGAAAAAATTGTAAGTAAGGGTTCAGTTGTAATCAATAGGCTCATCAAAAGAATTGGTTTCTTACGCTGATTCCAAAGATTTAGGATTCATTATTTTTAGTGTTGCCAATCAAAAGCTATGAGCTTGAGAAAATTGCCTAATTATTGAAAAATGGGGAAACACCCTCCAAACGTCGACAGGAATGGAATTGTCTTGAGGAGAATTTTCCATGGAAAAGGGGAAGGGTATTTTTACGTGAAAACAAATTCAACCATAGCCCGCCCCCTGCGATCAGAAATTAAATTATAAAAAAGTTTCTTCACCTTTTGAATACACAATGCCGATCTGAAACTTTAGTTTATTTTTGGATCGAAAAATAAACTATTTCTATAAAATCTGAGCTAATAGGGGTTTTTGGCCGTAAACTCTAGTTTTTTGTAAGAAAATTATGGAAAATACAATTGTCTGGTTCAAATCTGAAACTTTAGTCTATTTTTGGATCGAAAAATAAACTATTTCTGTAAAATCTGAGCTAATAAGGGTTTATGGCCGTAAACTCTAGTTTTTTGTAAGAAAATTATGGAAAATACAATTTTCTGGTTCAAATCTGAAACTTTAGTCTATTTTTGGATTGAAAAATAAAACTATTTCTATAAAATCTGAGCTAAAAAAGAGTTTTTGACCGTAAACTCTAGTTTTTTTTGTAAAAAATTATGGACAATACAATTCGTTGGCTCATAGGTGAAAATTAATTCGAGTTATGGATCGAAAAATAAACTATTTCTACAAAATCTGAGCTAATAAGGGTTTTTACAGTAAACTCTAGTTTTTGGTAAGAAAATTATGGAAAATATAATTCTCTGGTGCAAATCTGAAACTTTAGTCTATTTTTGGATCGAAAAATAAACTATATCTGTAAAATCTGAGCTAATAAGGGTTTTTGGCCGCAAACTCTAGTTTTTTTTGTAAGAAAATTATGGAAAATACAATTCGTTGGCTCATAGGTGAAAATTAAGTCCAGTTATGGATCGAAAAATAAACTATTTCTATAAAATCTGAGCTAATTAGGGTTTTTTGCAGTAAACTCTAGTTTTTTGTAAGAAAATTATGGAAAATACAATTGTCTGGTTCAAATCTGAAACTTTAGTCTAATTTTGAATCGAAAAATAAACTATATGTGTAAAATCTGAGCTAATAAGGGTTTTTTGCCGTAAACTCTAGTTTTTTGTAAGAAAATTATGGAAAATACAATTCTCCGATTCAAATCTGAAACTTTAGTCTATTTTTGGATCGAAAAATAAACTATTTCTGTAAAATCTGAGCTAATAAGGGTTTTTGGCCGTAAACTCTAGTTTTTGTATAAAAATTATGGAAAATACAATTTGTTGGTTCATAGGTGAAAATTAAGTCCAGTTATGGATTGTAAAATAAACTATTTCTATAAAATCTGAGCTAATAAGGGTTTTTTGCCGTAAACTCTAGTTTTTTGTAAGAAAATTATCTAAAATACAATTCTCTGGTTCAAATCTAAAACTTAATTCTATTTTTGGATTGAAAAATAAACTATTTCTGTAAAATCTGAGCTAATAAGGGTTTTTGACCGTAAACTCTAGTTTCGAGAGGGAGGCTAGTTGCCCTCCATTCACTTTCGACCATTTAAAAGGGGCACTTCTTCACCTCTTGAATACACAATGCAGAAATTTTATTCAAGAAATTATGAACAAATTGTAAGTAAGGGTTCAGTTGTAATCAATAGGTTCATCAAAAGAATTGGTTTCTTATGCTGATTTCAAAGATTTAGGATTCATTAACTTTAGTGTTGCCAATCAAAAGCTATGAGCTTGAGAAAATTGCCTAATTATCGAAAAATGGGGAAACACCCTCCAAAAGTCGACAGGAATGGAATTTTCTTGGGGGGAATTTTCCATGGAAAAGGGGGAGGGTATTTTTACGTGAAAACAAATTCAACCATGGCCCGCCCCCTGCGATCAGAAATTAAGTTATAAAAAAGTTTCTTCACCTCTTGAATACACAATGCCGATCTGAAACTTTAGTCTATTTTTGGATCGAAAAATAAACTATTTCTGTAAAATCTTAGCTAATAAGGGTTTTTGGCCGTAAACTCTAGCTTTTCGTAAGAAAATTATGGAAAATACAATTGTCTGGTTCAAATCTGAAACTTTAGTCTATTTTTGGATCGAAAAATAAACTATTTCTGTAAAATCTGAGCTAATAAGGGTTTTTGGCCGTAAACTCTAGTTTTTTGTAAGAAAATTATGGAAAATACAATTTTCTGGTTCAAATCTGAAACTTTAGTCTATTGTTGGATTGACAAATAAAACTATTTTTATAAAATCTGAGCTAAAAAAGGGTTTTTGACCGTAAACTCTAGTTTTTTTCTAGAAAATTATGGAAAATACAATTCGTTGGCTCATAGGTGAAAATTAAGTCCAGTTATGGATCGAAAAATAAACTATTTCTATAAAATATGAGCTAATAAGGGTTTTTTGCAGTAAACTCTAGTTTTTTGTAAGAAAATTATGGAAAATACAATTCTCTGGTGCAAATCTGAAACTTTAGTCTATTTTTTGATCGAAAAATAAACTATTTCTGTAAAATCTGAGCTAATAAGGGTTTTTGGCCGCAAACTCTAGTTTTTTTGTAAGAAAATTATGGAAAATACAATTCGTTGGCTCATAGGTGAAAATTAAGTCCAGTTATGGACTTTAAAATAAATTATTTCTATAAAATCTGAGCTAATAAGGGTTTTTTGCAGTAAACTCTAGTTTTTTGTAAGAAAATTATGGAAAATACAATTTTCTGTTTCAAATCTGAAACTTTAGTCTATTTTTGGATCGAAAAATAAACTATTTCTGTAAAAACTGGGCTAATAAGGGTTTTTGGCCGTAAACTCTAGTTTTTTGTAAGAAAATAATGGAAAATAAAATTCTCTGGTTCAAATCTGAAACTTAATTCTATTTTGGATCGAAAAATAAACTATTTCTGTAAAATCTGAGCTAATAAGGGTTTTTGACCGTAAACTCTAGTTTTTCGTAAGAAAATTATGGAAAATACAATTCGTTGGTTCATAGGTGAAACTTAAGTCCAGTTATGGATCGAAAAATAAACTATTTCTGTAGAATCTGAGCTAATAAGGATTTTTGACCATAAACTCTAGTTTCCTGTAAGAAAATTATGGAAAATTCAATTCTATCGTTCAAATGTGAAAATTAGGTCCTTTGTCTGGTTCAAATGTGAAACTTAAGTCCAGTTTTGGATACTCATAATGATGAGGACTGATGGTTCTAATTCAATATTTTTTTTTCATAAAAACAAACTATTTTTTTTAAACTTCGAAATTATTCAACTTTATTTATTTTTTTTTATTTTTTTTACGTATCTTAAAATGACAAAATATACTTACGGCTCTAACAATTGTACTCTGTGATTGGTCAGAGACACGATTTGGCTTTCCCACTGGTATTCTATGTCCGGATATCGACACTACCTAGTCTATTGCATGTATTAAATCAGTATTTCTTACTCAGTGGAACGAGAAACATACAAGTCATATCTTTAAAAAAAAAGTGAAGATGGATCATTTTGATAAAGTGCATTCACATGTCAATGTTATTGTAGCATTGAATGCCGACAAGGAGAAGTATTTAAACAATGAAACAAGTAAAAATGGTAGCACTATTGGAAATGTATGCGTGCATTGTCATGACAGTAAGGAATTTAATTTCTTTGGAGTACCAAAAAAATTCAACTCTTGTTATGGTGGATATGCAAGAGTGAGATATCGAGAGATGATAGCACTCAAAGAGAATACCAACATAAAAATAATATTTCATGAAGAGGGACATCTTCTTGCCAGTGCTTGTGGTAACATGCTACCTCTTGTTGCACCCCATCGTCAACTTTCGGGTATTAGCATTCAACGGAAGATCAAAAGAAAACATGCATACTCTTCTACTAATATCATTAACCATATCTTGTCGACGTGCCGAAACCGTTACCTTTTTAAAAATAATGTTGTAATAGACAGTGAAATTGCCGGAAAAATAAAAAGGGCATCGTCATAAAATATCACTAAGGAATATAAAGATGAATCGATGAAAAACAAAGTTCCAGCAAACGTCACTACCAATAATGAACCAAATTATAGCAAAGATTAGATCCATATTGAACTTGTGGATGACCTCCCATTAGGAATTTGTTCACATGTTAGTTTTATTGTATCATTGAATGCTGACATGGGGAAGTATTTGAACTATGAAACAAGTAATAGCGGTAGCACTATTAAAAACGTCTGCGTGCGTTGTCATGACGCTTAGGAATTAAGTTTCATTGGAGTACCAACAAAAATCAATTATACAAATGGTGGATATGCGAAAGTATCATTTTAAGAGATGTTAGTACTCAAAGAGAATGCCAACATAAAAATAATAGTTGATGAAGAGGGGTGTCTTCATGCTAGTGACAGAGGTAACATGCTACCTTACGATAAATACTATTGTTATCTTTCATGTATTAGCATTTAAATGAAAGCACAGAAGAAAAGAAAGGCCTACTCCTCTACTAATATCATAAAGCATATCTTATCCACGTGCCAAAACTGTTACATATCTAAAAATAACGTTGTAATAGACAGTGAAATTGCCGGAAAAATAAAAAGGGCATTGGTAGAAAATATCACTAAGGAATATAAAGATGAATCGATGAAAAACAAAGTTTCAACAAATGTTACTACCATTGATCAAACAGTTAATGAATCAAATAATACTAAAGATGAAACGTATATTGAACCTGTCGGTGACGTACCAGTAAATATTGTGTATGACTCAAAATGGAATAATGATTATTCTACCGATTACGAGTTAAGAGAAGACAATAGCTACAATATCAAGAGAGAACATTGTGAACTATTTTATGGAACAGATTCAAAATTTCCAAAGTTGATCATTGATATTAATAATGAATCATAATATATTTATTTATTAATATTCTACATGGCATTATTTCATTAAAAATATATTATGCGTTACATTGTTATGTCTTCATTATTTTTAGAGTTAGCTAGCATTTCAAACGTTTAGAATGTCTATTAAAACATTGGAGATGTAAGAAAAGGAATTCGCATACATCTATTGTCAGACACATGGGATAGAGTGAATAAATTTTATTTATCAACATCTTTTGTCAGATACATCATATAAAATTGCAAGAATCTAAGTGTCAGAGTGAATAATTTTTTCTTTTATCAACATCCTTTGTCAGATACATCACATAAAAATGAAGAAATCTAAATTTCAGAATGAATAAATGCTTTAACAACATCCTTTATCGGATATGTCGGATACAATTGACAAAATCTAATTATCTGATTGATTAAATTCTATATCAACATCCATTTCTCAGGTGCATGGGAATAACATTGACAAAATCTAGGTATCAGAATGAATAAATTCTTTATCAACATCCGTTGTTGGAAATCTCATTATGAAAAAATTGTAAGTAAGTAAGTGAGTAAGTAGGTAAGTAAGTAACAAACTCTTTCTTGAATTCACCTCTTGGATACACAATACAGAAATTTAATTCAGGAAATTATGAAAAAAAAAATTAGACAGGGTTACGTGCGCGCACGTAACCCCGTCTAAACTTTTTTTTTCATAATTTCCTGAATTAAATTTCTGTATTGTGTATCCAAGAGGTGAAGATAAGATAAGATATTTATTTCAAAAAGATCACTATCACAAGCCCAGAAAGGGCCGAATTCGGACTTCAGAGTCGACAATATAAATGATTGCACTAAAACTGGCAAAAATGAAACAACAACAACTAAAAAGAAAAATCATAATGAACAATCATTTAACAGTCAATAATTAAAACTGTAAAAAGTCAATTAAAAAGTTAAAAAGATAAAAACTGATCAAACTAAACTTACACAAATACAAATCGGAAAAAGAATTATAACGGACAAAAAAAAAGGGAAGGGGGGGGGGAATAAGGGAAGATACACAGAAAAAAAAAGAGAGCGAGACATAAATGCATGTGAATTAAAAGGGACAATAAGACAGTGTCAATAATCCAGCTGCAGTAAATCAATAAAAGAGTTAAAAAATAAAAACTGGTCAAGAAGGGGGGGGGGAGACAAAAAAAAGAAAAGAAAAAAAAAGAAACTATTGGGACATTTTATTCATTTTTACTGTAATAAAGGGGACAAAAGTTCTTTCATATCTCGAATTAACGCAGTAAAGGGGGGACAAAACAGGGATGGGATCAGAAACAGCTCGATGCGGCCGTAATCGGGATGGGGAGTGACGTTTGGGGAAAATACTTGCCGTCCGAGGGTTTGTTATGGCATTTGTTGCAAAACAGAGGCACAAATTATTTTTTCGTCTCTCGAGGGTCTCTAGGTTTGAAATATTTAACAAATACAAATACGGTATCTTGCCCTCTTTAAAAATAATTCTTAGAGCTCTCTTTTGGACATTTTCAATTTTTCGTGTTGCTTCATTAGAGAGGCCAGGGTGCCACACAGGACAAGCGTACTCTAATATGGGACGCACAAAAGAAATGTATACTTGTAGTAAATGTGATTGGGGGCAACTGAATTTATTTAAAAGTTTAAGGAGGGAAAGCGAGGAGTTTGCCTGTCGTAGGATATTATTTATATGGGCATCCCATTTCAAATTAGAAGAAATTGTAACACCAAGGAGTTTAAGAGATGTGACAGAGGTTTCAGGAGGTATAGGAGCAAGAAAAAGGGGAGGGGAGTTAAGGAAACTTACTGAGACTATTGCGGAGTTAGAAGGGTTAACAGTCATGTCAAGGGACGAGGCCTCACAGGCAATATCTTGGAGTATACCCATTGGGTTGCTAAAGATGTTTTTATGACATATCTCTAAAACTGTCAAGTCATCGACAAATTTCCATCTATTGTCATAAAGGGTTGAAAGGCTATTAATCATAAGTAAAAAAGGAGAGGGCCTAGAACAGTCCCCTGAGGAATTCCATTAAATATGGGGAGATGATCTGAGAAACAATTTAGATATTTAACTGCTTGAGATCTATTAGAAAGAAAAGAGGTAACGAGCTTAACAAGGAAAGTTTCAATGTGGACTTCATTTATAAGTTTATCTATGAGTAAATTGTGGTTAATCAAATCAAAAGCTTTTTGAAGATCAATACAAATTAGATTAAGCCAAGTGTTAGGTTTTTCAAGTAATTTACCCATGGTATCAACAAGATGGATCAGGTAATGAGAGGTTGACGTGGATTTAAGACTACTAAACTGTCTAAGATCAATGAGGGGGAGGACTTTCATCTTAAGCCAGTCTGCGAGAAAACTTTCATACAATTTTGAAAAAATCGAGGTGAGGGTAATAGGACGAATGCCATCAAAACCAGGCTTCCCATTTTTCTTTTTGATTGAGGTAATAAAGCCTTTTTTCCAATATTGAGGAAACTATCCAAATTCGGTAATTTCATTGAACAGGGTGGATAGGGGTTTTGAGAGGTAATCACTGAAAGCTTAAATCAGAGGAAGAGGAATATCTAAAGGGTAAATGCTTGATCGTTTTAGTTTTTCAATTTTTTTACAACATCAAGTGAAGAAATATGTGGGAGTGAAAAAGGAACAGGAATATCTGGAAATTCGTAAGATAGTGGTGGGAGACTCTGGACAATAGAAGCCAAAAACTTATTGAAGTTATTAGCTGTGGTCTTTGGAGGTTCATTTATATTAAAATTTAGTTGTTCTTGACTCTTGCCGGTAAGTTTTTTAATTTCAGAGTACCAGTTCTTTCGTTTATCATGGCGCAAGTCTTTAATTTTATTTTTATAATATGCTCGGGCAGCTTTTCTAATTTGACTTTAATTCCTTTCTTAACTTATTTGCTTCAGCTAAATTACCCCTCTTAAATAAGCTTATTTTTGTACGAATTAATGTTTTTATGTGATTATTTATGTAAGGTTTATCAATGGAGCACTTTCTGATTTTTTTTCCGGGAAACATAATGAATAAGAATCAATTAGTTTTTTGTGAAAAATCAAAATTTTGTCATCAAGGTTTTTAGAATTATAAAGGTCTGACCAACTTTCACTGGTCAGCCATGATCAAAAAGAAAAAAGGCCTGTGTCACTGAGGGGACGGCAAACCCCAATGGAGGTAGTAAAGGAATGTTCAATGGCTGAAGAGGGAGAAAAAAGAAGACAATAGTGGTAACTGCCTCATAGTGGTGGCAGTGCTTGCGGGGAGTTGTAATACTTACTCATGTTTGAACAAATAACATCCAGAGAGGTGTTACCTTTTGTTGTAGATATTTTAACCAGTTGTTTAATATTAAGAGAGGTGCAGATAGAGTCTATCCTCAGGTCATTCGCATCGCCAAGTAAGCAAATACCAGAGTTCGGATATTTTGATAAAACAAAATCAGCACTTATAAGAAATTGTTGGATAAATTTGCATTTCTGGTCAATACTTTGGTTAGGGGAATGATAAAAGACAGCGGTTACAATTAAATTGAAAGGGCGGGGAAGTACTTTCGGTCAAAGGCTCAGCCATAGAATTTCATCATAATCTGATAAGTTGGGGGTGGGGATGAGATTAGGTTGGAGGTTATCCTGGACAAAAAATAATATACCACCCCCTTTTTTCCTGAGAGGGTGGTCGTGAGGGCGAAGTCTTATAAAATGAGTATAATTGCTGATTTTTAGGAAATCTTGGTTCTGGGACTGAACCTATGTCTAAGCAATAGTATTCATTTTACGAATTTCAGAGATACCCTCGAGTTCAGTAATTTTGTCAAAATTCAGGCTCTCAGCATTGGTAAGTAGGAAAGTAGGAAATTTAAACCGATTTGGGTATTGGGATTTTTTTTCAATTCGGGATGGAGTTATTTGGGGTTGAAGTCTATGAGAAGGGTGCTGTGGGTAAGGGTGAGGTTTTGAGGCATTATTAAAAGGCGGGACTGGACCGGTCTTGAGAGAAAAGGAGGACAGCGAACAAATTATGGGAATATTATTAAGTTGGGATGGAACTACGGTGGAATTCGTCTTACTATTTGAAGTTTTAGAAATTTTGCATGGATGTGTTACCTGTGGAACATTCTGCCTGCTTACTCTTAAACCAGAGTCATACTGGTAGGGTAGCCAGGGGGATAAAGTGCAAGGGAAGGGAGAAAGGTTTCCTGGTGATCTGGGAATAAGTCAAATTGGGAGTGATCTTTATATGGGGGTTGGGGAGGGGCAAGATGATGCTGAGGGAGGGAAGTAAGGTAGGGGGTGTCTGAGAGGGGAGGGGTAGGGTTTGTTTCGGCAAATAACGGGTGGAGTCCAGAACCGGTCGGTAACTTCTTGGACGCACGGAGAAGAACGGAGTCGAAAGGAAGGGTTTTTTTGGGAGGAAAATGAGTAAGGGGGGGGTTTGGGGATGGTCCGAATTGAGTAAAGTGAGGGTGGGGGTTGGACAGACTGGGCAGGCGTAAGTACATGGGGCGGAGGATTGTTTCGAGGGATGGGTTCCTGAGGTATACTGCGCTGTATCGGGTATACAGGGGGATAAGACTGAAAGTCGAATGGAACACGACCTAGGGGAGGGGGGGGGGTCATGAATACTTTCGGCGTCGCCCTAAAAAACGGCGGTTTTGTGGCCCAGTTTTGTGGAACCTACTACGACTCTTAATGGGCAATTTGATATGATGTTTTGCACTGCCAAAGCATCTTCCACTTGAAAAGCGTTTGCAAAT
This sequence comes from Artemia sp. Qi Xiang Cuo, assembly GCF_049724085.1. Taxonomy (NCBI): domain Eukaryota; kingdom Metazoa; phylum Arthropoda; class Branchiopoda; order Anostraca; family Artemiidae; genus Artemia; species Artemia sp. Qi Xiang Cuo. Next base: position 91,935,155 of record NC_142794.1, on the reverse strand, counting down.
ATCAACATGGGGGTATTTGCAAAAATTATTCATACAACGGCTAAAAACATGAAACTTACAAATGTGTAGATATTTACATTTACTAGACATACATCTACTGTCTAAAAAACTAAAGCACACATTCGGTTGATTACACTTAAGATCACTGAACTCATTTTTTTTAATATATGATTTCATTGGGTGATAATTCCCGCTTGTAAGTTCGACATCATTGTCAATCTTTAAAGATGTGTCATTACCACTAGATTTCAAGAATAAATTATCTTCAGTTAAAGCAAGGTCAGAAGGATTAGTTTGCATAACCTTTTTAATCCCTTGAAAAAATTCTGACGAGGGAAGTTCACTAACACTTGCTTGATTACACATAGTGATGTTTTCAGGTTCAAAGGGTTTTATAGTTTTAACGCAACTTGAAGAATTTGGATAATGCAGATTTGGATTAGGAGTATCAGCTGAAGGCATGGGCGCCCATAAGCTGAATTCCAGGGGGGGGGAAAACCTCGTCTAATTGGCACTTTTAATGCTATATAATAGAAATCTCAGAACAAAAATATAAAAATAATGCAACAGCATTCAGCCAGGGGGGGCGGGCGCCCCCCTGCCCCCCATATGGGCGCCCATGGCTGAAGGAGAAACACTGGGCGATGTAGGGGATTTTAATGCATGTATAGCATCAACAATTGCTAGCTGAAAACCGACTTTTAACATTTTGATCTCATTGTCCTTGAAAAGATCACTTTTCTGACGTTCGTAAAGATCGGATAAGCTATCATAAAGAAATTCAAGATTAGTAATCCGTTTCCTGAGATTGACGATTTCTGCGTCTTTTTTTATGCAATCTTCACAGGTATGGGGGTCGAAGACACTAGCCGTTTCTTCAATACTGGCCGATTCACCTTTACTGGAACAGTAGATTTGGGGGGAAATTTTGGATTGATGGGCTGTGGTTATTTTTGCAGAATCAATCGATCCATCAGAACTATTGTTGACATTACTCGAAGCACGTGGTATAGAAGGGGAATTTGTAATACCACTTCGAACGATTACTTTAAGTTGATTTTCGTTGGAGATAGATGAATTTTCTTCATCCGAAATAACGGGGGATTTTTGAGCCTCGATTGGTTGAACCACTTCTGGTTTATTATCGATGGTATTAATCACGTCATTTTCAACTTTCGACGCTTGGCATTGAACGCATAACCAATTAGGGTTTTTAAGGCGATTACTTTTTGTTATGCCAGCACAAGCAGGGTGCAACCAAGCATTGCACTTAGAAGACTGGAAAGACCCAGTTCCACATTTTCTGTAGCATTCATTACAAGGATGGGACATTCTAGGCTAAGGAATAAAAACAAGACAGACCTTGAATTGGAAACTATATCTTCAACTAAAACCTGGTCGCCTAAGCCAGGATTAGCACTGGTACTTGCTAAAGAAAAGTTCACAAGGCTGATCTCGCGTCTTCACTTAAAAATCACAAGCGTCATTTATTTCAAAACAAAACGTCTTGACAGGTCAAGAGTTTGTTACTTACTTACCAACTTACTCACTGACTTACTTACAATTTTTTCATAATGAGATATCCAACAACGGATGTTGATAAAAAATTTATTCATTCTGATACCTAGATTTTGTCAATGTTATTCTCATGCACCTGAGAAATGGATGTTGATATAGAATTTAATCAATCTGATACTTAGATTTTGTCAATTTTATCCGATATTTTATCCTATGTATCGGAGAAAAGGATGCTGATATAGAATTTAGTCACTCTGATACTTAGATTTTGTCAATTTTATCCGACATATCTGATAAAGGATGTTGTTAAAGCATTTATCATTCTGAAATTTAGATTTTGTCATTTTTATTTGATGTATCTGACAAAAGATGTTGATAAAAGAGTTTACGGCAAAAAAACCCTTATTGGATCAGATTTTATAGAAATAGTTTATTTTTCGATCCAAAAATAGACTAAAGTTTCAGATTTGAACTAGAAAATTGTATTTCCATAATTTTCGTACAAAAAACTAGAGTTTACGGCCAAAAACCTTTATTAGCTCAGATTTTACAGAAATAGTTTATTTTTCGATCCAAAATAGACTAAAGATTCAGATTTGAACCAGACAATTGTATTTTCCATAATTTTCTTACAAAAAACTAGAGTTTACTGCAAAAAACCATTAATAGCTCAGATTTTATAGAAATAGTTTATTTTTCGATCCATAACTGGACTTAATTTTCACCTATGAACCAACGAATTGTATTTTCCATAATTTTCTTACAAAAAACTAGAGTTTACGACCAAAAACCCTTATTAGCTCAGATTTTTTAGAAATAGTTTATTTTTCGATCCAAAAATAGACTAAAGTTTCAGATTTGAACCAGAGATTTGTATTATCCATAATTCTCTTACAAAAAACTAGAGTTTACGGCAAAAAACCCTTATTAGCTCAGATTTTACAGAGATAGATTATTTTTCGATCCATAACTGGACTTAATTTTCCCCTTTGAGCCAACGAATTGTATTTTCCATAATTTTCTTACAAAAAAACTAGAGTTTACGGTCAAAAACCCTTTTTTAGCTCAGATTTTAAAGAAATAGTTTTATTTTTAAATCCAAAAATAGACTAAAGTTTCAGATTTGAACCAGAAAATTGTATTTTCCATAATTTTCTTACAAAAAACTAGAATTTACGGACGAAAACCCTTATTAGCTCAGATTTTACAGAAATAGTTTATTTTTCGATCCAAAAATAGACTAAAGTTTCAGATTTGAACCAGACAATTGTATTTTCCATAATTTTCTTATAAAATAAACTAGAGTTTACGGCCAAAAACCCTTATTAGTTCAGATTTTACAGAAATAGTTTATTTTTCGATCCAAAAATAGACTAAAGTTTCAGATCGGCATTGTGTATTCAAGAGATGAAGAAACTGTTTTATAATTTAATTTCTGATCGCAGGGGGCGGGCCATGGTTGAATTTGTTTTAACGTAAAAATACCCTCCCCCTTTTCCATGAAAAATTCCCCCCAAGACAATTCCATTCCTGTCGACTTTTGGAGGGTGTTTCCCCATTTTTCGATAATTAGACAATTTTCTCAAGCTCATAGCTTTTGATTGGCAACACTAAAGTTAATGAATCCTAAATCTTTGAAATCAGCATAAGAAACCAATTCTTTTGATGAGCCTATTGATTACAACTGAACCCTTACTTAAAAATTTTTCATAATTTCTTTCATGAAATTTCTGCATTGTGTATTCAAGAGGTGAAGAAGTGCCCCTTTTAAATGTTCGAAAGCGATTGGAGGGCAACTAGCCTTCCTCTCGAAACTAGAGTTTACGGTCAAAAACCCCTATTAGCTCAGATTTTACAGAAATAGTTTATTTTTCGATCCAAAAATAGACTAAAGTTTCAGATTTGAACCAGACAATTGTATTTTCCATAATTTTCTTACAAAAAACTAGAGTTTGCAGCAAAAAACCCTTATTAGCTCAGATTTTATAGAAATAGTTTATTTTACAATCCATAACCGGACTTAATTTTCACCTTTGAACCAACCAATTGTATTTTCCATAGTTTTTATACAAAAAACTAGAGTTTACGGCCAAAAAACCCTTAATAGCTCAGATTTTACAGAAATAGTTTTTTTCGATCCAAAAATAGACTAAATTTTCAGATTTGAACCAGACAATTGTATTCTCCATAATTTTTTTACAAAAAACTAGAGTTTACGGCCAAAACACATTATTAGCCCATATTTTACATAAATAGTTTTATTTTTCGATCAAAAATAGACGAAAGTTTTAGATTTGAACAAGACAAATTTATTATCAATAATTTTCTTACAAAAAAATAGATTGCAAGGCAAAAAACAATTATTAGCTCGGATTTTATAGAAATAGTTTATTTTTCGATCCAAAATGGACTTAAGTTTCACATTCTAACCAGAGAATTGTATTTTCCATAATTTTCTTATAAAAAACTAGAGTTTACGGCCAAAAACCCTTATTAGTTCAGATTTTACAGAAATAGTTTATTTTTCGATCCAAAAATAGACTAAAGTTTCAGATCGGCATTGTGTATTCAAGAGATGAAGAAAATTTTTTATAATTTAATTTCTGATCGCAGGGGGCGGGCCATGGTTGAATTTGTTTTCACGTAAAAATACCCTCCCCCTTTTCCATGAAAAATTCCCCCCAAGACAATTCCATTCCTGTCGACTTTTGGAGGTTGTTTCCCCATTTTTCGATAATTAGGCAATGTTCTCCAGCTCATAGCTTTTGATTGGAAACACTAAAAATAATGAATCCTAAATCTTTGAAATCAGCATAAGAAACTAATTCTTTTGATGAGCCTATTGATTACAACTGAACCCTTACTTACAATTTTTTCATAATTTCTTGAATGAAATTTCTGCATTGTGTATTCAAGAGGTGAAGAAGTGCCCCTTTTAAATGGTCGAAAGCGATTGGAGGGCAACTAGCCTCCCTCTCGAAACTAGAGTTTACGGTCAAAAACCCTTATTAGCTCAGATTTTACAGAAATAGTTAATTTTTGGATCCAAAAATAGACTAAAGTTTCAGATTTGAACCAGACAATTGTATTTTCCATAATTTTCATACAAAAAACTAGAGTTTACGGCAAAAAACCCTTATTAGCTCAGATTTTATAGAAATAGTTTATTTTACAATCCATAACTGGACTTAATTTTCACCTTTGAACCAACGAATTGTATTTTCCATAGTTTTTATACAAAAAACTAGAGTTTACGGCCAAAAAACCCTTATTAGCTCAGATTTTACAGAAATAGTTTATTTTTCGATACAAAAATAGACTAAAGTTTCAGATTTGAACACGACAATTGTATTTTCTATAATTTTCTTACAAAAAACTAGCGTTTGCGGCCAAAAACCCTTATTAGCTCAGATTTTACAGAAATAGTTTATTTTTCGATCCAAAAATAGACTACAGTTTCATATTTGAACCAGACAAGTGTACTTTCCATAATTTTCTTACAAAAAACTAGAGTTTACGGCAAAAAATCCTTATTAGTTCAGATTTTATAAAAATAGCTTATTTTTCGATCCAAAATGGACTTAAGTTTCACATTTGAACCAGAGAATTGTATTTTCCATAATTTTCTTACAAAAACTAGGGTTTACGGCAAAAAAAACCCTTATTGGCTCAGATTTTATAGAAATAGTTTATTTTTCGATCCAAAAATAGGTTAAAGTTTCAGATTTGAACCAGAGAATTGTATTTTCCATAATTTTCTTACAAAAAACTAGAGTTTATGGCCAAAAAACCCTTATTAGCTCAGATTTTACAGAAATAGTTTATTTTTCGATCCAAAAATAGACTAAAGTATCAGATTTGAACCAGACAATTGTATTTTCCATAATTTTCTTACAAAAAACTATAGTTTACGGCAAAAAAACCTTATTGGCTCAGATTTTATAGAAATAGTTTATTTTTCGATCCAAAATGGACTTAAGTTTCACATTTGAACCAGAGAATTGTATTTACCATAATTTTCTTACAAAAAACTAGAGTTTATGGTCAAAAACCATTATTAGCTCAGATTTTACAGAAATAGTTTATTTTTTGATTCATAACTGGACTTAAGTTTCATATTTGAACCAAAAATATTTCTTCAGAGATTTCTTGTTAAAAATAAAATTATTTCAAGTCATCCTCACGGGTTTTTCGCTAGCAAGTCGCCCTCCACTATAACTACGCTAAAACATCCTTCTGTCAATCAACCAATCCCCCCCCCCAAAAAAAACACTTTTCAGCCATTTCTTGTTAAAAAATTTTATTTCAACTCATCCACACGGGTTTTTCGCTAGCAACTCGTCCTCCAATATAACGGCCAAAAACCCTTATTAGCTCAGATTTTATAGAAATAGTTTATTTTTCGATCCAAAAATAGACTAAAGTTTCAGATTTGAACCAGAGAATTGTATTTTCCATAATTTTCTTACAAAAAACTAGAGTTTACGGCCAAAAACCATTATTAGCTCAGATTTTACAGAAATAGTTTATTTTTCGATCCAAAAATGGACTAAAGTTTCAGATTTGAACCAGACAATTGTATTTTCCATAATTTTCTTACAAAAAACTAGAGTGTAGTGCAAAAAACCCTTATTAGCTCAGATTTTATAGAAATAGTTTATTTTTCGATTCATAACTGGACTTAATTTTCACCTATGAACCAACGAATTGTATTTTCCATAATTTTTATACAAAAAACTAGAGTTTACGGCAAAAAACCCTTATTAGCTCAGATTTTATAGAAATAGTTTATTTTACAATACATAACTGGACTTAATTTTCACCTATGAACCAACGAATTGTATTTTCCATAATTTTCATACAAAAAACTAGAGTTTACGGCCAAAAACCCTTATTAGCTCAAATTTTACAGAAATAGTTTATTTTTCGATCCAAAAATATACTATAGTTTCAGATTTGAATCGGAGAATTGTATTTTCCACAATTGTCTTACAAAAAACTAGAGTTTACGGCAAAAAAAACCCTTATTGGATCAGATTTTATAGAAATAGTTTTATTTTTCGATCCAAAAATAGACTAAAGTTTCAGATTTGAACCAGACAATTGTATTTTCCATAATTTTCTTACAAAACACTAGAGTTTACGGCCAAAAACCCTTCTTAGCTCAGATTTTGCAGAAATAGTTTTATTTTTCGACCCAAAAATAGACTTAAGTTTCAGATTTTAACAAGACAATTGTATTTTCCATAATTTTCTTACAAAAAACTTGAGTTTACGGCAAAAAACCCTTATTATTTTATAGAAATAGTTTATTTTTCGATCAAAAATGGACTTAAGTTTCACATTTGAACCAGAGAATTGTATTTTCCATAATTTTCTTACAAAAAACTAGTGTTTACGGCCAAAAACCCTTATTAGCTCAGATTTTACAGAAATAGTTTATTTTTCGATCTAAAAATAGACTAAAGTTTCAGATTTGAACCAGACAATTGTATTTTCCATAATTTTCTTACGAAAAACTAGAGTTTACTGCAAAAAACCCTTATTAGCTCAGATTTTATAGAAATAGTTTATTTTTCGATCCATAACTAGACTTAATTTTCACCTATCAGCCAACGAATTGTATTTTCCATAACTTTCTTACAAAAAAACTAGAGTTTACGGTAAAAAACCCTTTTTTAGCTCAGATTTTATAGAAATAGTTTTATTTTTCAATCCAAAAATAGACTAAAGTTTCAGATTTGAACCAGACAATTGTATTTTCCATAATTTTCTTGCAAAAAACTAGAGTTTACGGCAAAAAACCCTTATTAGCTCAGATTTTATAGAAATAGTTTATTTTACAATACATAACTGGACTTAATTTTCACCTATGAACCAACGAATTGTATTTTCCATAATTTTCATACAAAAAACTAGAGTTTACGGCAAAAAACCCTTATTAGCTCAGATTTTACACATATAGTTTATTTTTCGATCCAAAAATAGACTAAAGTTTCATATTTGAACCAGACAATTGTATTTTCCATAATTTTCTTACAAAAAACTAGAGTTTACTGCAAAAAACCCTTATTAGCTCAGATTTTATAGAAATAGTTTATTTTTCGATCCATAACTGGACTTAATTTTCACCTATGAGCCAACGAATTGTATTTTCCATAATTTTCTTACAAAAAAAACTAGAGTTTGCGGCCAAAAACCCTTATTAGCTCAGATTTTACAGATATAGTTTATTTTTCGATCCAAACATAGACTAAAGTTTCAGATTTGCACCAGAGAATTATATTTTCCATAATTTTCTTACAAAAAACTAGAGTTTACTGCAAAAAACCCTTATTAGCTCAGATTTTGTAGAAATAGTTTATTTTTCGATCCATAACTGGACTTAATTTTCACCCATGAGCCAACGAATTGTATTTTCCATAATTTTCTTACAAAAAAACTAGAGTTTACGGTCAAAAACCCTTTTTTAGCTCAGATTTTATAGAAATAGTTTTATTTTTCAATCCAAAAATAGACTAAAGTTTCATATTTGAACCAGAAAATTGTATTTTCCATAATTTTCTTACAAAAAACAAGAGTTTACGGCCAAAAACCCTTATTAGCTCAGATTTTACAGAAATAGTTTATTTTTCGATCCAAGAATAGACTAAAGTTTTAGATTTGAACCAGACAATTGTATTTTCCATAATTTTCTTACAAAAAACTAGAGTTTATGGCCAAAAACCCTTATTAGCTCAGATTTTACAGAAATAGTTTATTTTTCGATCCAAAAATAGACTATAGTTTCAGATTTGAATCGGAGAATTGTATTTTCCACAATTTTCTTAAAAAAAACTAGAGTTTACGGCAAAAAAAACCCTTATTAGATCAGATTTTATAGAAATACTTTATTTTTCGATCCAAAAATAGACTAAAGTTTCAGATTTGAACCAGAGAATTGTATTTTCCATAATTTTCTTACAAAAAACTAGAGTTTACGGCCAAAAACCCTTATTAGCTCAGGTTTTACAGAAATAGTTTATTTTTCGATCCAAAAATAGACTTAAGTTTCAGATTTAAACCAGACAATTGTATTTTCCATAATTTTCTTACAAAAAACTAGAGTTTACGGCAAAAAACCCTTATTAGCTCAGATTTTATAGAAATAGTTTATTTTTGAATCCAAAATGGACTTAAGTTTCACATTTGAACCAAAGAATTGTATTTTCCATAATTTTCTTACAAAAAACTAGAGTTTAAGCCAAAAACCCTTATTGGCTCAGATTTTATAGAAATAGTTTATTTTTCGATCCAAAAATAGACTAAAGTTTCAGATTTGAACCAGAGAATTGTATTTTCAATAATTTTCTTACAAAAAACTAGAGTTTACGGCCAAAAAAACCTTGTTAGCTCAGATTTTACACAAATAGTTTATTTTTCAATCCAAAAATAGACTTAAGTTTCACATTTGAACCAGAGAATTGTATTTACCATAATTTTCTTACAAAAAACTAGAGTTTACGGTCAAAAATTAGCTCAGATTGAAATAGTTTATTTTTCGATTCATAACTGGACTTAAGTTTCACATTTGAACCAAAAACATTTTTTCAGAGATTTCTTGTTAAAAAAAAATCTTTCAATTCATCCACAAGGGTTTTTCACTAGCAACTCGCCCTCCACTATAACTATGCTAATACATCCTTCTCCCAATCAACCCATCCCCCCCCAAAAAAAAACACTTTTCAGCCATTTCTTGTTAAAAAATTTTATTTCAACTCATCCACACGGGTTTTTCGCTAGCAACTCGTCCTCCAATATAACTTCGCTAATACATCCTTCTACCAATCAACCCATCTCCACCAAAACACTTTTCAGCCATTTCTCGTTAAAAATTTTATTTCAATAATCCACATGGGTTTTTCACTAGCACCTCCCCCCTCCAATATCACACTATAAGTACTCTAAGACACCCCGCTCCCATCACTCCACCACTTGTGCATTATACAGAACACATCTAAGAAGTAAAGCTATCCGTTATTAAAATTCTTTTCTTGCCATCTACATCTGTCTTAGTGTCAAATTTTAGTAATCTATAACGTTTAACTCTATTTTAAATTGACAACACTGCTCAAACACCACTTGTGTATTATACAGTACACATCGAAGAAGTAAAGCTAATCGTTATTAAATTCTTTTCTTGCCATCTACATCTGTCTTAGTGTCAAATTTTAGTAAGCTATAACGTTAAACTATATTTTAAATTGATAACACTGCTCAAACACCACTTGTGTATTATACAGTACACATCGAAGAAGTAAAGCTATCCGTTATTAAAATTCTTTTCTTGACATCTACATCTGTCTTAGTGTCAAATTTTAGTAATCTATAAAGTTAAACTATATTTTAAATTGACAACAATGCTCAAACACCACTTGTGTATTATACAGTACACATCGAAGAAGTAAAGCTAGGTCAAGTCATATTTTTTTCCGGCCTTCCATCATCAGACAAGCTGGTTCAATTACACATGCACTGGACCAGCCAATGATCACTTAGATTGCTATGTTCCATGGCAAGGGGCTATCTTAACTGATAACCCTCAATTCGCAAATGCTATACCCTTTTTTTCTTCATTCGATCTAATTCGCAAATGTTATCTAGCTCTGTTTTTTTTATTCCTGTTAATCAATTAATATCGTTCGTATAGTCCAATTCGCAAATTCTAAACCCTTTTTTTCTCCACCTTAAGAGTACCGAGTTACAGTCCAATTCGTAAATCCCTTATCCCTCTTTGCAAATGTCAATCAAACAATTCTGATTGTAGCGTCCAATTTTTTAATAACAAACTGCTCTCGAGTTACACTCCAATTCGCAAATCCCTTACCTCTTTTTGCAAATGTCAATCAAACAATTCTGATTGCAACATCCAATTTTTTAATAACAAACTACTCTCGAGTTAAGGCAATCTTCCAAATAACATGCTTGCCCGCTCTATACCTTGCCAGCTTTTTAAAATGTCCACGTGAAACTGTGTGAGGGAATTCTGACTCTCTTTGAAAAGGTGTAGAGCATCAAGCAAATAGTATGGGAATTCCTATACGTCTGTGCAAATTCCATATATGCATTCTACTTATGTGCATCCAGGTTGTCAAAACACTGTATATGCAGTATCTAAGGATTGGCGGAGGGTATTAAGTGAAACCTTTCAGGGAATGTTGAAGGAATGTTGAAATGAATACAAGTATATTTCGTAATTTTAAGGTTTTTAAGACGGTGAATCTGAAATAACCTCAAGAACCGATAAAAGTGTTAAGTTAAGGTTTCACTTAGTGCTTTGGGGGATGTTGAGCTAAATCAAAAGACACTCTGTACATCAATACCGTAAATTCTGATATATTTTAGGGACAGCTTAGGGTATCAAGTCTAAGCTTTGCAAGAGTTTTGATAGGTTATGGACTAAACCATGAAAAAAAACTACTTGCATCAAGGCTGACAATGGAATTTATCTGTAACATCTTAGGAGGGGATAAGATTACACAGTTGAAATACCTGGGAGTGCGAAAAGTAATTCAAAAGACACTGTGTCGTTCAAGTTGTTAAAGAGATGCATCTGCAAAACTTTATTGGTGGTAAAAGCTATTACACTGAAACTTTCAGGCAGTTTGGGGGGAGGATACTAGACTTAGTTAAAAGATACTATGCATATCCAGCCTGTAAAAAGGTATCTATGATATCTTTAGAACAGGTGAGGATAACTATCAAGTTGAAGCTTTCAGGGAGTGTTTAGGAGGGCTGCTGAACTAAAAGAAAATATAGTCCTCTGCATCCTGGTTTTGAAAAGGGCATATCCACAATATAAAGTTGAAACTTTCAGGTCACATTGAGAGGGATGTTAAAATGAAAAATAACATGAGTAATAAGGATGTAAATATAGTGTATTTTTAATTTTTCCCTTTTTTAATTTTTCAAAATGTTTTTAAAATCTAGTGAAGTAGAAACGCTGTATTTGAAGGAATATGATATCTGAATATCAAAACATCTTATGATACTGGCATTCTGGAAAAGAATTAGAATTTTGCTATAGAGATTAAAAAAATAGGCAAATAGTTCTAAATAAAAAAATCGCAACTCCTTTTAATAAATTTAACTAAATTCATTTATTTAAACAAAAAAGAATAGTAAAAAAAAATTGCTCAATAAGATTCTTATGACAAAAGTGTCGATCAATATTCTTCGTTTTAGTGTTAAAACGAAACTACTTTTACTTCTTTAAAGTGTCGATGTTTTAGGTGAAATTCCAGTATGTACAAAAGTGTAATTTGATTGAGTTCAGCATCCTCCACAACATTCCTTGGAAGTTCACGCTTAAAACCATAAACATCTCTAGGGCATTGCAGATACACCCATTTGACAGCCTGGATGAAATGTTATTTTTTAAATTCCTTTCAATATTCCCAGAAAGTTACAAAGAATACCCATAGTCATTCCTGAAAGAGTGGAAATGAACCGCTTTGACAACTTTTAGGCTAATAGTATTTTTTTATAGCCTCGGTTGTTCCTTCATAACCTCAATGGTTCCTGAGGCATTCCGTTTCTCCCTTTCGACAACCTGTAGGCTAATATTATTTTTTGTATCCTCAGTTGTTCCTTCATTGGCACAATGGTTCCTGAAACATTATATTTCTCCCTTTCGACAACCTGTATAAATATTGTCTCTTTTGAGACGCTACCTTAAAATTATATAACAGTTTCAACCTACTATCTCCACCTTTTTCTGAGATTTTCAAGGTAGACCCTTTTGAAAGCCTGACTATGGTTAGTGCCTTATAATTGACTTTATTATACCCCTCAAAAGTTTCTGGAAATTTCAAGTTAATACCCTTAGGGCTTCAGGTGGTATTGCTGATGTTCGCAACTTTCACAACATGGATAATACATTAGCACTTCCGGTTAGGTTTGCCACCCCTAGTGATTTATCATTATTTCTAGAGATTCCTTATGTTGCCTAGTGATTTTCTTCTAGCTAGTGATTTATAGTGATTTTTGCTCTAAAAGTGATTTTGTTCTTTTTTCCTGTATCTAGTAGGGATTTTTCAAAATATAGCACGTAGATTCATGATTGAATCGAATAAATCATACAAGAAGCTAATTAATGAAAAACGCAAAATAGTGATTCATTACAGTAATATAGTATGTTCCAGATTAGCATTTATGCGTATATACCGCCTTTGAAATTTCCAAGTTCTCACCATATATCCACATCAGATATAGGCCTCAGAGCGTTATCATCAAGTTAATAGGCGAATATAGTTAATCACAAAATTTCAAAATGTTTTATACTTCCAATTTCACAACATTTGCTCAGGTCGAATTTTTGTCTTCATATTTATTGTTTCATTTTTATCTATAATCTATCAGTTCTAAATTAGATTTTCTTCTGTTAAAACCTTTGAAAGTGGAGTGAATGGAAAAATATGAATATACCCTCTAGATCTCCAAATAGAAAAAATGGAGTAATTGAAAAATAAGAAGGTAGGTATACATTAAATATAATTTTCAAAATGAAAAGAAATCATTGAAAATGAAAATAGGACTTAGTGCTTTTAATGGGATTTGTAATATAAACAGATAGATTAAATCGATTTTAGTTTGATGAATGAAATTGGTTGGGAGTAAGGGTGGGAGGCATCTACTCTGGGAATCATCTAATGGTTTTTTATCTTTACTTCTAATATCTAACCGAAACTCCAATAATCCTCCAAGCTCTCTTATTTATAATTGAAACACCCAACAAGTGCAGTTGAGATCTTATTCTTTAAGTTTATGGATTCATGTGCTAACATATCTAACAGTTTGTGGTAACGAACTATAAGCATCGAGCGTCAATAGTAACCGAAACTCTAGAAAATTAATTTCCATATCAATCAATGTATTATCGGCTTATTATGTTGATTCTGAATGTATAAGATTCATTAAGCTTAATTTTACCCTTAAAAGGCTAAGAAAATGCAAAAATTTGCCTGAAAGAAGGAGAAAACACTCACTAAAAGTCGAGGAATTCTAATTAAAACTAAACTATTAGATTTAGCGTATCAGAGAACCTTAACCCCTATATGCAAAAGTGTTGAATTTTGTATTATTTGCCAGAAGAAAAATCACGGATGCGTGCTAATTTGTTTTTGTTTCTTATCCAACGGGTTATCGTAAGTATTATCCCCTCAGTGGTTTCCGGAAGGCCCATAGGAGATGTACAAATGAGGCTACTACCCCCTCAAGACGTTATTACCCGCACCTGGGTATTACGCAATACTATAGTGCCCCTGTAATGGTATAGTACACTTAAGTCACAGGGTTTGTTTACTAATGCTTGTCACATGGGTTTTTTTGGTTGTTATATAAGATGCATTGGGTTTTACCTAATAGAGAGTGTCAGAGTCCATTGGTCTAGCGCGAAAGTCCCGGTTGTAAGAAAAACTCGATCATCGTCCAATATTTACAGGTGAATATAACGTAATCTTACGTGACTTTATTTTGGTTTCGATGGAGCTTCATCATCTGGTAAAAACTGATTTTAAATGGTCAGGTGTAATGTTGATGACGCAATCTTGCTTCAGTAATACAACAGAGTTCAGGGTGTCAACGTCCAAGATATTGTAATGGATGGTTTTACACTATTGGATATTGAAAGCGCTAGCAATACAAAGTGGAACCTAGAATGTCTAAAATAGCAGTGGAAATTACAAGGGGAAGCCGACAAACCCTAGAATAGGACAATATATATGCAGGATATTTTACTTCATTAGGCAAATTCAAGTCGGAAGAGCAATTATGCTTTGCGGGTAAAGTCAATATAATACATATACAGATATTACAAGACGGATTAAATGCATAAGTGAAATATATTGAAGAGAACAATCTATAAGAAAGAAGTAAGTTTGTTACTACTAGAAATCTTAGTCTATAATTGGCAGTGAGAATGTCAGTATCAGAAATGGCTGGATTTGAGATCCAAATAACCTTACGGATTGAGTAAAATTGGAATAGTGGTTAATTTTAGATGATGGCAAATTCTCAAGACATGCTTGATTTCTCAAGAAATGCTTAACAATATAATGGAAAATGATTCCCCATCTTTGGACTATTGCATGAAACTTTTACGTCGTGGCCCAAATGTATTTATTTAAATGAATTATTATAGATCGAAAAAATGTTTTACACATTTCTATTATGTTTGAATACATTGGGCAGCTGGTCATCCTGTGAGACCTGTACCTTTGCTGATGACTATAATAAAAAGGAGTAGATTATGCTTTCCATGTAAATTGCATAGAGGACATGCTGTGCAAATTAAAGACTGTAATTCCTGTCTTGAAGAGAATTTTGATTCTCATACTAGAGGTTTCCAATGCTTCAATTGTCACTATGATAAACGTTTTCAATGGGAAAATACTTACCATGGCATGATTGCAAAAAACCCTAAACTTGAGTTCTGTTTATTTTTAAGAGACTGGTATCGTCGTGGTTTTAAATTGTTTTGGGAAGAAGAACCTGGCCTAAGCTTCAATTGCTGGAATAATAAAAGCGTCTGTTTTTACGTCATCGCTGTGAGGATACCAGGTACTATGACTATAAACCTAAGGACTTTTATTTGGCTGTTATAGAATATGGTTGTCCATATGAGAGTTTTGTGTGTGACATTGCTTCAAACAAGGAAAGTGAAACACGTGAATTTTAAGATATGAACCAGAATAGTATTATTGACTTAACAAAGAGATTTAATAAAAATTAAGTTACAATATATTGTACAAAATGTGACCCAGACTGTGCGTCCCAAGATGAATACAAGTTAGATCCTAACGAGCTGCTACCACTTATCGTTTCTGATGATTACCTATACGTAGAATAAGAAATATGAAAGGACACAGTGTTCTGTACATAACAAATTTATTTAATCAACAAATTTACATACATTTTTAAAATATTTGACTCTTAGGGCACCAAAATTTATTTTATATAGGTAGGAAAGAGTATTTTCAACTAAAAAGTCATTCAGTCGAGGATTGTCGCAAAAAACGATGAGGAATTCAGCGTAAGTATGTCCGCGACATCAGAAAACAAACTATGATAGTGCATGAAAACCACAACTTTTAGTACATAAATATTGTACTCGCTTCCGATTTTGAATAATAGCTTTTCCATTTTGCTCAAGAAAGTCTTTAATTTGAGGTGTTTAGAACATATACGGTAAGCCAAGAGAATAAAAAAATTCAATATTCTTTGTCGTTTGAAAGATGCATAGCCAATGTCACATCTTAACAGAGGATGGGCTACTGTTAACAATGATAACAGTATTGTCAACACTTTGAATACAGGGGAGGAAATCCGAAGGTATGCAATAGGATTTGTATTTGGACATGTAGTGATCTAAATTAAATACATTGGTTATTTGATTCGTGTTCATGGTGCCGAGTCTAATAGAACACTTCCATCAGGGGTAATTTCTCAAGAAGTTTCAAATTCATTAAGTGAGATTAATGCATAATGATATACTCTCCTCCAATGGCTCGGCAAAGGTACACATAGTCATATCTCGGGTACCAGGCAAATCCAATAAAATGATACTATGAGTTTTCGCAAACATTTCTTCAGTAATACCATTTTCAAAAAATTGCGAATCTCGATCAAAGGATTGCATTGTCAATTCAAATAAGCTCCTGTAGGATTTATTACAGGATAGATTGTAGAGTGGAAGTCCATTTACTTTACATACAAGAGATGATTTTCCAAACATTTCAACCTTATATATAGAATCTATCCATGATTCAACAGCGCTAGCACTTCTTACAAAATCCAAAGTAAGTTTTGAAGGAATTCACCATTGATAAATGATGAATCTGTGTTGGAACATGTATCCATAGCAATATGTCTTGGATTGGTGATTGTATGAGGAACTAGAAATTTGATATTACTTCCAGAGGCTTTTAACTTTTCAATTATCAATGCAACAGAACTCATAACTTGTTGTTTTCGAATATGAAGTATTGCCGAGGTCCGACATACTCTTACATCAGGTGCAGTGCCAAGTACTTTTCGCAAAATAAAATTGAACAGAGCGAGTTGTAGCTTTTTCTTATGAATCTTACCAGTGAGAGGCAACCATTGAGGTAAATTAAATATCTCATGATTTAGTTTACCAACGAAGTGTAAATTTTTAGTTGTCGCATCTCTAAGTATATTGCCAGTATCAGTGTTCGTTTTTATTTATATCCAATAGCCACACCTCTCAATTTCTTATAGGAAATTGGAGTCATCAACATGAATTTTATATATCTTGCATAATTTGAAAGATTTTTACTCGTGCTAGCCAATGCTCCGTTTATGTAGACACTAATTTGTTTAAGTAATTTGTGTAGTACACAATTTTCATAGGATAATCCCTCAGCTGCACTTGGTTTTTCATTGTTAGATGTTTTAACAATGACAAGCAAATCTATAATTTGTGAAGTCAAAGGTATGAAACAATCTTCGCTGGAATAAATGAACGCTTTCAGAGAGTAAATGTTGCAGGTAAAACTGTTCAAATTAACCATGTTTTACACTGACATCTACTCTTCTGCATTGAGAAGATTTTAGAGATGAGTTGACTGAAGGATTAGATTCTTTATGTGGTAGATATGTCATTTCTAGGAAAAGAAATCCTTGTTTGATCTAACAATTCTTACTTTCCTTGACTTGTTTTATGCTGAACGCTTCCGGGCTAAGTTGAGACTCATGAGTGATGAGTTCTTTCTCACCCCTTTTAAACCTTTCCTGCTTTGTCGGGATTTCAATCGCTCGCCAAGGAATCGTGCACAGGATATGAGATTTTTTTAATCACTTTCTTTTAATTCCTTCCCAGAGCCCCAATCATGTAGTGTAGAGGACACAAAATCTGCGACAATAGGTGCACTATATTTTTTAGCCGGGGGTAGTACAGAGTGGAAAAGCATAGCAAACCACTTGCCGAGACCGTAACCGAACATTGACGAACAACCCCTGTTAAAGTCAGTTCTATGACCCAATGGTATTTGTCCAAGAGTAGCAACATAGCAATCAATATCAGGACAAAGAAAACGAGTTCTATTAGTTATCCCACTGAATGGGTCAGAAAGACATCTAATTACAGTCATACATTTTAATACTGATAGAGGATCCCCCGACTCAAATCTTAATGTTAAATGAGAGAGTTCCAAAGACGAAGTGTTGACTGGAATGCATTGAAGGTGATTTATATTGTAGTGGTGAATTTGTTAGCTAGAGGTTCTTCGTCCAAAATACATAGGGGATGGGGTGGATATTACCATTACCAACTCTCAATCTCTCGACATAGGATGCGTAACGAACTATACAATAATCAGATGCGAAAGTGGGTGCATAGTCTGCATAGATGACATGGTGCTTACCACTGAAATTTTTTACTTTAATGATAGGAATTTTAAAACGGAGAACCTCACGTAAATCCTCATTGAGGAGATTTTTTTCATTATCAAATGTATTAGTGTTTTAAATTCTCCCATGTTCCAGTAAATAGTAGAAGGTGAATCCACCCTTTTTTTTGACATGCAGTGTTTATGTTGATGACTCGACAAAATCACTCATATCGCTGTATTGCCCATAGGGTATAATTGCAAAGGGGTAATCATCAGAGTCAAAATTTGCCACTGCACCCTCGTCGGAAAAGTCAAAGGGTCTTACTTTAATCTCATCAGTATAATCCTTTCTTAGGATATCATATGTATTTCTAATAATACAATCAACAAGAGAAACTTCATAACCTCCCTCGAATTTAAGGGCAGGGGAGTGTCAAACTGCCATTTAATTGCAGTTTTGGACAAAGAGTTTTGTCCAAAAATCACTTGTTATATTCAAATGGTCATAGAGGTGGTCAGAAAAATCGAACATTAATGTGACATAAAAATCATTCATAAAAAAAATTATGAACATCTTCAGAGGCAATCCAGGAATTAAAATCAGAGTCGTGTCCTAGCCAGCAAACAAGCAACTGTCTCTTAACCTCGCGAGTACGATTCTTTAATATCTTTTGAATTTGATAAATCCCAATATTTCCAACTTTTTGCAACTCTTAATCATTAAAACCGTCAAGAATCTCTTCATCTTTCATGTCAAATAGACGATATGTCATAGGTTTAGTGTCTAAGACTTTTGACACTTTGAAAAGTTCGGTGGACCGCAAGTATTTCCTCTTTTCAAAAATATTGTTTGTTCGATTGATTCGAACAGTATCACAAACATAACATTTTGTCTTCTCGGCCTTTTCATTTGAATATTGTTTAAGAATAATGTCGAGTGCATTGTCACTACGATAAACTTCATGAGGACCAACATTGGACAATGATCGATGAGGACGTTGATTATTAATCATCATGATTTTATCGAAGTCTCGAATAAAAGCACTAGTATTTTTCAATGTATAATATCTTGAAATAAAAGTCGAATAGTTTGTATTAAACGTCCAACCAAAGCCGTCTTTATCGGACAATGAATATGATAGAGTACTGTATTATATTTCAATAAAACCGTTTTTACATGTGGATTAACAAATTCACTCCCCCGATCTGTTTGAATTTTTCTGTATTAATCTTGTTCAAGAATACTTACAAGAGCTTTAGCAACTTCATCAACTCTCTTTGACTGGAATGGAACTGCATATGCAAAGCGACTAAAAATACTTATTGCAAGTAAAATATACTTGTACGGTCTATTATGACTTCTGTGGATCTAGTCTCGAGTCAAAAGTTTTGCTTGCAATATATACAGGAGGAAAAGGCCTTAGTTTTTCGATAGTCACGACCTTTGGTCCTATTATTTTGCTGAAGAGTGTAACTGGCTTCCTTCTGTAAAAACGCTTTTGCTAGCTTATTCTGAACTCGGGTGACTTTAAAAAGTGTAGTGGGACAACTTAAACTTCCTGTTTCTCCAATATTTTCATAAACCCGTTTCAAAACTTGATCCATTTTAAACGTAATCGTGGTGTGAAGCTCCCGCTACCCTTTTGCACACTAAAATATGTGGAGAGACGCGTTCGTTTAATACCCTTACCAGCCTCACTTGGAGTGCTATCAATTGATGTATCTTGCGATATTTTTCCAAATTCCCTTAATCGTTTTAAAACATTTTTATTCCCAATAAGAATTTTTGGAAAGTTTATATAAATGACTATCAAAAGATTCAAGTCTCTTACGATTTGCAATCAAATCTGATAACAAATCAATTAAATTGTAACTCTTGCCCTGGATTATAACTTCATTCTTTTTCTCGTCAATTTGTTCTTTTTCAGTGAGATAGGACAAGAGTAATTTACTTCGATCGTTATAGAATGTGGGTAATAAGTCTACAGCACTTGTTAATAAATCTTCTTCTTCTTTTTTTGGCTTTTTCGAATTTTCAAAACTTCCACTACTTTCATCGTCAGCAATTGTTTCATTGTTAAAAAATTTACCAATATTATTTTTAAAGTGCTGTTTTGATGAAAGAGCGAGTTCATTTGGAGTCAATTTATAGGGTTTGGCCAGTGCTAGAAAATAGTGTTTACCAGTCCTGCGATTATCGACAGTAGCACTGAAAAAAAACTACCACCTGCTTTAATAAGCCGTTATCTCTTGTTAATTCCTTTTTTTTGCAAGCTTGGGAACGTACAAGTGAACGATGTTGCTTTTTGTGTTGTCTAACACATTTTGTGAGTTGAAAATTACCTTCCGTTAAATTTAAACAAAGTTTGGATAAGACACTAACGAATTCACTGCCAATACCATGTTTGAGTGCAGCTTTTCAAAGCTGCGGTTTGGAACTATCAAGGACGGAAAATAAATGTTTATTTTCTTGTTGCTTCTTCAGCAGATATACAGTAATTTTATATGAACAGATATACAGTATTTTATATAAATAATATTGCTTCTTAGATGTACAGTAATTTCATTGTCAAAAATATCACTGACCATACGTAACTCTTCGGGCGTGTTTTGATCAAGATCTGGTAGACGAGAACCATAAGGTTTATTAGTAGCTTGCTTATAAGCGGAGAGTAAAAATTTTGGTTCACCAGGGTAGATTTGTTTGTTTAGAGTTATAAGAAAACTTGAATCACGAACAACTCTATAGATGATATAGTAAGTAAAATTCAAAATAAGTGCTCTCATACATTTACTCTGATGAAAAGATTATGGAGAACAACAGTTACGGATTTTTTTCATGATGTGACCGGGCCTTGAATAACTGTAGAATTTCCTGATACCATTCTTCGACAGCACCAGCTAAATCATGAATAATCAACCATGAGTTTGGCGCCATACTATTAAACACGTCAAGCCTTCGTATGAATTTTATGCTTGGTGCAACACTCTTTATTTTATCATAGGACTCTTGCCATATACTATAGCAATAATAGATATTTATCGGATTCTATAAGAAAATTTTATTACGATTCTGAATTATTTTCGTTTATAGTGTTGTTTTGTCAGACGTTGATGGTCCGCAAAGAAATGATCTGAATGGTGATTTAAATTCATACATACTCTTCCAATACTAAAATACAACTAACGAAACCTAAGCTCAATCTGTTGAATAAATACTCAAAAGAAATAGAATATAATGCTTTGTTTAATGTAAATAAATACACTATAAATTTTTTAAAATAAATTTACATAATCACGTAAGCATATTTACGTAAACAGTAGCACATTTAAATAGACAGTAAAAAGCACCACCTCTGAAGGTCGAGGGACGGCCACTACGGTGGGCGGTAGGTGCAGTAGGCCGGGCTTGTTTATGCCCGCGGTGGAGTGGCTACGGGGATGTGGTGGCCAGCGGACGGAAGGTGCCATGGTGGGGGACGGCCGGCAACGAACCCGGGCGGCAGCATCGAAAAACATAAAAAAAAACTTTTAAAAAACCGCTTTGCCAAAGAAAAAAAAGTACAAAGTATATAAATATAAAATATATGAATATGTAAATATATAAACATGTAAAAAAAATACACACTGCTGAGCTGGAGATGGGTAAACGCCCCCACCTAAACAACTTCAGGCTTCTCCAGACCGAATTGTTTTCTATAATACAT
Source organism: Artemia sp. Qi Xiang Cuo (assembly GCF_049724085.1). Classification (NCBI taxonomy): domain Eukaryota; kingdom Metazoa; phylum Arthropoda; class Branchiopoda; order Anostraca; family Artemiidae; genus Artemia; species Artemia sp. Qi Xiang Cuo. The sequence continues at coordinate 91,913,539 of NC_142794.1, read as the reverse complement.
ACAATCAACTCAGTCTGAAGTAAGTTAATGACCTTGTGGTAGTACCCTCATACCGTCCACACGTAAACAGGTTGGGGGGACGGCCAATGCGGTGGGCGGTAGGTGCGGTAGGGCGGTAGGCCGGGCCGGTATGTGCCCACGGTGGGGCAACTACGGGGATGTGGTGGCCAGTGGACGGAAGGTGTCATGGCGAAGAAGGGCTGGTGACGAGGCCGGCGACAAGATCGGTGGTATTATTGAAAAACATAAAAAACAAACTTTTAAAAACCTGCTTTGCCAAGAAAAATAATAAGTCTAAAATATATAAATATAAAATATATGAATATTTAAATATATAAACATATAAAAAAACACAGTTTTGAGCTGGAGATGGGTAAACGCCCCCACCTTAACAATTTTAGGGCTTCTCCAGACCGAGTTGTTTTCTATAATCCATACAATCACCTCAAACTGAGGTAATTTAATGACCATCTGATAGTACCCTCATACCGTCCGCGTGTACATAGGTTTTGTCCGACGTGGTGGACATGGCATTTTTCGATTCGAACTTTTCACGGTTCGAAAAAAAAATTCGTAAAATTCGATCGCAAAAAAAATTTCGATTCGAAAAGATTCTATTGTATTACTAAAGTCTCTTCACGCATGGACAAAAGAGCTACAATGGCTTCGTGTTCTTTGACACGATTCAAATTTGATGGATCGCACATATCAATGAATGCAGCTTCGACGTCTAATACCACCTTGTCGTTCTGCAGGAGCGTGTTCAGAAAATTCTTCAGCCATAAGATGGCATCATCCTCCGAGACAGTGTCCACGGACTGGTACCCATTACGCTTGCAGTGTTTCAAGTGATCTTTCGATTCTAAATCTATGTAAAATCTAGATAAACATATTGGACGGTAATAGCGTGTAGTTCGCTTTAATCCCCGAGCTAAAACCCAAATAATATGTGGAATTGGAAACAAATGTCCAATTGAATGAATCTCTTTGAAAGGCTCGTAAAGAGGCCATACACAGTGTTTCGCTGATTCAATGGACAGAGCCCTTGCGGAATAGAAAATACCCTTTTTTATTACTGAGCTCATCCTCTTCATACGCTGAATCATACTGTAAAACTGAAACCACAATCTTTTAATGTTCGTTAGCCCTCTCAAAATATCTACCCCCTTAAGTGTTACAGGGTACTTCCCCTTTAAACAGTAAAACCTACTTTAGGAAACACTGCCCCCCCCCCCTCATCCCCATTAACTGCCAAACCGTCCAAATGTGTCTTAGTAGCAGCCGTCACCTTGGGTTAATTCCCCGCGACAAGGACTGAATACTTGAAGCACTCTAAGTCCTTAACGAAATAAAATCGTTGTACACCTTTACAAGCCCTCAAATCTGCATTATATATTGCACCTCCTCCCACCCCTTCCCATCCCTTGAAAAATTATTTTTTAATTTTTTTTATATTAAACTCTTATTTTTCAGTAAACAAAACAAATAACCCACTCCCAATTTCAGTATACCCCTCCATCTTATTAAAAATTTCCCCAACCCAATCAGAAACAACGCCCTAAAAACTATGCAAATCGTGAGGCGTTTGCATCGTCGTTTGCAGGTGATATGATTGCAAATCACCCGTCCTTGCATTATAAAAATGTTTTAAGTGTAATTAATGACTTTATGCTCTCGCGCCCTCCCGCCTCCCGAATATAGTTTAGAATAATTGCTCGAATCTTGTTGACATAGGAGTAGACAATATCAATTGGATCCATGTGGATACTATCACTTGTAAGGGAGTTGAAGGAGTCCCCAAACTCAGCCCTAAAAACATAAATATTGCGCAAAGCGTTATTAGCTAAATACAATTCAGGTAAAACAGGGGATAATCCGGCACCACTTTGTTTTCCCACATCACTGCTAGGTGGTGGACACTTCTAGCACCCTCTCGATATCACTTTATTTTATTTTTATTTTTTTCCCTCTGATATTTTCCCCATTATTAGAACCCTCTTGTGCTTTAAGGCATTTCTAAACCCTTCAAAACTAACGAATAAGAGCCTGGAAAGAATGTGTAATCACATAAGAAAATTAGCGAAAAGTGCCAATGTAAAACCTTTATTAGGTTGAAAGGATATATGAGGGCGAAATGAATGTCCTAGGACAGATGTCTCCAATATTAAACTAAAAAAGAATAAAAAGTAGGTTGAAATAATTTAAATATTTCAAACTAATTTTTGAGTGAAATTAATGAAAAAGTCATTTAAAATTACATTTAGATCAGCAGCAGCTTGCATGCGGAGGGCAATGTCACGGTCTTGCACAGGTGGGGCAGCGGCTTGAGTGGGGGTTCCGTCACGGCGTTGCACTCTTGGGCCAGTGACGTCACGGCCTTGCGCATATTGGGCTGTGACTTGAATGGGGGCGGCATTACGGGCTTGAATAGGCAGCACTGGATCTTTTCTGGAAGGGCCAACAGCTTCACTATCACAGCTTTACTATCATACCTCCTTCTCTCACTGTAAGAATCTAAAACCTACTGCGTCATGGCGCTTTACTGAAAACTATGTGTCTTGAACAGTCTTGGAAAGTATAAACAAAATCAAATTGAATATTTGACATATAATGATATTAATTGTTTAAAGATTTATCAGTTAAAGGTTTTATTTCAGTGTAATCTTATTTTCATTTTCAATGCTGAAAGAACTGGAAAACAAATGTTTGGAATAAAATTCATTTTCAGTGAAGCGCCTATGACGCAATACTCTTTAGGTTTGTACAGTTAAGGAACGGGACAATTTTAGGGGTCTTGAACAATTTTAGAAAGAGATAATAAATTAAAATGAATATTTGATGTATAATGATATTAATTGCTGAAAGCTCATCAGTTAAATTTTACTGTAGTTATAATGTTTATTTTCAATATTAAGTACAAAATAAAATATTTGTAATGTAATTCATTTTCAGTAAAGCGCCATGACGCAGTAGGTTTTAGATTTTTTGTTATCTACTTTTTAAAAAATAAAAACGTGGCTATATCAAAATTTGTGGAAGAAAGGGTGTGGGGGTGCTAGTTGCCCTTCAATCTCTTGACTCTTAAAAAGTGAACTAGAACATACAATTTCCAATCAAATGAGCTCTCTATGAAGTGTATACAAGCATTCCTTTCATTAGAACCATACATGCCTACAGGGCATAACTTAGAACACCTTCCCCCGGGCGCTGGGGGTTGTTTTGACCCCGGAATTTTCCTTATCCAACCTTCGAACAATTTTTAACAAAATGTCTATCCCAAAACTTTCATTCAATGGGTTTGGAAAAAGAAGGCATGGGGGGGGGCTTAGTTGCCTCTGATCTCTATTGACTCTTAAAAAGTGAACCCAAACTTTCAATTTCCAATCAAATAAGCCCTCTCTGAATTTTATACGAGCATCCTTTTCATAAGAACCATATATACCCCAGGGTATTACTTACAAAGCCTGTCCCCGGGTCCTGGGGGGTTGTCACGACACCTGAGTTTTGATTATCTGACTTTTGAATAATTTTTTACAAAACGGCAATCTCTTTTTTTCGAATGCATTTGGGAAAAAAGAGTGTAGGGGGGGGCAGTTTCCCTCCAATCTCTTTTGACTCTAAAAAACTTAACTAGAATTTTCAATTTACAGTCAAATGAGCCCTCCTTGAAGTTTTTAAGAGCATCTCTTCCATAAGAACCATACATTCCCCCAGGATATAAGTTACAACGCCTGCCCTCAGGACCTGGAGGGCTGTATTGACACCTGAGTTTTTATATGGTCTTTGAACTACATTTTAAAAATGGTTATCTCAAAGTTCTTATCAGATGGGTTTGAGGAAAAACGGGCGTCGAGGGGGGGGGATTGGTGCCCTCCGATCTCTTTTGACTCTTAAAAAATGAACTAGAACTTTCCAACCAAATGAGCCCTATTTGGAGTTTATATGAACATCCCTTCCATAAGAACCATATATACCCCCAGAGTTTTTTTATTGTTTTGAAAAATAGAGCTTTGAGAAAGAGTCAAACTTTAGCGCTAAGAGGGAGGCGTTGAGGAGGGGCCAGTCCTTTTCTATACGGAATAATTTCTGTTTGTTTTCAGTTTTAATGTCGCTCCTTACTTTCAGTTAAAAAAACTTTTTTTATTTGAGTTCTGAACGTTTTTGAATTAATGCAGGTTTTGATCTTGGCTCACCGACATGAATAATTAAACAAAATTGGTATATTAATTTTACTTTTTTGGCTAAATGGCTTTTTCGAAAGTTGTTTAATTTTATTTACGGACGTTTCTATTGGTAATAAATATACGTAACTCACGAATGAACTTACATAACGAACTTCTATATTCGTATATTTTTATTACGTATATTAGAGGGTTCGCACCCCTAGTCAATACCCCGCTCTTTAGGCTAAAGTTCGAATTTCTTTCCAATTCCTTAAGAATGACCCCTTAATGACAAAGGCCGTTAATTAGAATAAATAGCTCTTGTGAAAGTACTAAAAAAACTTTAACGTAAAGAACGAGGCATTGACTAGGGGGGGGAACCCAATCAAAGACGTAAAAGTTTTTGTTCGTTTTAAGTTTTGATATTGAAAAGTTTTTCAGTTGAAAACTTGTTTTAATATTTAATTTCTGATTGTTTTTTAAATAATGCTAGGAAATCCGGCGCCCCCTTCATAGCAATGTTCCTTCCCCCATGAACAATTCTTCCATGAATAAGATTCTCCCAAATAGAACTTTCAATTTACAATCAAATGAGCCCTCTCCGAAGTTTATACGAGTATTCCTTCCATAAAAACCATATATGCCCTCAGTGCATAACTTACAATACCTGCCCCCAGGGGCGGATTCGGTTTTTTTTAGGGGGATCACAAAATAGGTTGATCCAATAAACTTCCATTAGGGGCAAGTTTATTTAACGGACACTTGCGTTAACTAGAACTTAGAACTTTGTCATCCTCAAAGACCTAATTTCCAGAATTTTCAATTACTTTGAAAAAAATGGTTATTTTAAAATTTTGATTGGATGTGTTTAGGGTAAAGGGAGGCGTGAGAGGGGGGCTAATTGCCCTCCAATCAATTTCGACTATTAAAAAGGGTACGTGTCCTTTGAATTTCCAATCGAAAGAGCCTGTTTTGAAGTTTCTACGACAACGCCTTCAATAAAAACATTATATGCCCCCAGGGCATAACTTACAACCCTTACCCTTAGGGCTGTTGGGGGAGTTTCCTCCTCAAAAACATAATTTCTATATGGAAATTAACTACGTAAAATAAAATGGCTATCTTAAAAGTTTGATTGGATGTGTTTTCGGAAATAGTGGGCGTGGAACGGGTGTTAGTTGCCTTCCAATCACTTTTAACCCTTAGAAAGGGCACTAGAACTCTCGATTTCCAATCGAATGAGCCCTCTTTAAAGTTTATACGACGACCCCTTCCATATGAAGTGCCTCTGAAAAAAAAATTATAATAATAAAACATTGGAGCCGTATGGCCTTTACTGTAGGCAACGCTATAGCGTTGACTCTGATTTTACAAGTAAGCTCGTAGATCAAACCAATTTGAATGCACATAGTATATTTTTTTTATAACATCATGTTGGCATTTTCAAAAGGTTTCAACTTAAAGTTTTTAACCATTTCTGATGTATCACAGATATGCTCTTTTGACAAATTGGTAGCCCATAGTGTCTTTTGATTAAAATCAGTATGCCTTGAAAGCTGCAACTTTAGCCTGTTAATCGTTTCTGAGATACTGCATATGTGACATTTTGAAAACCTGGCTTCACCAAATTATAATAAAATGTCGAGCTTTGACTTCAGCACTAGTTTTCATGTCTCCTATATACGTATTAAATTTATTCCTTAGCCTGGTTTATCCAGGTGACAGAAATCTTTCAGAATTTTAGTTCTTATCTCAATTTTATCTTCAAAGGGGAATTCAGACAGACAGTGATAGCCTATCTTAAATACAAAGAAAACGCTTACTCGTTGTTAGTTCCAAAAAAGACCTCATTTCGGTCCCAGAACCATTATTTTAAGCTTTGTCTTATTTTGTCATTCTTGTCTCCCATTGGCCTGAGACCAGTTTTGATGCAATCACTCTTTTTGTACCAAGGCTAATAATAATTCTTTGGTCAAAAATGTTGGTTTCCACTTTCCCTATATAAAAAACCCTGTTTTGTTGTATATCTTATCATGTGATATTGTCACGTAATATTTTAGCCATTGAACTCTGATTTTGAAACGGACTGGTTTATTTGCATTTCATGGACCTTGTTGAATCAAGGGTATTATTATTCAAGTCTGATTTCACAATTTTAGGTTTGTTTTTCTTACACAAAGATCAAAATAATGCTGCGTTTTTTTTACCATTACCCAAAAGTCATAGTAAAGCTTTGCTATTTTTTACAATTTAGTCAGGTGATGATGGCTTTCTCACACAATTAGACATCCTTAGCTGGTTCAAAATATTGCAGATGTATCCTTTTGACAGCATGGATAGTGTCTTTATATTTAGTTCAGCTTTCTCTTTACATTCCCTGTTTGTTTCCTGAGAAACTTCGGCTGTTCCTGAGAAATGGCAGATATGAACTTTTGCCAAGCTTGATCCGCACAGTCTTTTGATATGTTTTATCATCTTCCTCAAAATAGCATGATAATTTCATGCTAGTACCTTGAGCCGCTACTGAGCCATTGCGAAGTGACTTTTTGACTGCCAGGACGCAGATCCTTTCATTTATTTAGGTTACTTAGTTCCGAAATTTTGAAGTTGACAACCTTTACTACTACAAAGATATTGCAGAAGCGCTCTTTTAACAGATTCGATATGTCGTCTGACATGTGGACGACAAAGGCAAACTACCTCAGATATAAGAAAAGAACTCTGCACCAAAAACGCAGGACCCTTCAGTCTGTTTCGAACAACTTCCCTTAGAAAACATCTTTAGATTTGCCTGAGCGCAGTCTTTTGAGTGGGTGAGGTACCTGCAATGAAGCCATTGATTCATAGAGTAAAGAAGCAGACACAAGTGATCCAAAAGAATTCAGAGAGAAAACCTGAAATGAGGAAGAAGCTTCTCTTCCTAAAAAAGTATCTGAATCTGCTTCAGAAAATGAGGAAGGTCAACCACTTAACAAAATCTTTCAAATGAAAACAAGGAAAGTAAAATTGGGCTAAAGTTGGAGGTAAAATTAAAGCTATAGAAATCAGTCCAAACGCTTGTCTTTTATAAAAATCAAAGTGTAAGTTTTGCAAAACCTTCTCAGACGAACAAAGGAAAAGTGATCTTTTCTTACTATTGGGGGTTCGGCAAAAAAAAGATATCCAAAAATGTTGAGCCCCAATATTTCTGAACCTGTTTCAGAGTAAGCTCTAAAAGCAGAAACAAGAAGAAAGAACACTTTAAGACTATATGACTATAAGAACACTATATGACCCATGATGATGAAAATAAGAAGAAGATTTGTCTAAAATATATTTTTTTTGAACCCTAGATCCTAGGGAGTTTGCTATAGGAAAAAAAGCTAAGAACAATTATTTTGGATTTTCTCGGGGAAAAGACAAAAAATCATACCCTTCCAATAAGATACCATTCTTTCACAACGAAGAAGTATATGCCTCAAAACCTAAAAAAAAGTCAAATCTAGTCCGGCTGTACACTAAAAACTGTAGAAAAAAGCTCATCCTTTTTAGGGGGCCTTCATTAACATCCTTAACGAGCTTGACTTCAGTTTCCCCAAACCAAGGAAGGATAAGTGCAAGTTCTCTGAAATGGTGCAGCTGCTTACAATACAACAGAAAATGAAACCTAACTATTTCTTAGATATTGCAGATATCTAAGATCTTCCTTAGAGTTCAAAATCTTCCTTACAACTCCCTAAAAGTTCAAATCAATACCTTAGTGACTCCTCAGATGTCACAAATAAGCCACGCTTTTGCCGCGCCAGACTTACATTGATTTTTCTGGTTAAGTATAAATTACCTTCTGGTTAAATCACCTTTAATATTCCCTGATAGTTTCAACTAAATTCCTTTAGCTGACTAAAGCTCCTGTAAACTAGGTTGGGTTTAAGTAGACTGGATGGTCATGGTGGTTTGGGTGATGTGGTCCCCCATCAAGTTAGCCCATTCTTCCGTCCCTAGTAAGACATGGAAGAAATCTGACTGCGGTTTCCTCATCGTAGTAATCAGGTATAAAAGGCCGGAAATGCCTATCACTACTGTAGCTAGGCCAAGTCGCAGTGGGTGCCGTCAGGGAGTGAGGACCTTTAAGGTTAAATTTATTTCCACAAAAAGTCCCAGCGCAAGTCAATGTAAAGAGTCCAACTCATACTACGACATCCTTTGCAAGCGATGCGCTGAAGGTTTCATTGGTGTCTTCTCCAAAAACGTAGACAACCCCTTAATGTAGGGTACTGGAACGTCTGTTCGATGAAATGCCGAACAACCCAGTCGTTAATCACTGGGGAATTTTTGCGTTACAACATAGAAATCATGTACGTTTCAGAAACTCGAATCAACGGCATATTTGAAGGCTAGGAGATTTAAATTCCCGAGAACGACTCCTCATTCTCTATTTTCAACTCGAGATCCCTTGATGGATCTACGTATGATGGAGTGGGCATCATATTAAGCCCCCTCTCATCAAGGTCACTGGTCGAGCGGGAGTTTATCTCACATGGAGTACCAAAGGCACGATTCGAAAGCCATCTATTCAACATATCAGTTATTATAGTTCATGCTCCAGCCAGAGACACACCGGAGAGCGAAGCAGACTTTTTTTACCAACTTCTAGCTTGTACACCTAAGAACGTCCCGGAACAAGACCTCATCTTGATTCAATGCAATTTTAGCACCCGATCTGGTAGAAAAGTATCCAATGCTGAGTCTGCAGGGGATCAACGCTTCTTCAGTTTGCCATGATGAATAATTTGTTCAGTACCACTACCATATTCAAACCCAAGCCCAGCCGTAGAGCCACAAGTGATGGTAGAGCAAAAAGCCAGATTTATTAAATCCTCGTGTCCCGCCGATGGAAGTTGATGGCTACGAATAGTAGATCGTACATTCGAGCAGATACTGGCTAAAAACATGGGTGGGACCATCTACTACTTCTAAAGTTGTGACTAGCAGCACGCCCCAAGACGAAACCTCAATGAAGATTCGACGCTAATCGTTTTGATAATCCTAACAGACAACAGGGATTAAGCTTAGAGATCTCTAATCACTTTGAAGCTCCCCAAGTGTAAACGACCGACGAGCAAACCCAGAGCTTGGATGAAGAATAGATGACGATCAACAATACAATCCATGAGGCTTCAGAGGCTACGTCAGGATATCACAAAATACTATCCAAAACATGTATATTAACGCGCACGGTACAGCTAGCTGAGTGCAAGGAACAGATTTAGGCAGAAATTGTGATTTTGTTAAGCAGCTGAGAAGAGAATGCCTGCAGTTGTTTAAGACTGATAAGAACCAATACTGGGAGAAAAGTTCGAAGACAAGGAAGCCGCTGCCTCTAGATCCGACAGCAGGAAGATGTATCAGGTCCTAAAATCAATTTGGAGACAATCACTTAAACCTACTAGTGCCTCCGTCGAAGACGAAAGCGGCAAGTTGCTTTTGAAAAAAACCGAAATAATTCATAGCTAGAAGGAGCACTTGAACCAGCAACAACTCTCCACAGCAAAGGACCAGAATCAGCTTGGCCATAACCCAGTCCGCAGCCCTGATGACTTTCAGGAACCAAAACCCAACCACCACTACCAACAAAGACAGACCCCTGGTCCCAAGGCTATCCCTGCTGAATGTTACAAGTATGGAGGGACAGCACTTGTCATAAGGATCCATAATCTAGCCTGTCGCATATGGGAAGAAGAGATGGTTCCACAGGATTGGGAAGACTATCATCCTTCCGGTTTTCAAAAAAGGACTAAAGACAAAATGCAGCAATTATCTTAGGATCTCTCTTATTTGCATTGCTGCTAAAATATTCACCATAGTTCTAAATAATTGCTTTGGTGTCCAGTGTAACGTTAAGACAAGGCCTAATCAAGTAAAATGCCACCCAGAGACTGGACAAGTCCACCAGCTATTCGCCTTAAGACATACCATTGAACACAGGACAAAACATCCGAACTGACAGTATCTCTATTCATAGTTTTTACAAGCTTTGGACTCTGTCCAAAGGGATGGAATCTGGAAGGCCTTGAAGGAGGATGGATTAAAAGACAAGATAGTCAGATTAATTTAAGCATGCTACCAGTGAAGGTGAGCCGAAATTCAGATCTGTGGGGAACACTTATTTATGTTCCAAATTGATTTTGAAGTCCGACAGGCATGTATATTGTCTCCCGATTTATTTAGTTTCATAATGGATTAAATCATGACCAGAGCAATGACAACGCTCTTAGGCGTTAGAGTAATTCCCAATTTTATGATCACCGATCTGGACTACGCCGACGATGTTAGCTTATTAGCTAAATTTCGTTCAAAAGCCCAATCCATGCCATCGAAAAAAGCTGAAGAATCCTCTCTGGCGGGCCTAAAGATATGCTCTTGGAAGACCAAAGTCATGGTGTCTTGTATATCATCTCGACCCCCCCCCCAATCTTAATAAAACAGTTGCCCATAGACGATAACTGAATTCAAGTATCTGGGCTCTTTGGTAAACCCAAAAGGAGGATGAACATCAGAAATTCAGTTGAGAATTGCATCAACAACAACAGCCTTCACGCAGCTAAACCAATCTCTATGGAACCAGAAAAAAATCTTTTTGAAGACAAGGATAAGGACATATCAGGCCCTTGCTCAGTCTGTCATACTATAATGTTGTGAGACATGGACTCGGAAAGCACGTAAGCTACATGGACTCGACATACAAGGCCTCAACGTGTTTCACCACTGACGTCTGAGGAGAATCATTTGCCTTAAACTGCGTGGTCGAGTCAGCAATTATGAACACCGCAAAATTTGCCATCAGATTAATTTTGTGCCTAGCAAGCACTAGCTGTAGAAAAGCTAAGATCTGAAGACGAGCATGTAAATTTTGTGTACCCTATATTATATCAAATGCAACACAGATTGAGAGGGGTGTGCTAACATTTTCCGAAAATAATCTATGTCCCTCTTCACTCCTCCCTTCAAAGCTAGCCATTAGTCTTGTAAGAACAAGCAGTTTCTTGGGCAGTTTCATTTAGATCCCATTTAATTTTAATATTAATAATCTTCAGAATCTTAAAGTGTATGTAAATGTTCAACTTTTGTACAGCTGAAATTTTGCTGATAAGAGCTATCTTCTTCTCTGTGAATTAAGTATGAACACATTATCTCAAGACGACCAGGCATTGAAAATGATCTTAGGTATGAAGAACGGGTCAAGCATAAAAGTCACGCAATATACGATATAAGGGGCAGTCAGGATTAAAACCGTATGAAAAATGGACAGACATGTTTAGATTGGAACTTTAGAGAAGCTTTATTACTCTTTTAGTGTTTGCTTTTCACAAAAACCTTTCGGAACTCGCTGCTCAAAATCACCCTATATTATCACCCTAATTATGCCAAGACGACCAGGCATTGAAAATTATCTTAGGTATGAAGAACGGGTCACGCATAAAAGTTACGCAATATACGATATAAGGGACAGTCAGGATTAAAACCGTATGAAAAATGGACAGACATGTTTAGATTTGAACTTTAGAGAAGCTTTACCCAGCTCATTTACTCTTTTAGTGTTTGCTTTTCACAAAAACCTTTCGGAACTCACTGCTCAAAATCACCCCATACTGGCTTTTCCTCCATAACGAATACCCTTCAGATTCTAAACATTTTGCAAAGCGATTTTGAAAGAACTAAAATTAATAGTTTTGTATCCCATCTGAACAAAATAAATTTTTAAATTATCCTACGGCTATTTTTGTCAATACTAGTGATTAGTTCCTTAAGGAAGGGTATTGGATTTTGATCTAAATTCTTTCGACAGTGTCTATTGAAATATTGGACACTTTTGGAAGTCAAAATAATGCATGGTCATTTTGGAAAATTTTCTTGAAAAATTTTCCGTAATAACCGAACATAAAAAACAGATACAAGCTACTTTTACAATGTTTTGTAGATTTCATGTATTGCTGTTTATTTTAGTAAGAGCTCGTGAATATACTTTTAAAGCTATTTTAAATACATTACCAAGTGTAGTGGTCCTAAGTGATTGTACCAGTGAAAATGTAGTAAAACAGTTGTATAGCTTTGAGCATTCACCCCTTACAAGTGTATGCACAAATTTGAATGTAGTGATCTTGAATTCCTGTACTGAATAAAATTTTCTAAATTCTAACCTTATCACATATTTTAGCGACATAGGATGTTAGTATCAAAAACTCCTCCATCTTTCTAGCGAGCCAATAGGCAATCAGCTTACCGAGTAACCGGAGTAAAGGGATTTTTGAGGGGTTGTTGGTTAGTTTGAAACCAGCAGTCTGAGAATCAGTAGTGAAAAAATTAATGTAGACTGACAAAAAATTGCACGGAATATCATTACTTCGGAAAATGGTTAGATCTAAATGGTCAGTTTCAAAGATTGTCAGTGCAGAAGAAAATCATCAGCCAATGAATGATTGACGATATCATGAAACAGGACTCTCCACACTTGGAATATTTTATGAAACTTATATGTCGAGTTCCCAAAGCATTCAATCAATTTGTTGATGCGTTGATTGACGCAAAACAAAGTGATATTTTACATTTATTTGAAGATTACCCAGAGTTTCAATTGCTCCTCTCGTTTCTCTAGGGAGCCAATAGATGAACAGCTTAAACGGGTATCTGGAGTAAAGGAATATCTTTTGAGATAATGGTTAGTTTGAAATCAGCAATGCACGAGTAAACACTGGAAAAATGTGCCACATTTGTCCACTCTGTTTATACACGATGGGCATCTGTATGCTTTGCCAGAAATACACTATTGTGGATGAATACAATGAAACGTGTAGACTATTTAATCAATGTAAACTAAATATTGGATATGCGATTCAAATAAAGGATTGTAAATCTTGTTGTGAAGGATTTGTAAATCTCACATTAGAGGATTCCCATGCTTCAATTGTCACTATGATAAGTGTAAAAAGTGGTAAAATACTTATCCTGGTAAGAAATCGAAAACCTAAATAAACCTTTAGTTTATTTCGAAGAGATTGTTCTCGTTTTGGTTTTAAATTATTTTGGAAGGTCTGATTTACGCTTCAACGGTTGGAACAATAAGAGAGTAAGATTTCTACATCATCGTCTTGAAGACAGTGGCTATTATAATTATAATACCAAAGATTTCGATTTGGTTGTTACGGCGAATGATGATTCATTGTGGGATATTGCAGTTAATAAGCAAATTGAACCATATGAATTTTACAATACGAATGAAACAAGCATCATTGAATTTACAAAGAGTTATAATAAAAGTGAACTTACGCTTTGTTGTAAAAAGGTGAACCCTAATCTTCCTTGCAAGAAGAATATAAAGTGAATCTAAATGATCTACTACTGTTCACTGTTGCCGATCATGACCTACATGTCAAAGAAGGAATCTGAAGCAAGTGAAAAACATACTTTTTTGCCCATGCCTTTTTATTAATAATTCAATTCTTATCAGGACGGTTTACTTTTAGGCCACTAGTATATACGTTTAGAAATGGTCTGCCCGGGGGGTAGTCCGTAAATTCATAAACAATATATTTTCAGGGGTCGAAGTTCGCAAAGACGTGTCTAGAAAAATCTGTTTTGACTCGCAAAATAATGAGGTTAAGGGACAGAATTTCAGGTCTCAGATTAAAAGATCAGAAGACATATGTTTACGTACGAGAAAAATGGCCAGAGAAAGAGCCTGCAAAATGTCACAGTATATCACACAGGAATTTCTCGTATAAACCCCTTCCTGTGAATACTAAAAAGAGATTGGAATCACGATATAGGAGTTTGCTATGTAAAGCATTGTGAGCAATTCTACCGAAGACAAAACAAAATTACAACATAATAAATAAACGTGTTAGTTTGGCGTGCGTCAGTAGTTAAAGACATAATTTCCAGAGCTTTCAAGTACGCTGAACAAAATAGCTATATCAAAATTTGTATTTGATGTCTTTGGGGTTTATGATGTACGGGTGACTGCCCTCCAATCACTTTCGACTATTAAAAAGGTCACTAGCGCTTTCAGTTTTCAATCGAATGAGCCTCTTTCAAAGTTTCTACGATAACTCCTTCCAAACGAAATGCCTGGGTCAAAAAAAAATTACTATTCATTGTGCCCACATCGCTCTTTACTGAGGCAGCGCTATTACGCTGCTTATAATAAGAAACTTTTTTAAAAGTGTTTAAAAACTTTAGAATCAAGAGAGGGGTATTTAGGAAAAGGTGGCTCCCCTTATATACGGAATAATTTCTGTTGTTTTTTTCATTGAATCTCCTAAAGGATTATCGACACTGGCGTTCAAAAACGCAGTCAAGTTTCAGAAGATTTTAATTTTGGGTTATCATTTTGTGTGCCATTTAAACTGCAATCAGGTTACTATACTGGGGAATTGGGATTTGTGATTATCCAACTCGAACTGAAGTATTGAGGACTAAATCCGTTTGTAATACTGCCGCCGAAAAAAAAAACTTTTGGGCTCTGTGCTTGGGTTTTTCCTTTTTCTATTATGTTCTAGCTACAATCTTGAGTAGGATGAAATCTACTTGGTCCTTTTCCTGTATCGCCTGGTCTGCAATGTCTATGGTGCAAGATTTTGAAGTGCAAGATTTTGAAGTGGATTAAATCATAACCAGAGCAATGTCAACGCTCTTAGGCGTTAGAGTAATTCTCAATTTTATGATCACAGATCTGGACTACGCCGACGATGTTAGCTTATTTGCTAAATTTCGTTCAAAATCCCAATCCATGCCATCGAAAAAAGCTGAAGAATCCTCTCTGGCGGGCCTAAAGATATGCTCTTGGAAGACAAAAGTCATGGTGTCTTTTATATCATCTCGCCCCCCCCCCAATCTTAA
The DNA here is from genome assembly GCF_049724085.1 of Artemia sp. Qi Xiang Cuo. NCBI lineage: Eukaryota > Metazoa > Arthropoda > Branchiopoda > Anostraca > Artemiidae > Artemia > Artemia sp. Qi Xiang Cuo. Next base: position 91,898,501 of record NC_142794.1, on the reverse strand, counting down.
TAAAACAGTTGCCCATAGACGATAACTGAATTCAAGTATCTGGGCTCTTTGGTAAACCCAAAAGGCGATGAACATCAGAAATTCATTTGATAATTGCTTCAACAACAACAGCCTTCACGCAGCTAAATCTATCTCTATGGAACCAGAAAAAAATCTTTTTGAAGACAAGGATAAGGACATATCAGGCCCTTGCTCAGTCTGTCATACTATAAGGTTGTGAGACATGGACTCGGAGAGCACGTAAGCTACATGGACTCGACATACAAGGCCTCAACGCGTTTCACCACTGACGTCTAAGGATAATCATTTGCCTTAAACTGCGAGGTCGAGTCAGCAATTATGAACACCGCAAAATTTGCCATCAGATTAATGTTGTGCCTAGCAAGCACTAGCTGTAGTAAAGCTAAGATCTGAAGACGAGCATGTAAATTTCGTGTACCCTATATTATATCAAATGCAACACAGATTGAGAGGGGTGTGCTAACATTTTCCGAAAATAATCTATGTCCCTCTTCACTCCTCCCTTCAAAGCTAGCCATTAGTCTTGTAAGAACAAGCACTTTCTTGGGCAGTTTCATTTAGATTCCATTTAACTTTAATATTAATAAGCTTCAGAATCTTAAAGTGTATGTAAATGTTCAACTTTTTTACAGTTTAAATTTTGCTGATAAGAGCTATCTTCTTCTCTATGAATTAAGTATGAACAAATTATGCCAAGACGACCAGGCATTGAAAATTATCTTAGGTATGAAGAACGGGTCACGCATAAAAGTTACGCAATATACGATATAAGGGACAGTCAGGATTAAAACCGTATGAAAAATGGACAGACATGTTTAGATTTGAACTTTAGAGAAGCTTTACCCAGCTCATTTACTCTTTTAGTGTTTGCTTTTCACAAAAACCTTTCGGAACTCACTGCTCAAAATCATCCTATACTGGTTTTTCCACCATAGCGAATACCCTTCAGATTCTAAACATTTTGCAAAGCGATTTTGAAAGCGCTAAAATTAATAGTTTTGTATCCCATCTGAACAAAATAAATTTTTAAATTATCCTACGGCTATTTTTGTCAATACTAGTGATTAGTTCCTTAAGGAAGGGCATTGGATTTTGATCTAAATTCTTTCGACAGTGTCTATTGAAATATTTGACACTTTTGGAAGTCAAAATAATGCATGGTCATTTTGGAAAATTTTCTTGAAAAATTTTCCGTAATAACCGAACATAGAAAACAGATACAAGCTACTTTTACAATGTTTTGTAGATTTCATGTAGCGCTGTTTATTTTAGTAAGAGCTCGTGAATATACTTTTAAAGCTATTCTAAATACATTAACAAGTGTAGTGGTCCTAAGTGATTGTACCAGTGAGAATGTAGTAAAACAGTTGTATAGCTTTGAGCATTCACCCCTTACAAGTGTATGCACAAATTTGAATGTAGTGATCTTGAATTCCTGTACTGAATAAAATTTTCTAAATTCTAACCTTATCACATATTTTAGCGACATAGGATGTTAGTATCAAAAACTCCTCCATCTTTCTAGCGAGCCAATAGGCAATCAGCTTACCGAGTAACCGGAGCAAAGGGATTTTTGAGGGGTTGTTGGTTAGTTTGAAACCAGCAGTCCGAGAATCAATTGTGAAAAATTAATGTAGACTGACAAAAAATTGCACGGAATATCATTACTTCGGAAAATGGTTAGATCTAAATGGTCAGTTTCAAAGATTGTCAGTGCAGAAGAAAATCATCAGCCAATGAATGATTGACGATATCATGAAACAGGACTCTCCACACTTGGAATATTGTATGAAACTTATATGTCGAGTTCCAAAAGCATTCAATCAACTTGTTGATGCGTTGATTGACGCAAAACAAAGTGACATTGTACATTTATTTGAATATTACCCAGAGTTTCAATTGCTCCTCTGGTTTCTCTAGGTAGCCAATAGATGAACAGCTTAAACGGGTATCTGGAGTAAAGGAATATCTTTTGATATAATGGTTAGTTTGAAATCAGCAATGCATGAGTAAACACTGGAAAAATGTGCCACATTTGTCCACTTTGTTTATACACCATGGGCATCTATCTGTATGCTTTGTGAGAAATACACTATTGTGGATGAATACAATGAAACGTGTAGACTATTTAATCAATGTAAACTAAATATTGGATATGCGATTCAAATAAAGGATTGTAAATCTTGTTGTGAAGGATTTGTAAATCTCACATTAGAGGATTCCCATGCTTCAATTGTCACTATGATAAGTGTAAAAAGTGGTAAAATACTTATCCTGGTAAGAAATCGAAAACCTAAATAAACCTTTAGTTTATTTCGAAGAGATTGTTCTCGTTTTGGTTTTAAATTATTTTGGAAGGTCTGATTTACGCTTCAACGGTTGGAACAATAAGAGAGTAAGATTTCTACATCATCGTCTTGAAGACAGTGGCTATTATAATTATAATACCAAAGATTTCGATTTGGTTGTTACGGGGAATGATGATACCTTGTGGGATATTGCAGTTAATAAGCAAATTGAACCATATGAATTTTACAATACGAATGAAACAAGCATCATTGAATTTACAAAGAGTTATAATAAATGTGAACTTACACTTTGTTGTAAAAGAGTGAACCCTAATCTTCCTTGCAAGAAGAATATAAAGTGAATCTAAATGATCTACTACTGTTCGCTGTTGCCGATCATGACCTACATGTCTAAGAAGGAATCTGAAGAAAGTGAAAAATATACTTTTTTGCATATACCTTTTTATTAATAATTCAATTATTATCAGGACGGTTTACTTTTAGGCCACTAGTATATACGTTTAGAAATGGTCTGTCCAGGGGGTAGTCCGTAAATTCATAAACAATATATTTTCAGGGGTCGAAGTTCGCAAAGACGTGTCTAGAAAAATCTATTTTGACTCGCAAAATAATGAGGTTAAAGGACAGAATTTCAGGTCTCAGATTAAAAGATCAGAAGACATATGTTTACGTACGAGAAAAATGGCCAGAGAAAGAGCCTGCAAAATGTCACAGTATATCACACAGGAATTTCTCGTATAAACCCCTTCCTGTGAATACTAAAAAGAGATTGGAATCACGATATAGGAGTTTGCTATGTAAAGCATTGTGAGCAATTCTACCGAAGACAAAACAAAATTACAACATAATAAATAAACGTGTTAGTTTGGCGTGCGTCAGTAGTTAAAGACATAATTTCCAGAGCTTTCAAGTACGCTGAACAAAATAGCTATATCAAAATTTGTATTTGATGTCTTTGGGGTTTATGATGTGCGGGTGACTGCCCTCCAATCACTTTCGACTATTATAAAGGTCACTAGCGCTTTCAGTTTTCAATCGAATGAGCCTCTTTCGAAGTTTCTACGATAACTCCTTCCAAACGAAGTGCCTGGGTCAAAAAAAAATTACAATTCATATATACAATTACAATTACAAATACAATTATACAAATACAATTACAAAAATTACAAGCCCACATCGCTCTTTACTGAGGCAGTGCTATTACGCTGCTTATAATAAGAAACTTTTTTAAAAGTGTTTAAAACTTTAGAATCCAGAGAAGGGTATTTAGGAAAAGGTGGCCCCCCTTATATACGGAATAATTTCTGTTGTTTTTTTCATTGAATCTCCTAAAGGATTATCGACACTGGCGTTCAAAAACGCAGTCAAGTTTCAGAAGATTTTAATTTTGGGTGATCATTTTGTGTGCCATTTAAACTGCAATCAGGTTACTATACTGACGAATTGGGATTTGTGATTATCCAACTCGAACTGAAGTATTGAGGACTAAATCCGCTTGTAATACTGCCGCCAAAAAAAAACTTTTGGGCTCTGTGCTTGGGTTTTTCCTTTTTCTATTATGTTCTAGCTACAATCTTGAGAGGGATGAAATCTACTTGGTCCTTTTCCTGTATCTCCTGGTCTGCAATGTCTATGGTGCAAGATTTTGAAGTGCAAGGGTTTTTATTTTCATCTTCGCTGGTACTTCTTTTGTTTAATTCTGTCATTGTACACTACTTATATTCGACGGGCTTTCATACAAATTATCATCATAAGGCTTATATTAATATTCTCTGTAACAAAACTCCATAGGAGGCTGGTACTATTACAGTTTCAGATTCTTTATTTGTGCTTATAGAAATTTATGTTACCCTATTTTATGGGTAGTTGCCTCAAGTTGAGATACTTAAAAAATAAAGACTGCCCATTTCATGGACAATGTCCTCATATGGATACAATCAGGAAAAAAAGTCTTACACGTAATAAATAGTTGCAATTTAACATGATTAATGTAACACACTTTTAAGAATCTGATTTGCCATTAAAAAAGTGCAACTTCCCCAGGATAAGGATAGCGGCTACAAAGTAAAATAAACATCAGTTACTTTTCAAATGCTTCTAGAAACTCAAATCAAAATTTTCTACTAAAATGACGGTAAAAAAAAAGATTATTGGGTGGATGTCTGTTAAGGGACGTTCATGTCTGTTAAGTGTTGGCAATCAGACGGCAGAACAATAGTCATGTTGAAACCGCAACTGCGGTTACGAAGAGGGCTACAATTAAATGTCAAAGCCGACTAGAGCCCGCGAGAGGATTAAACAATTTTTCTTATTTAATATTTATAATTCAAAAACTGTTGAGACTACTAGGAAAGATCAACCGTAATGATTACCAAGAATCATTATATACTAAACATTTAGTCGACTTTTATTAGTTCATGTCAGTAAATTTTAATGATCAGTAATTAATCATAGTCTTTTCTTTCTTCTTTGATATTTTTGATGTTTTAACAAATAAAGACCATAATGTTCTAAATACAAATAATTCACAATCGCTTGGCTTACTTGCCTAATAGTTCTTGCTCAGAAACATCAACAGCATAGAGGGATCTAGAGATCAGCACCATTGATCGTCTCCAGAGTGTTCTGTCCTTGGCGATGATTGGATCTTCATTGGAATCGATGTTCCTGGTAGTGAGTCAACCGCTTTCTCAATCACAAGCAAATAATATTCTAGCCTTTTGGAAGTTGTGAGAGGAAGGGAGGGAGAAAACTAGTGCCACTAGTATTTTTTAACCACGATTAGCCTTCAGCGATAATTTTTATTTTTTTTACACTCTGACAAAAAAAATCGAGATTACCTATATTGCAAGGTGTCTCAAACAGTCCGCGTAAGCGAATTGTAAGAAAGGCAAAGCAAAATAGTAGCAGAAAGCCTAAAAAAGAAATTTTATAACAAATAATACATCATAATTGGCTTTTTGTGCTGAATCCCAATATTTAAAATTCAGTTGGGTTAATGTTAGCCATTAAGAGCTCTAGTAGTCTAGTCCAATAAAACACGGTAAAGACCCAGCATTTGAGCAACAGAATTTTTCTTTTACTTCAGACCATTTAGAAAAATTCGCTCAATAACATATCCAGAGTGAAAGTCAAGGAAAAGAAGAAAAGAGGAGGAGAAAATCTCAACTTTAAGCTTCTGTTTTTTGGATTGAAAGGCCGTTTCTTATTAATTCAAGTACGGGAAGACTTAAAATAACGACAGAATTGAAAAACTCTGTCATTTAGTGCCCCATTTTCACCCTAAGTGAGGTTAGAGGGGGATGGAAAATGAACATTTTAATTTATGCAGTATTTGATGGATTGAAAGATCTTTTCATATTCATTAAAGTCTTGGTAGATTCGAAAAGGTATCAGAATTGAAAAATTACGTAATTTAGTACCCTATTTCTACCGTAAGTGAGATCAGAGGGGAGTGAAAGCACCTTTTTTATTGCCATTGGCCTATTTTTGGTTCTAACAGTACTTCATTAAAATTTCACGGCCTTAACCTCAGGTATGAATTAATAATGGACTTATCAATTAGTATCAGTCTGATTTTGGAAGTGTAAGGGGTGTTATTTTACTTACATTGCTGGAACTTTCTTGATTTTTCGTGGCTAAAGAGTGTATGTCTGAACAGAAGATCTTCTTCAAATTCTCTTTAAGGTCTCTCTTGACTTCCCCACTCTTATTTTGAAGCCACCCTCACCTTTTAATACGGGGGAAAAGGAAGTGCAAAGAGAATATCAAAAAGACTACCGTCTTAAATTCCTTCCCGGATTTGAAAAATTAAGTCATTATTGCAAAAAGTTATGAAAATTAAAAAACTAAAGAAAAAAAGAGTAAATGGAAATACCTTAATCACAACTTCGTTTTTGATTACTGTGACTCTTGAAGAATCACAGGTTTTTGTTAAGTAAAAATCTATTGATTAAGACACAACATTTGGTTTCACGACATTGGCCATAGAGATCATAATGGTCCAAAAATACAGGGAATCAGTTTGAGAATGCTTTCAGGAGCAGGCGGTATATCATTCACAATGGGTACAAGCCTTTTGATGAAAGTTTCCATACCCAGTCTCCAGGTGCTAGAGCTGTCGCTGAGGGCAACCATGTCATCATCTGAACATAAAATCGCAAGTAGTGGTAGTTTGCACAAGAAGGTGCAGGCGGTAGTTGTTCAAAGTGGACAAAACTAGCAGGACCGGCTACTTTTAATATGAACGAGCGGTGTCGGAGTTTAGGTAAGGATTCGTCAGATCTGACTCAGTACAAGCGTAAGCTTGCCTTATCACTTTCCACAATCAGTTCTTCCTCGTTCGCTCAAGAGCAGTAAAACATCTAACTGGCTTAAAAAATCTGGCATCGTCTGTAGCATTCAGTACTGAGGCTTTACCTGAACTTCAGTTGACCATTTACTGAGTTTCTGTTGAGAATAGGTATGAACTTATGCAACTGGCACACCCTGGTGGGAGAAAGTCTCTAATTTCTGCATAAAGCACAACCAGCCGGTTTCAGACTATACAAAATACCAGGAGCTGTATCATAATAAGTCTACATAAGCCGGAAAAGAGACTTGCAGCGAAAGGTGGGTTTCATACTTGATCTCGTCTGTAGCTATTGTTTTCCTCTTAAAGATGTGAAATGGTACAGGGCTGATGAACTTGATTATTTTGTCGCTAACCCCTTTTCTACGTTTGCACAGTGCAGCTCGCTGCTGGGACTGGTGGGTGTTGTAGTCATTATAATATCCACTCCATGAAAGGTTCCCTTTCCAGCGAGAGTACATAGGTTATGGTCAATGCTGTCTGCCACAAACTCAATCAATCCATCAGCGGCTGATATTTTCTATCCAGAAGAATATTGCAGAAATTAAGATTCGAGATTTACCCCTTCTTATCCCCCTATTTTCCCTGAAAAAAATAGTATACCTGAACCACCGATTTTGGCCGATTATATTTTGGGAGCATTTGGGTGCCAAAAACATTTCTATTGCTCAAATGCCAAGGTTTGGTCTTTCTTTTCATGATTTTACTGGACTAATAGGAGCCTGAGGAAATTTGCCTGATTTAAAAAAAAGGAGGAAACATCCTTACAAATTCAAGCGATCTTAATGTGGGAAAATAATATCATCAGATTCAGCTTAGCAGATGTAAGCTCCTATTTACAAAAATGCGGTACTTTGCATTTTTTGCCAGAAGACAGATCATGAAACCTTTTTTCCAGGATTTATCGCATCGATGAGGCGGTTTTTGAATATCAGGACAAGGCTCATGTGAATAGAGATTTAAAGTTTAGTATCTGTAAGCGACTAACACGATTGGAGGGCGACCAGCCCAAAACACAAGTGTTTTTCCCCAAGGGCATTTGCTCAAAATTTTGAGATATTCATTTGGCTCAGCATAGTTAAAAAGCCCAAAAACTATGCCCTTAGCGATGACTTGACCTCCACACTACCCCCGAGTAAACAGCTGTACGCTATGCAGTTTTACATAAAGTATTTGTTGACAGGAAGTATACGCAAATTTTTTGGGCGAGGGGTATTCTCCACGGGGAAAATTTTCCGTGGGAATTTTCCAGGGAGGTGGGGGAAACCCTAGTATGATTTGAAAGACACAAGAAGTTAAATAATAAATTTTCAACTGAAGGCAATGACCAGCATTACAACTTCAAACAAACAGAAATCCTTCCTTACATAACAGAAATTGACCCCTCTTTAATCCCTCACTCATAATGCTAAAGTTTGACTTATTATCACATTTATTTAAGAAAAACTGCTGAAACACAAGGGCCGCAAGTTTTTTTCCCCCAGATAAGAAATATTCCCGCCTCCCCAAATCCATATGTATAATCTGTATAGTGATTGCTGATGCTGAATAAAGTTTGGACAAACTTTGAAATTTTTTTCAAAGCATTACAGCAAAAGAGGCGCTCGATTTATTTGTTTTTTATTGTTGGATTAATTTGAAAAAAGAATCGCAAAAGTATGTTTTCAGAGAAAAATAAAGAGCTATATTAAACCAAAGATGAGCGAAAATACATTCAAATAATTTTTCAAGTGTTAAAATTATTATAAACCACCATCCATAAATAAATGAAGCCTAAAACAAACAGAAAGAGGCTAAAACCGCCTTGCCTTCTATAGACAGGAACATAATTTTAACTTTACTGAAAAAATCATTATTTCAAGCTAGGGGTTTCTGTTTGTCATGCTATGAAAAAAAAAATTTCACCTTCATAGCCAACATAATTGCAAAAACTAATAAACATGAATTTTCAAGAATGAAATATAAATATGTTCATTCCTGAAAGTATTAATTTTTTGGACTTATTAAATTTAAAAGAGGGCCAAAATATATAAAGTTCATTTTGTTTCCAGTAAAATACAAATTATTTTCTGGTCTTTTGAAGACACGGGGTTTGTCAGCTTAATTCTTTAGTTTCTGCTAGTTTTGAGTTTGGCTTGGTTGATTGTTTTAATTTCTGTTCATTTGAGGTTTTATAATTTATTAATGGTGGTTTATGCCAAGTTTATGCCTGAATAATTTTCTGACTGTGTTTTTACTCACCTTTGATTTAATGCAGCTCTTTTCTATTCCTTTAAAAACTTCTTTAATGATTTTTATTTATATTTTTTTCATTTTTAAGTAGCCTAGTTGTTTCAGTGGTTAAGAAAAGAAAGTCTACAATAATTGTTGTTTGTCTCTAAATGAATATATTGTTTTGAGTTACTATCTACATGTTGGACAAAACTTTGAACTAACTTTTATTATTAGTTGTGCTGTAGCGCTTTCGATAGTATGGGGTACGGGAATTAATGTTCAAATAAGTGGGATGGAAAAACGCATTACCTTTGTTGATCCAATATAGCACGCCTAGCTGTTGCTTGCATATTGTATATACACCTGTTTGACAATCTGAACAGAGTGTAAACTTAACCTGAAAGTTCCTACGTCATACCCATTGGTATATACCTGTTTATGCCTATTGGTAAGGATCTCTGGAGTTTGAAAGTGTTGATGACACAGATTATTCTCCCCTTAAATGAAAAACTAACTAGCCGAATTTTTTTTTCTACGCCGACGCTAGCATCATCAGCGGCACATCGTTAATAAATCGGCACGGCGTCTGGGTTTTGTTCTGGAAGAATTAATGGTAATTAAAATAATGAGAATGCTAGATATGGGTAAAAACATCTAACTTGATTTTCTTGTCTTTCATTTGGAGTCTAGGGGTATTACTTTTCCTTGCCCTGTCCCAAGGGTTCTGCGTAAATCTCAGGGCAATATACACAACTTCACTTTAAAAAAGGAAAATTTAGTCAAGAGACGTGTGCAAGAAAAAGTGAGAAAAAATAAACTGTTTTTAAAAAGCTAAGTTTTAAAGCTAAAAGCTAACAGTAAATACTTTGTAGATTTACACCCCATTTAGTAGGAAAGATACCGCAAAAACATAGCTTTTTCCCTCGACCGGTACTGCTATGATACCAGTCAAGTTTTAACACTGTTTTCGATACACTTGAAGAAGAAGCAAACTAAAATCAGAGGTAGGCTAAATCAACAAATTGTAGGTCTGAACTATCTGTAGGAAAAACAAAAGAGTAATAGCCCTAATGTACAATCAGATTCCCTTTTGAAAGCTGGTGAAGATTTTGATGGCTCATCACCTGAAGCCATATTAGTTTCTAATGTTTTAGGCTAGTACTGTCTAATTCTTTCTTGTAAAATGAATGAATCTCCCTTTACTTTACTTTCAAAATATTAAAAACTTTTTCATTCTTTCTATAGTATTTCCTGTAACTTCGTCACACAGTTTAGCACATTTTCAAATTGTTCTATGCATCTCATTTTTACTTTGTCCTTACCCACTAATTGTGGCCCATTACTAGCCTAGCCTACCTTTAACTGGGATAAGTCCAGATTGAGGCTATTCCCTCTCAGAAATTTTTGTAAATATTTACCAAATCATATTATTGAGTTACAACTAAAGTGAATATACCACATGATGCATTTTTTATGCTCTTTATGAATATAGGCTAATAATAAATAGGCCTATAGGGAAAACAGTAACTACTTTGTAGATTTACACCCCATTCAATAGGAAAGATACCACAAAAACATAGCTTTTTCCCTCAACCAGTACTGCTATGATACCAGTCAAGTTGTAACAATGTTTCTGATACACTTGAAGAAGAAGCAAACTAAAATCAAAGGTAGGCTATAATCATCAAATTGTAGGTCTGAACCATCTGTAGGAAAAACAAAATAGTAATAGCCCTAATGTACAATCAGATTCCCTTTTGAAAACTGATAGGCCTAAAGATTTTGATGGCTCATCAGCTGAAGCCATATTAGTTTCTAATTTTTTAGGCTAGTACTGTCTCTAATTCTTTCTTGTTGAATGAATGAATCCCTTTACTTTCAAATTATCAAAAACTTTTTCATTCTTTGTATAGTATTTCCTGTAACTTTGTCACACAGTTTAGCACATTTCAAATTGTTCTATGCATCTCATTTTTACTTTGCCCTTACCCACTAATTGTGGCCCCATTACTAGCCTAGCCTACCTTTAACTGGGATAAGTCCAGATTGAGGCTATTCCCTCTCAGAAATTTTGGTAAATATTTACCAAATCATATTATTGAGTTACAACTAAAGTGAATATACCATTTGATGCCTTTTTTATGCTCTTTATGAATATAGGCTAATAATCATTTTTATTGGAAATAAATTTTAGCCCCTGCCCCTATATATACCAATTCAGAGTATATATTTGCACAGTAGGGGGTGGGGGGAAAGTATAAACTTATCTCTCATTTACATCAGAAATAAAATTACCCCTACCCCCCTACTGGGCAAATATATACCCTGAATTGGTATATATAGGGATGGGGGGGTAAAATTCATTTCCAACCAAAATGATTATTATATTTGTAAGGAGCATAAAAAAAGGCATTGAGTGGTATATTTGCTTTATTTGTAACTCAATAATATGATTTGGTAAATATTTACTGATATTTCAAAAAATCAATCAGTATTTTTCTATTGTGCTGTCTGGCTCAATCTTCTAGATCTTTGGGAATTTTATCCATGCCCTTCACTTCACGCCTCAATTCATATTTAATGCTTTCTTGACTTTACTTAGCCTACATTCCTCTTGTTTTCATGTGATCTATCCCTCAAATACTTCTTGTACAAGCCTCTTCTCTTCTCTACTAAACTCAAAGCATTTTCAAAAGTATTACTTTCTAACTTTCCTTGGTAAGACACCATCTGCTACTTCACAAACTAGTTTCCTGAAGTCATTCTATCTGTCTTCTACATTGTCTAATTTTGGACTCATTAGTTTGGTATTCTACTGTCCTTTAAATGCTTTGCTCAACTTCTCATCCTAGGGTCTATCAACATCATTACTTCCCAGAAGCTAGTTGTCCTAGACAAGTTAGGGTTACATTTCTAGGTGGCCCTAAAATTTAGCTAGGATGAAAGTGAAAACATCAATTGATGTCTTTCTTTATGCTCTTTTCATAATTCAATAATTGCTTCTAGGACTAATTGCATTTTGAGCCCTTAAAGAAGCCCCAAAGTTATTTTATATGAATTATGAGAGCATAAAAAAGCTTCAAAAGATGTTTTCACTTTCATCCTAGCTAAATTATATGGCTCACACCAAATTTACCATGAACTTTACCCCCCCCCTAATGTGCAAATATATACCCTGGATTGTCAACAGCAAAGTTTCAAATTACAAAATTCAGTGCTATTGAATGAATGAATGAATATATTGGAAAAACCCGTCACAATTGAACAAAAGACGGATAAAAAACAAAAGAGAAGAAAACACACATACAAAACACAATGAAACTTCTTGAAATGAAAATAATCACGAAGGAACTATAATACAACTATGTAAGAATGGCAGTCCACTGGTGGTTACTCGCTTCTACTCTATCACGGTACTTTTCAAGACACGCTTCCACCGCAGTAAATGGATCAGGTACTGAATACCGCCTCGTTAGGTAAGAATTACTTGTTCTTAATGGCATCTCCAGTAGGAACTTGAGGTACCTGAAGAATATTCTTCTTATAGTTACTTTATTCGAATTTGTAAGTAACTTCCAGAACGGCGAAACGTAAAGAACATGGGGTAAGGCAACAGCAACAAATATTTGTGCACGCAGCGACCTATTTAGATTACGCTTGGAGGAAACCGAAGCTCCATAAGCTGACCTGATCTTCTTCTCAATGTGCTTTACAAGTAGTGCTCGTGTATGCTGAAGAGTTTCACTGATCGGCAGACCCAGGTATACAATTGACTTAGAGGGCATGACCACCTGTGACCCTAGTTGGATTTCGGGTTGAGAGGCATTCCAGTTAAATAACAGTACTTCACATTTTGTCACATTAAAACCCAACCCAATTTCATCATACTCCATCTCCAAAATTTTAAAGTTAGATTCCAAAGAAGACAAAATTCTTGAAAAGTTTAGAAGGTCATCTGCAAACCCAACTAGGGACACGTCAATGCCTTTAAAAATACAGCAAGGGGCCACTTTTGACTGGGTCTTCGATATGCTGTTGTTGAACAGATCAGGTGATGATACGGCTCCCTGTTTTATACCTTTCTTCACCACAGCAAACCTACGACTTAATTTACCTGACAGTTTAATACGGACCTTGAGCCTACTATACATGTCGTTCAAGGGTTTGACAATAGCACGGTCAACTCCGGACTTTCTCAGCTCAACCATATTCTGAGAATGGATACCTGAATCAAAAGCCCGCCGTACATCATATTCACCTATAGCTAGGCTTTCTTTCGAAATGTGGGCATCCAGTAGAACATTTGCAACTACATGCAAGGCATGGGCACATCCTAAGCCAGCTTGGAATCCAAACTGGTGGGGAGGCACTTTACAACTAGCTTTAATGTCCGAAATTATGAGCTTTTCAAATAGCTTACAAAACACAGATGATACAGTAATGGGTCTGTATGACGATGGTTCATGAGCAGGTTTACCCTTTTTCAAAACTGGAGTGATCACACCTAAACAGAAAATATCCGGTACAATACCATGTGTTAGTATAATTTGGTAAGCTATTGCTAAATGCTCCGATAGAACTGGACCACCATTCAGTAGGTGTAGAGCACAGATTTGGTCGGCACCAGCGGATAAGTTCTTCTTTAATTTTTGACAAAGGTGGGTTATTTTCGCACTAGAAATCACGAGGTAATTATGCTCTTTCGTCATAAGCTGATCGAGCTCTTCACTAAACTTTTTATTTTTCACTTCATCTGGTGGGGAGAATTCAGCAGCAAAATAATCTACCCATATTTCCTCATCTATATCACTAGCATTTTGTCCCGTACTTTCTACAGGCCTGGCACGGAGCTTCCAGACCAAATTAGGGTTTTCAATGATTTTTGAAACTGTTTCCCGTTTGAGGCTACTACGATGTTTTCGTAGCTCTTTCGCGAACCGCCGTTTTGTATAAACCCGCAATTCATTAACTACCCCGCTTCTTGGCCGGTCGCACTCGTGCCAAACCCCCAGCCAGAACTTGGCAGCTGCTCTTGCCTTCACAAGCTCACTGTTAGAGGCCCATCCTTTCACTCGCGACCCACGTCGGACGCTACGTAATGGGACAGCAATCCTTTCAGCTACTCTCAAGGAGTGGCAAATTTCGTAGAAATACATGTTCAGTTGTAGGCATATCTCGCTATCTGTTAGGCCACAATCCCACTGTAGGAGGTGGAAAGGCACTTTAATTTTCTTCAAAATTTGTTCACAATTGAGCTGGAACTGCTCACGGACTACTTTTTTCCAATCACGTGCTTGCTCAGGCTTGGTTTTTGGAGCACACTGGGGACTGACGGCTGGTATTGCAAAAGAGAGAGGTAAATGATCCGAATAGGCACCGTCAGATCCAACCGAGACTGACTCTAGGTCCAGTTTGTAAGTTACTACATGATCAAGATTTGAGACGGTTTTTGCGGTACTGATATAGGAATAGCACTTATCCTTCTTAGCAACTTTAAATCCGCTTGGTAGGGCGTTCAGCAATAGTACAGCCCGAGGGCAGGAATGATCGTCGAGATTGCAGTTAAAGTCACCAAGAATTATAACAGGGCATGATTTCTGGACTAAACTGAGGAGGCACTTTCCGAGCTTCTGGCATGCTTTTGCAAACTTCTTTTCTGAAGCGATGTCATTATAATTGGTTGGTAAGTAAACATTTACGAAAAACACGCCATGCATTTTGGCAGCTTGGAACCATTCATTCTGCTCGACACACACGGGGGGCCCCGAGTTAGAGCGCGTGATTATGGCTAGGCCACCAGAGGGACGACCCCGAGTCCCAGATCTTCGCGCAGGTTGAACGAGGTAATGCATATCCGAGGAAAACTTTAGAAGGTTTACACTATCATCGGTCAGAAAGTGTTCCTGTATGCAAATACAGTTATATTCTTTAGAAAGGTCAGTTAGAAGGGGGATTCTGTCCACCACTTTACCGTTCATATTCCAGCAGAATATTCAATTTTCCATTTACGTGCTAGTGTTAGGCTGGGCTTTGTTAAAGGGACAAGCAGCATGGTAGCAAGAGTGTCTACTAGAGCCGCAGTTTAGGCATTTTTGCGGATTACTACATGGGTTGTCCTTACTAGAGCTGTGACCATCGCCACCGCAGTGCGAACACCTTTCTGGTTGCGAACAGTCAGCTGCTAAATGACCAACAGCATGGCACTTGAAACACCTCCTCGGTAGAAAGCGGAACTCTTCAATCCTGAACAGTTCTAAACAAATCTTCAGCGGGTTCGCGATAGCGTTTTCAAGTGTTTGTCGACTTGCATAGAATAACTTGAACGCTCTTGTAGATCCGCATTGCGCCACTTTGTCGCAACCAGCAATTTGACAGAGTTCACTCTCGCTAACTGATGAGGGTACTCTTTTCATGATACCGACAAACTGGGGAACTTTGACTTTAGTGGTTATGTTCTTCCTTTTCATTGCTTCTGCAAGTTGGGTAGCGGCATCTCGAGACTGGACAAGAATCTTCCATTCATCGTTGCTACGTTTCAGAGTAAGAGAATCGGAGCTTACTTCGCTAGGGCAAACCTTTGCAATGAAGTCTTTCCGGGATTGTGGGGACGTTAACTCAGGCGGCATATCGTTTGCTTTCACAACCACCGAGTAAAGAGGCTTTGATGGCGGATTCGCTGCTGGACAGGGAGTGGGTGAGCCCTGGGAAAAAGCGTCGCTTATGGTCGTACATTGCTGCGATACCCCGGCGAGCTGCTGGGCACACTGTTCAGATGCAAGTTTGATCTTATCCGCGATAGCCCCTAATCCGGCATCAAACTTTTGACACATCTCGTTTACTTTTATTCTCACGCAGGCACTGACCTCATCAGGGCAGGTGGGCACTTCCTGCGGATCAAAAATTATGAAAGTAGGCAAGGGCTTTTTCTCTTTAGCGCAAAGGGCTAGGATTTTCGCCATTTCAATCACGTTATCAGAATCGTTTGCCGTTTTCCGATAGACGTAATCATAACCAATCTCATTGGCAAGCGTTATAAGTTTCTCCTTTGCACTAAGAATTTCAGCATGATCAAAGAATTCCACAGCTCGCTTAACAATGCTTTCAATTTTGTTCCCCGCTTGCATGGATCGCGTGAGGAAATTCAGTACAGCATTGCGTACGAGAGTCCCCATTGCTTACGTCACAGCATTCAACGCAATTTTCGGATAGCGTACACAAGTATAAGGGAAGCGTCGGGACCTGCTCACCTATTCCCCGCAATTTAAGGGTAACTAAATACCAGCAGGTACATACGGCTCTTGCGGCAGGCACCCGCCCCTCTTCTGCTTACAATCTGTGTACGTTTACCTATCGGGAATATTATTTCGCGGCTCGCTTTGCATGGAAAATTCTTCAAAAGAATTTGATTTTAGATCCAGATAAATCTTCAGATAACCACTCCTCACTCGACAGCCGATGAAATTCAGCAAAGTAACCTTGACTAGACTGAAGCCTATGCTGAAGTCATTTACTATCTAAATCTCTTGACAGAGGTCTTGTAAGTTTAGCCTAATTAGACAAACACATTTAAATCACACAATCTTCAATTCTCTGGTCTGTTGGTGGCTTTTTGACGAAATTTCACTGGACTTTGAATTTTTTTGAATATTTTTGTCAATGGCATTTGAAAAACTTTAAATGGTAAGAAAACTGTTTATATTTGATTTGCCTCATAAATGAGGTTTGAATTGTTATAAATAAGTATTTTTTGAATATATTATTCTTCAACAACTTATTTATAAACTAGTGATATGTTTTTAACCACTTTTTAATAACTTTAACTGGTGTTGATAACTTCTTTGTGTGGTTACAAAAACAAAATACCTTTAGGGCCCTGTTAAGGGCTCAAGATGCAACTATCCCCAGAAGCAATTATTGATTTACAAAAGAGCATAAAAAAAGCATCAAATGCCATTTTCACTTTCATCTTTGTTAAATTATTGTGCCACCTAGAAATTTACTGTTTTAGGTAAATGAAAATCTCAGAAAAGATTCCATGGTGTAAAATATGTTATGTGAGGGGAAGTTGCCCAATAGATATTCTATAAAAAGAATTATATTGTACAGAATATAAGAATAGGTACTTCTGTAATAGCCAGTACATAGCCTAGTCAAAAACTTTGCTGAATGTAATATCTAAGAAAACCAGTCTCATAGCCACAAAGACAAATGATGGATGACAGAATGCATTGGACTTGAATAATTTGGACTATATATTTATGCATTAGGGGGGTAGGGGCACAGTTAGGTTACCTACCCTCCCCCCCCATCCTAATTTGCAAATATATAGCCCATATTATATTATCTATATAAACTAAAGTATTATATTTTCATCATATTTTTGTATGTTTCATCTGGATTAATCTAACTTCACTTCTCAAGTGTACTGGCTATTGCAGAAGTACAAAAAAAAAAATACTATAATCAAACTAGCCCCACACTTAGCCTATTATCAAGATAAAATATCCAGCTAGAAAAATAATACTGGTACTCTGAGTCTTACATATGTAGCTACTGATAAATTTGTAGTGGCAACATAATTCAGCTAGGATAAAAGTAAATACATCACTATATGCCTTTTTTGTGCTCTTTCAAAATTCAATAATCATTTCTGGGGAAAGTGTATTTCGAGTCCTTAAAGGGCTACAAACAGCTTCTTGCAAATTTGTTTGCAAATTAACTTTTTACTGTTATGACTAAGAAAAATAACAATTCCTGTTTCTGAATCACTTGCAAGTGGCAATCTTTTGTCACTAGACAGATTTTTTTAGAAACATGTTTTTAAACTATTGGCTACTATATACTGTTACCATTTGGGCCCCATTAAGGGCTTCTACTTAGTTAGATAAGGATTAAACTAAGGCCACAGATTGAGTGTATACCTCCATAGATAATAATTTATCTCTGCATCTACGTTATACTATGGATATACTTATCTGCCTAGTATATATATATATATATATATATATATATATATATATATATATATATATATATATATATATATATATATAACTAGGCAGATAAGTATATCCTTTATTTAATTTGATAATAATACCCAACTAGCTAGATAATTAATTCTCTCCAACAAAGCATGAATATCTAACTAGGTGGATAATAATGGGTTTTAAATAATTGGGAAAAATATACTCTAAACTTAAAGGAAACTTTTTCCTATATTAAAATGCAGTTGAGCTAGGTGAACAAAATTTTCAGGAGTACAACCAGAGGCTGAATGATCTCATTGGAAGATATTTGAAGCATCCATCTACTCTCATGTCCTTCAAGAGGGCATTGACCTTAGCCTTGTTTTCAGGCTACCCACATCCAACACAGAGTTTGACACAGGTTTAGCAGATTATTGTTTTGAGTGCCAAGTTAAACATGGTGAATGTCTTTTCAGAACCCATGTTCAACCATGCTATTCTAGTGCATTAGAGTTTTGAAGAACCTGTGTCCAACACACTTGGAACCTGTAAGAGGAAAATGGTTTAAAGTTTTTATGGGTTGAACATGAAGAATCTGAAAACAATTTGTGTCTAACCTGCTCAAAACATGCTTCAAACCTGGTGCCTGAAAACACAACTCTTGTTGCAATTGCACAGTCACAACTAGCCTATTTGGAAAAGAGACATGCTAGAACAAAAACAGAGACATTTTTATATTGCTAATTTCATGTTCATTGTGCTAGTGGCGTTTTTAACAGTCCATGCATAGCCCCCCCCCCCATTGTCTTTTATAGCCCTAGGCTATGCATAAAACCAGAGATATTTTTACTTTATAATATGTAGCAAGCATCAGTTAAGTCTAATCCTATTTCCTTGTTTTACACATATTAATTGATGTTTTTGAATTATCTTTAGTTAATAAAATACTTCACAGAATTTGAAACTGAATAAAAAAATTATGCCATTTTGTTACTATTCTTGAGGTGTGTTTTGCGAAATTTAAATCATAATAAAATGTTTCATGTTTTGACAAGAATTGCCAACATAAAAAACAGTAAAATGGTTAACATTTTGCTTTGTCTATTTCAACTATTATCCCTGGATCTCCAAAGTGCTCCCTATTGTGGTCAACAACATCCATGCAAACCTCACTGCACTGTGTTCACTTGCTTATTGTTCATCCGTTACTAGGTGAATTGTATTCCCCCTCCTTTTGGGATATTACACCAAAAAATTTTATTTTATTTGTGGCTATATTCATTTAAATATATTTTAAATATTTTATATTTTATTAAAATTTTATTTTTGGCTATATTCTGCATAAAGAGCTTTGATGCACTGCACCAAGTTCCTTTCCAAAGCAATTGTTCAAATCAGTATTTTCTTTTTGTGTATCTTTTATTAGAGTAAGCAGTAAAAGTTCCTTGGCAACTAAATACATTTTCAACTTCATAAAAATAGAATTTATTTTTACAAGTTGTGCAATACACAGTATCTGGAAATATGTATTATGGCAAAGAAAAATGGTAGTGTATCCACTTTGGATGAATGGAATGGATAAAACAAAACTTTTCTGTTTTAACACCCAGTACATTCATATTTTTGCAGTTCCTTTTGTATAAGAAATTATATATTGTTTATGTGTTTTCACTCAATTAATCTTGACTTGTAACTAGATTTATGGCATACAATAGTTTGAAGCACAAGATCCTGAATTTTTGTCTAGCAAAGTATTTATTTTTGGAATTTTGCAAATTTTTCACATTCACTATTTGTTGCTTTTTGCAATTTTTTTTATGTTGGCAACTCTTGTCAACACATAAACCACTGTTAGCCATTGTTGTTTTACATTTACAAAGTCAATTTCAAAAATGTATTCAGTTCCAAATTCTGCTAAGGATTTTATTAACTAAACTAATTCAAAACAAAATTGGAAAAAACAAGAATTTTTATTGAAAAAGGCTTCTATTTTTGTTTTAGCATGTCTCCTTCTGTATAAACTTTACCCTGACTAATAAACATTAATGATCTTTGTGTTATAAAAGTAAAACCTTGCAATATACATCTTTAGCTCAAATGAGGCACAAGAAAAGCGTTTTGAGCCTCATAACTTTGCCCAATCACAAGCCATAATGTCTTGAAAATCTGTAATGTTATTTCTTAAATTTAAGAAAAAAACCATTGATGTGGCTTGAAATTCTACTCAAATAACATATTAAAAATAAAGTATTTCCTAAAACTAAAACCAATGAAAAAGAGATTAAAAACTCAAAATTATGGTGAAACATTTTTTACCAGAATTCAGATCAGTATGGTCTCAGGACCTGTCTCAGGTATAGACCAAGTCCTAAAAATAAAAGAGTAGACAGCCTATATTTTGTTCCTAGACTCATTCCTGAAAGTTTTACCATAAGATCGTGAATGAAAATTTCTTGAGTGAATCCCAGGCCCAAAACATGCATCAAAAGATTTTGTGCACATACTATGACCACTCTTTCCCTTTTGCCATATTAGTTTAAAAAAAAAAACTTTTTCCAAAAAACAAGTTTTTTAAGATTAAGTAAAGAGCTCCATTAAGCCAAAAAGGAGCAGAAATAAAGTCAAATAATCTTTCAAGTATAAAACTACCACAAATCACTATCAATAAATTCATGAAACTCAAGAGAAACAGAAATTCCAATAAATAGCTGATTTAAACTCAAAACAAGCAAATATTAACAGGAGTAGGGCTGATAACCCCCGTGCCTTCTCAAGACCATAACTATAATTTGTGTTTTACTGAAACAAAAAACAAATAACTATGGATTGCCAGTTTAATTTACATATAGTGATATTTAATCCTTAAATTTTTAATAACTATATTTTTTTAAAGTAAAAAAATGGAAACATTTAAAATGTATTTTGTTTTCAGCAAAGAAAAAAGATTATGTTATGGTCTTGAGAAGACATGGGGGTTATCAGCCCTGCTCATGTTAATATTTGCTTGTTTTGAGTTTGACTTGGCTATTTATTGTAATTTCTGTTTGTTTTGAGTTTCATTTATTGATTGATAGAAAAATAATATAATTTTTTTTTTTAGAAAACCCAGAAAAGAATTGTTTCTATCAGTGATTTTGGATTTTTGATGTGTTAAGCTCTAAGTAAAATCCTGCCTTTGATATTTTGATATAGGTTGGGGGGATAAGAATCCCCACCCTAAACACTCCCTAAAAAATTCGCCATAACACGCTTAGTGTCATTAGTTACAGTAACTGTAGTGGTAGTATTAAAAGTATGCACATAGTGCCTACTGGCTAGTCCAAAATCCCCCATAACTTACCCTTAAAGGTTTGACTTAATAATATAAGTTGTTCTTGAGATATTACTGTGTTACCTTTTTTAAAGTCCACATGTTCATAGCTTGTTTTGATTTATTTCAACATCTGCCTAAATATTCCTTAAAAGCTTCACCTTATTATCCTTTGCTTACATAGTAGCAATAGTTAAAGCAGCATTAGTAGTATTATGCACATAACATCTTTGGTTTCTTCAACATCCCCTTCAACACATGCTGAAAGTTTCAGCTTAATACCATCAGCTGTTCCTGAAGCATATCTTATATGTCTGCTTGACAACCTGTGTGGGCATAGTATTTTTCAATTTAGTTCCATATAATTTCATAAAGACTGTTTTAAGAGAAATGGGAACTTCCTGGGAGGGTGTAAAGAAGGTGGCTTTGAATAGATTGGGATGGAGGAAGAGCATATGTAGAGCATACTCACTGCTGCAGTGACTTGTTAGTAGTACTTAACAGATAGTTTTGATATGGATGAAAACGTTTCTCTGGCTGTCCCTTCTCAATCCAGAAGTTGCTACTGCTCTTGTAATTTTTTTATTTTATTTACCTCCTTTGTGCAGCTTTCTGACCCAGATAAGCAATGCGGGTTTTATTTTTAAGCTGTGGACACTTAGATAAACTTGACTGTGTTGAGGAACTGAGAAATTGGCCAGTGATGCACATGAAAGATAATGATTCTGCATCATCAATGGTAGGAGCCATACCACCCAGATCATACATCAGGACTAAGGTTGTAAAGATGGAATATCTAGGACTAATCCAGTTTGACAAGGCTTTGATGAATCAACTATTAAAGGTCTAGTTAACTCAGTTGTGCCAGCAAAGCATTTTGAATGTAGTTGAGTTATTCTTTAAATCATAGTTGGATTTTAATATTACTTTGAAGCATGGCATTAAAATCGATTCTTGAAATTCTTTGAACATATCAGACTTGGATTCATGGCTAGATTCCTTTTGGAAAAATAAAGACCTTGCTATACACAACTTCTTGACATTGTCAACAACTTTCAAAGGGTATTAGACCGGGGTTCAAATTTAATTGCATATAAATTAATCTGTTACCTTAAGACACCCATCACGTAGGTATTTTGGAAGATCGCACTGCCTTTCCATGACGTACAAATAACAGTTTACCAATTTCTTTATTACACAGTGAAAACAATAACAACATCTCTGGATAAATCGGTTACATACACAGTGACTATCATCATTAGATAAATTCTTCATCCACTTATCTGCTGATGATGGTTACTGCGATGTGACCAATTTTTCCAGAGATTTTTTCATTGTTTTTACTTTCTAGTAAAAGGATTTGTCTTTATTATAATGTTACTTGTACACAACATATCAATCGGTAATTGAACAACTCTCAATCAAAATTTAATCATTGAGACTAGTATGTAACTAGTAGATATTAGAGGTTATACTAATGAGTGCCATCTTTGTATTTTACCTTCTTTGACTTATACGAGTTTCAGTAAATCCTTGACTTCGCAGTAAATAGCGAAGCTGGTTCTATGTGTCATTTTTTTTTTTTTTTTTTTTTTAAGAAGGCACTTCGTATGGAAGGAGTTGTTCTAAAAACTTTGGAAGGGGCTCATTCGATTAGAAATTGATCATTTTAGGGTCCTCTTCAAGGTCAAAAGTGATTGTAGGGCAAACAGCCCCCCCCCCCCCCCTCGTTTTCCCCCAAGTACGTCTGATCAAAATTTTTAGACAACCGTTTTGACTACCAAGTTGAAAGGTCCAAAAACTGTCCCTCTGGGGAAATTACCCTATAGCAGATTATGGGGCGAGGATTATAAGCTGTAATTTGCCCATTGTTTATATATAGCACTGGTTATTAGGAAAGTGGGGCATGTTTGACCCTTGATGTCCAAAAGAGCCAGGGCCATTAAGGTGAAGCTTTCAGGGGATGCTACAGGGAGTGTTGAACTAAATGAAAACACATTATGCGCGTACCGGTTATGAAAAGGACGTATCTGAGGAATACCTTACGGTATTAAGTTGGAACTTTCAGGGAGTGATGAGGGGGGTGGTCAATTGACCAAAAGGCAATATGTGCACGCTACTACTACTACCATTAATGATACTTCTGTTGCGACTGCTACTAAGACTAAGGGTATTAAACGTAAAATTTCTAGAAATTTTTAGGAGGAAATTGAACTAAATTCAAACACACTATGTGCATCCAGGTTGCCAAAAGGGTGCATCAGCAATATTTTAGGAACGACTTAGAATATTCAGTTAAAACTTACAGGGTAGGATGTGGGGGACATTGAACAAACCAAAAGGTTTGTTTACATGCTACTACTACCACTGCCACTGTTACTCCTATTTAAACTCAAGCTAAGAATAGTAAGGTGAAAATTTCAGGGAATGTCAAGAGGATACTAAACTAAATCCAAACACACTGTATGGATGCAGGTTGTCAAGAAAAAAAGTATCAAAAATATCGCAGGAACTGCTTAGAGTAGTGAGTCAAAACTTTTAGGGCATGTCGAGGGTGATGTTGAACAAACCAAAAGCCACTACGAGGACATTAGTCCTGCTGCTGTTAAAATTACTGATACTACTGAGGCTAAATTGAAACATTCAGGGGATGTTTCGGGGAGTTACAATTAAATCAAAATACCCTAAGTGCATGCAGGTTG
This sequence comes from Artemia sp. Qi Xiang Cuo, assembly GCF_049724085.1. Taxonomy (NCBI): domain Eukaryota; kingdom Metazoa; phylum Arthropoda; class Branchiopoda; order Anostraca; family Artemiidae; genus Artemia; species Artemia sp. Qi Xiang Cuo. The sequence goes on along the minus strand of NC_142794.1, from coordinate 91,874,628 downwards.
CCAAAAGGGAATATAAGCAATACCTTGAGAACAGCTTAGAATATTAAGTTGAAACTCTGAGGGCATATTGAAGGGGCTTTTGAAATAAGCAAGAGAGATTATGTGCATGCTATCACTAATACTACTACTACTACTGTTACTAAGGGTGTTAGGGTGAAGATTTCAGCCAGATTTAGGGTGACAATATATATATATATATATATATATATATATATATATATATATATATATATATATATATATATATATATATATATATATATATATATATATATATATATATATATATATATATATATATATATATATATATATATATATATATATATATATATATATATATATCATATATATATATACATAAACACACTCTCTCAATACAAGTTATTAAAAAGCTGTAACAGGTATAGCCTAACAACAACTTAGAGTATTAATCGGAACTTACAGTGCATGTTGAGGGGTATGTTGAACTAACCATAAGGGACTACATGTATACAGCTTCTGGTACTTCTACTGCTACTGTTAATACTATTGCTAAGACTAAGGGTATCAAGGAGAAGTTTCCACGAATGTTGGAGCATTTTTTATTGAATTGAAACATATAATGTGTATTCAAACTGTCAAAAGGGCGTATCAGCAGTATCTCAAGAACAGCATAGAGCATTAGGTTGAAACTTTCAGGCCATATTGAGAGGTAAGCTAAGCTACTAAAATTGTATTAGGTACATAGTGTGACCATAAGTAGTAGTAGTAGCAGTATTTTACTGCTTCTGCTATTAGTACCACTATTACCAAGGCTAATGGTATTCATTTGTAACTTTCAGACGGTTGGGGAGAAGTTGGGCTGAGTCAAAATTCTCTGTGCATGTAGATCATCAAAAGTGCATACAAGCAATATCTCTAAAACAGATTAAAGAATGAAGTTGAAACTATCCAGGGGTGAGGAGAGAATGTTCAACCAGACCAAAAAGGCACAGCTTGAATACTATTACTGCTACTACTAATGATCCTATTACTACTATCCCTAATGCTATTCCCAATGCTCTTGCTAAGATGACTACTACTATTGCTATTGGCAAGGTTATTAATAAGACATTTAGGAAATGGTGAGGGCAGTGTTGAACTGAATCATAAAAGTATTGTACATGTGGGTTACCGTATTAAAGGGATGTATTAACAATATCCCCGTAACGCCTTAGGATATTAAGCTGAAACTTCCAAGGGTACAAATATTACTGCCAATTTTGTTAGTACTTCTTTTACTAGCATTACTGCTATTATTTAACTAAATCAAAATAGTTTAAGTGCATCTAGGTTGTCAAAATAGATCAGTTTGTTAAGATATCCAGGCTGGATATCTTAGGACTGGAAAAGAATATAAAGTAAAAACTTTATCTGGGAAAGTTTATGTTACTTTAAAATTAAATCAAAAGGCAGCATTTCCATGCCGCTTGTAAATAACAAGTTTCAACGATACTTAAAAATTATTGAAGGCAATAAGTAGAAACTTTCAGAGCTACTACTATTGCTGTTTCTGGTCATACTATTGAACTAAACCAAAAGGATGTAAGTGCATCCAAGTTGTCAAAATAGAATAGACAGAATGTTTTAAGAATAAGATAGAGCGTTAAATTGTATTTTTCATGGAAAGTTGAGGTACGAAAATAATGCAAAATGTACAATCTGTATCCAGGTTTCCAAAAGTGTGTATACTGTTAGAAACTGTAAAAAAAATTTTGTCAAACATATAAATGTTGAGCCAAAATCAAGATTCTAAGAGAGAAAAACCGAAAACATTTAGAATATTCTTCTGTTAACCAATGAAAAAGATTATGTCTAAAATCAAACAAAAATTAATTAAAAAAAATTTATTTTAAAATTAAAAAAATTTATGGTATTAAGTTGGAACTTTCAGGGAGTGGTGAGGGGGATGGTCAAATGACCAAAAGGCAATATTTGCACGCCACTACTCCTACTACTATTACTGCTACTTCTATTGCGACTACTACTAAGGCTAAGGGTATTAAGCACAAAATTTCTAGAAATGTTCAGGGGGATGTTGAACTAAATTCAAACTCATGTGCATCCAGGTTGCCAAAAGGGTGCATCAGCAATATTTTAGGAACGACTTAGAATATTCAGTTAAAACTTATAGGGCATGATGTGGGGGACGCTGAACAAACCAAAAGGCAGTATTTACATGCTACTACCGCTACTGCCACTGTTATTCCTACTAAAACTCAAGCTAAGAGTAAGGTGAAAATTTCAGGTAATGTCGAGAACATACTGAACTAAATCAAAACGCACTGTATCGTTGCAGATCGCCAAAAAAGTATCAAAAGTATCGCCAGAACTGCTTAGAGTATGGAGCCAAAACTTTTAGGGTATACCGAGGAGGATGTGGAACTAACCAAAAGCCACTACGAGGATATTAGTCCTGCTGCTGTTAAAATTACTGCTACTACTGAGGCTAAAGTGAAACTTTTAGAGGATGTTTGGGGACGAGTTACAACTAAATCAAAGCATCCTAAGTGCATGCAGGTTGCCAAAAGGGAATATAAGCAATACCTTAGGAACAGCTTAAAATATTAATTTGAAAATCTTAGGGCATCTTGAAGGTGGGTTTTGAACTAAGCAAGAGAGATTATCTGCATGCTACACTAATGCTACTACTGCTACGACTACTACTACTGTTACTAAGGGTATTAGGGTGAAGGTTTCAGCCAGATTTAGGGTGATGTGAACTAAATCAAAACACAGAATGCAAATGAGAGTTTTTGAAAATTAAGGCTCTAAGGAATAGTAAGCCAAAGGGTACAAGTCCCGCACATAGCCCACCAAAATATCATCATGCCCAACAGGTGGGGCCTGCACCCTACATTGGGAATCATGGGTCTAGAGTAATAAGCTAAAACTTCCAGGACTAGTTAAGGGGGATGTTAGAATAACACTATGTGGGAATGTTGAAATAAATCTAAACACTCTATCTCAATTCAATTTAATAAAAAGCTATAACAGCTATAGCCTAACAACAACTTGGAGTATTAATTGAAACTTACAGTGCATGTTGAGGGGTATGTTGAACTAACCATAAGGTGCTACATGGATACAGCTTCTGATACTTCTACTGCTACTGTTAATACAATTGCTAAGACTAAGAGTATCAAGGAGAAATTTTCACGAAATGCTGGAGCATTTTTAATTAAATTGAAACATATAATGTGTATTCAAACTGTCAAAAGGGCGTATCAGCAGTATCTCAAGAACAGCATAGAGTATTAGGCTGAAACCTCCAGGCCATATTGAGAGGTACGCTAAGCTACTAAAATTATATTATGTACATAGTGTAACTATAAGTAGTACTGCTTCTGCTATTAGTACCACTATTACCAAGGCTAATGGTATTCATTTGTAATTTTCAGAGACTATTGGGGAGAAGTTGGGATGAGTCAAAATTTTATGTGTATGCACATCATCAAAAGTGTATACAGGCAATATCTCTAAAACAGATTAAAGAATTAAGTTGAGACTATCCAGGGGTGAGGAGAGAATGTTCAACCAGACCAAAAAGGCACAGTTTGAATACTATTACTGCTACTACTAATGATCCTATTACTACTATCCCTAATACTATTCCCAATGCTCTTGCTAAGATGACTACTACTATTGCTAATGGCAAGGTTATTAATAAGACTTTTAGGAAATGATGAGGGCAGTGTTGAACTGAATCATAAAAATAATAAACATATGGGTTATAAAAGGGATGTATTAGCAATATCCCCTTAACGCCTTAGGATATTAGGCTGAAACTTCCAAGGGTACAAATATTACTGCCAATTTTGTTACTACTTCTTTTACTAGCATTATTGCTATTATTTAAATAAATCAAAATAATTTAAGTGCATCTAGGGTTTCAAAATAGATCAGTTTGTTAAGATATCCAGGTAGAATATTTTAGAACTGGAAAAGAATATAAAGTAAAAACTACCTGGGAAAGTTTATTTTACTTTAAAATTAGATCAAAAGGTAGCATTTCCATGCCGCTTGTAAATAACAAATTTCAACAATATCTTAAAAATTATTGAAGGCAATAAGTTGAAACTTTCAGAGCTACTACTATTACTTTTTCTGTTCATACTACTGAACTAAACCAAAAGGATGTAAGTGCATCCAAGTTGTCAAAATGGAATAGACAGAATGATTTAAGAACAGGATAGAGCATTAAATTGTATTTTTCATGGAAATTTGAGGTACAAAAATGTAAGTACAAAAAAGTTTAGGTACAAAAACGTAAATCATCATCAATGAATAAATGAAATACAAAACAAATGGAAATAATAAATTCAGAATTATTAAGACTTTCCTTTATGAATATCAGTATATATATTAAGTCAATCCACAATTGTTTGGTTATTTTTCAATAATCTTGGTTATGATGGTATTTTTTTCATTATTATTATAAATTAAGACGCATAGACCGATATAAAAACTGTTGTCAGTAAAGTACAAATTATGTTCTGGTGTTCAGAAGGAAAGGGGGTGGAGGGGGAGAGGCATCTTTACTCTGCTTAGTTTCTGCTCGTTTGAATATGGCTCGGCTATGCAATGTAATTTCTTTTCTTTTTGGGTTTTATTTATTTATAGTTATAGTTAATAGTAGGAGTATGGGGAGTAATATTAATAGCAGCAGTAGCAGTAATAGTATTCACATTTTATCTTATTGGTCTAGTTCAAAATTCCCTCTTCGTGCCCTGATACTTTCATCTGAATACTTTAATCTGTTTCTGAGATCTTGGACATAGCTGATACGTCCTTTTGACAAATTACATGCACATAGTGTTTTGATTTAGCTCTCTAATACCCTTAATCTCCTTAGCTTTAGTAGTAATAGTAATCATGCTAATATTGGCTTTTAGTTAGTTCAACACCCCCTCCCCCCCAAAAAAAAATCAATGAAAATGTCACCTTTATACCCTTAGCCTTATTGGTGATATTAGGAACAGTAATAGCATTAGTATGCCCAAATTGCCTTTTGGTCAGTTGAACATCCTTCTCATCATGTCCTGGTTCCTCAAATTGAACACTATAAACCATTCCTAAAATATTGCCGATATATCCTTTTGACAATCGTTTACACATAGTGTGTTCTGATTTTAGTTCGACTTCCGGTCAACATATTCTGAATATTTACCTTAGTACCCTTAGCCCAAGCAGTAATCACAAAAGAAGCACTAGGTGTAGAAACGTAAGCGGTGATAATAGCAGTTTGAGTAGCAGTAGATAATTCCCTCCAACATTTCCTGAGAATTTTGCCTGGATGCCATTGGTTTTTTTTTACACAAAAGGTCAAACACGCCCCCCTTCCCCAATAACAATTTGTATATTTAAAGAATCGGCGAAATGTGTAACTTACAGTCCTTGCCTGAAGGACAACACATTTCGAATTCTACGCCTTAATACCTTTAGCCTTAGTAGCAACCATAATAGAACTAGCAGGTGTAGAAACACAAGTGGCGATAGAAGCAGTGTGAATAGTAGTAAATAACACCCACAACATTCCCTCAGAACTTCACCTAAATGCCATTGACCTATTTTTTACACAAAGAGTCAAACGCGCCCCCTTCCCCAAATAACAAGTTCTATACGTAAAGAATCGGCTAATTGTGTAACTTAAAGCCCTTGCCCCAAGGACTGTGTAAGTTGTCAGCCCCAGAGTCATAGCTATTGAACCTTTTGACTATGCCGAACAAGATGGCAGTATCAAAATTTTGATTGGATCTTTGGGGGACAAGGCGCATAGAAGGAGAGCTGTTTACCCTCCAGTCCCTTTTGACTTTTTAAAAAGGCACTAGACGTTTCAGTTTGTAATCAAATGAGCCCTTCCAAAGTTTGAAAACATGTGAAGTGTATTAAAAAAGAAAATGAGGCTTTGATCTTCTGTAAACCCTTAAAGGCTAGAATATAATTTGTAAAGTACAGAAACAATACATATTTTGAAGTGTCTTTTATTTTATTTTGTTATAACCAGTGGAGAATTTATGTATAAGTTAAACAAGCTCTAGCTCACAACCACCTCTTTATTTGGAACACTGTAAAAATAACCATGACGTAAAAATAACAGTTTACCAGTTTTTTATTACATAGTAAAAACAATAACATAATCTTTGGATATTTCGGTTATATACACAGTGACCACCATCAGTAGAAAAATTCTTTATCTGCTTATCTGCTGATGACGGTTACTGCTATGCGACCGATTTATCCAGAGATTTCGTCATTGTTTTTACTGTCTAATAAAAGGATTTGTCTTTATTATAATGTTACTTGTACGCAACATATCACTCGGTAATTGAACAACTCTCAATCAAAACTTAATCATTGAGACTAGTATGTAAGGAGTAGATATTAGAGGCTATAATAATGAGTACCATCTTTGTATTTACCGTCTTTGGCTTATACGAGTTTCTGTAAATCCTGGACAACGCAGTAAATAGCGAAGCTGGTACTGTGTATTATTTTTTTTTTTTAAGAAGGCACTTCGTATGGAAGGAGTTGTGGAAACTAAGGAAGGGGCTCCTTCGATTAGAGATTGAGCATTCTAGGGTTCTTTTCAAGGTCAAAACTAATTGTAGGGCAAACCCCCGCCCCCCCCACACAGAGACAGCTGTTTTTTTTTTACATAGGTCCAAAAGAAAGGTAAATCAACTGTCCCTCTGGGGAAAGCACCCTATAACAGCCTATGGGGCAAGGATTATAAGCTGTAATTTGCCCATTGTTTATATATATTACTGTTTATTGGGAAAGTGGGGCATGTTTGACCCTTGGTGTCCAAAATATCCAAGGGCATTAAGGTGAAGCTTTCAGGGGATGTTACAGGGAGTGTTGAAATAAATGAATACACATGCGGATGCCGGTTATGAAAAGGACGTATCTCAGGAATACCTTATGGTATTAAGTTGGAATTTTCAGGGGGTGATGAGGGGGATGGTCAATTGACCAAAAGGCATTATTTGCTCGCTACTATTACTACTACTATTACTGCTACTTCTATTGCGACTACTACTAAGGCTAAGGGTATTAAGCGGAAAATTTCTAGAAATGTTCAGGGGGAGTTGAACTCCATTCAAACTCATTATGTGCATCCAGGTTACCAAAAGGGTGCATCAGCAATATTTTAGGAACGAGTTAGAATATTCAGTTAAAACTTATAGGGCATGATGTGGGGGACGCTGAACAAACCAAAAGGCAATACTTACATGCTACTACTACTACTACTGCCACTGTTACTCCTACTAAAACTCAAGCTAAGAGTAGTAAGATGAAAATTTCAGGGAAGTTCGAGAGGATACTGAACTAAATCAAAACGCACTGTATTGATGCAGGTTGCCAAAAAAAAAGTATCAAAAATATCACCGGAACTGCTTAGAGTATGGAGTCGAAACTTTTAGGGTATGCCGAGGGTAATGTTGAACTAACCAAAAGCCACTATGAGGATATTAGTCCTATTGCTGTTAAAATTACTGCTACTACTGAGGCTAAAGTGAAACTTTTAGAGGATGTTTGTGGGGGGAGTTACAACTAAATCAAAGCATCCTAATTGCATGCAGGTTGCCAAAAGGGAATATAAGCAATACCTTAGGAACATCTTAAAATATTAAGTTGAAAATCTGAGGGCATATCGGGATGTTAGAATAACACTATGTGGGATTGTTGAGGTGGGTGTTGAAATAATTCTAAACACACTATCTCAATTCAAGTTCAAGTACTAAGGGTATCAAGGAGAAATTTCCACGAAATGCTGGAGCATTTTTAATTAAATTGAAACATATAATGTATATTCAAACTGTCAAAAGTGCGTATCAGCAGTATCTCAAGAACATTATAAAGTATTTGGCTGAAACTTCCAGGCTATCTTGAGATGTATGCTAAGCTACTAAAATTATATTATGTAGAGAGTGTGACTATAAGTAGGAGTAGTAGAAGTATAATACTGCTTCTGCTACTAGTACCACTATTACCAAAGCTAATGGTATTCATTTGTAATTTACAGAGACTATTGGGGAGAAGTTGGGATGTGTCAAAATTTTATGTGCGTGATCATCATCAAAAGTGTATACAGGCAATATCTCTAAAACAAATTAAAGAATTAAGCTGTAACTATCCAGGGGTGAGGAGAGAATGCTTAACCAGACCAAAAAGGCAGAGCTTGAATACTATTACTGCTACTGCTAATGATCATATTACTACTATCCCTAATTCTATTCCAAATGCTCTTGCTAAGATGACCACTACTATTGCTAATGACAAGGTTATTAATAAGACTTTTAGGAAATGGTGAGGGCAGTGTTGAACTGAATCGTAAAAATAATGTACGTGTGGGTTATTGAAGGGAAGTATTAACAATATCCCCGTAACGCCTTAGGATATTAAGCTGAAACTTCCAGGGGTACAAATATTACTTACTGCCAATTTTGTTAGTACTTCTTTTACTAGCATTACTGCTACTATTTAACTAAATCAAAATAATTTAAGTGCATCTAGGTTGTCAAAATAGATCAGTTTGTTAAGATATCCAGGTTGAACATTTTAGAACTGGAAAAGGATATAAAGTAAAAACTTTATCTGGGAAAGTTTATGTTGCTTTAAAATTAAATCAAAAGGCAGCATTTCCATGCCGCTTGTAAATAACAAATTTCAACAATACTTAAAAATTATTGAAGAAAAATAAATTGAAACTTTCAGAGCTACTACTATTACTATTTCTGGTCATACTATTGAACTAAACCAAAAGGATGTAAGTGCATCCAAGTTGTCAAAATAGAATAGACAGAATGTTTTAAGAATAAGATAGAGCGTTAAATTGTATTTTTCATGGAAAGTTGAGGTACAAAAATAATACAAAATGTACAATCTGTATCCAGGTTTCCAAAAGGGTGTATACTGTTAGAAACTGTAAAAAAAAAAATTGTCAAATATATAAATATTGAGCCAAAATCTAGATTCTAAGAGAGAAAAACCAAAAACATTTAGAATATTCTTCTGTTAACCAATGAAAAAGATTATGTCTAAAAACAAACAAAAATTAATTAAAAAAAACTTATTACCGAAAAGAAGTTTTTCAGGGGAAAGTAGAGTCACATTAAACAGAGATGAGCAGAAATAAAGTCAACTTATTTTACAATCACAAAATCAAAATAAATCATCATCAATAAATAAATTAAATAAAACACACCTCTAAATAATAAATCTATAATTATTAATACTTTCTGTAATTAATATAAGTATATATATTTAGTCAATCCACACTCGTGTGATTATTTTTAAATAATCTTGTGTTTGATTTTGTTTTTTTCATTATTATTAGAAATTAATACACATAGACCGAAATAAAAACTGTTTTCAGTAAAGTACAAATTATGTTCTGGTGTTCAGAAGGACTGGGGGTGGAGGGGGAGGGACATCTTTACTCTGCTTAGTTTCTGCTTGTTTGGATGTGGCTCGGCTATTCAATGTAATTTCTTTTCTTTTTGGGTTTTATTTATTTATAGTTAAAGTTAATAGTAGGATTATGGGGGAGTAATATTAATAGCAGCAGTAGCAGTAATAGTATTCACATTTTATCTTATTGGTCTAGTTCAAAATTCCCTCTTCGTGCCCTGATACTTTCATCTGAATACTTTAATCTGTTTCTGAGATCTCGGAAATAGCTGATAAGTCCTTTTGACAAATTACATGTACATAGTGTTTTGATTTAGCTCTCTAATACCCTTAATCTCCTTAGCTTTAGTAGTAATAGTAATCATGCTAATATTGGCTTTTAGTTAGTTCAACACCCCCTCCCCCCCAAAAAAAAATCAATGAAAATGTCACCTTTATACCCTTAGCCTTATTCGTGATATTAGGAACCGTAATAGCATTAGTATGGCCAAATTGCATTTTGGTCAGTTGAACATCCTTCTCATCATGTCCTTGTTCCTCAAACTGAACACTCTAAACCATTCCTAAAATATTGCTAATTTATCCTTTTGACAATCGTTTGCACATGGTGTGTTCTGATTTTAGTTTGACTTCCGATCAACATATTTTGAATATTTACCTTAATACCCTTAGCCTTAGTAGTAATCACAAAAGAAGTACTAGGTGTAGAAATATAAGCGGTGATAGTAGCAGTTTGAGTAGCAGTAGATAATTCCCTCCAACATTCCCTGAGAACTTTACCTAAATGCCATCGGTTTTTTTTTACACAAAAGGTCGAACACGCCCCTTCCCCAATAACAAATTTTATATATAAGAATCGGCGAATTGTGTAACTTACAGTCCTTGCCTGAAGGACAACATATTTCGAATTCTACGCCTTGATACCTTTAGCCTTAGTAGCAACCATAATAGAAGTAGCAGGTGTAGAAACATAAGTGGCGATAGTAGCAGTGTGAGTAGTAGTAAATAACACCCCCAAAATTCCCTCAGAACTTCGCCTAAATGCCATTGACCTTTTTCTTTACACAAAGAGTCAAACACGCCCCCTTCCCCAATAACAAACCCTATGCGTAAAGAATCGGCTAATTGTGTAACTTAAAGCCCTTGCCCCAAGGACTGTGTAAGTTGTCATCCCCAGAGTCATAGCTATTGAACCTTTTGACTATGCCGAACAAGATGGCCGTATCAAAATTTTCATTCGATCTTTGGGGGACAAGGCGCAAAGAAGGAGAGCTGTTTACCCTCCAGTCCCTTTTGACTTTTTAGAAAGGCACTAGGTGTTTCAGTTTGTAATCAAATGAGCCCTTCCAAAGTTTGAAAACATGTGAAGTATTAAAAAAGAAAATGAGACTGTGGTCTTCTGTAAACCCTTAAAGGCTAGAATATAATTTGTAAAGTACAGAAACAATAGATATTTTGAAGTGTCTTTTATTTTATTTTGTTTGACCATTGGAGAATTTATGTACAAGTTAAACAAGCTCTATCTCACAACCACCTCCTTATTCGGAATACCGTAAAAAAGAGAGCCCAAGAAAACACAGAAGCCTTTTTTTTTTTTAGCAATTTTTAGTCTTCTATCTCAATCAGTATCCATCGTCAACGAATTATTTGGAACTTGATATCATTCTTGATAGTACTTAAAACATCTTTCTGTAATTTGTACAACTACAAAACTTTCTATTTTCGTTGATAGAGGGTAGAGACTAATGCAATATGGTTCTCTAATGTGATGAATTTGATGGGGCAAATTGCATCAAGACAAAACGCTCTTTGTGGGTGTTTTCTCCCTTGTTAGATCCCTGACAAATAATCCCAGGCTTGTAAGTTCTGGTGTGTAACTTGAACCTAATTTAATCGTTTCACATCTTTAAACCAAAACTCTTACCTAACTCACGTTGAAATCTAAACTAATTTCTATTTTTTCTTCTTTTAATATATTTTGCTTCAACGATTCCAGAGACGTCTTCGGTATAATTCTTCTTCGTCTTCGGTAGACATCTTCGGTATTGTCACAGCAAAAGAAATTCCTTGGTTCCTAAATATTCTAAAATTCAGAAGATTTCTTCTTCGTGTGTTAATAAGATGAAGTTTCTATTAACCGATATTATTACAAAAGTGGTTAGTCCACTTTTAGGTCTACCCAGGTACAACCCTTACCAGAAGGGGGGAGAGGTACAGAGATACAAGAATACAAAATGAGTCCTTACTATTAACCCGAGTAAGTCTTTATAGATTCTCTGCAAAAAATGCCTGACTTTCAATGAATGGAGGTAATGCTTGGTTAAGGGGTCAAATAATTGGCAATTTAGTCCGCGTCTTGTTTTTCTTAAAGTAAAGTCAATATTTTTTTTTTTTTATATATTCAAACAACGATAATTTAGACACTACAAAATTCGAAAGTGTTCACTCATATCATCAACTTCTTCTATTGACAAATTCTAAATGTTATCTTTTGAGCTTCAATACGGACATCAATCCCCTGTTCACGCGTTCACTATAGAGTCGGGCGTGGTTTTGTAAAACAAGGATGGCAGTTTTCTTGTCTTTTCCGTGAACTTTCGCATTATCTTTCTATCCACTTTGTCTTTTGTACTTCCACAAATTGATGTCACTCGAAAGATTTCCACTTGCTCTTTTTTGACTTTTGATTTAGTGATTGCACGAACTGATGTCAGTTTAAGAGACTTCCTTCCTCTTTTTATTGACTTCATTTCTTCTCTTCCATCGTTGGTAGACATAGGACTGGTAACCATAGAGAAACCAAATGTTTTTCCAACTTTCATTTTAGAATCTTTATCACTGGGGTATAAATTCATTCTCTCCCCAATAAACTCCATATTACTTTCATCGTCTGACATAAACAGATCTCCCTCTACTACGGGCAACAGTGTACAAGCGGCTAACATCTTTTTCTAAAGTTATCGTCCAAGTGTTTGTAACAAACTATTCCAATTCAGAATCTGGCATGTGATTTATAGCACAGATGACAGTCATTTTATATTGAGAGCCATTTACTACTTATAGCATTATGCTTATTGTATAGATGATGTCACCCAACAGTTCGTAATAACGAACTGCAAGTAAGCAGTAACTTCGGCTGGACACATACCAAAACTCTAAACACTTTTTTTTTATAAAAATAGACACAATAAATAAATTGACTTTTTAAGCTGATTCCAAAGACAAAAATTCATTAAGTTTAATGTTATCCGTAAGAAAAGACGAGTCTGAAAAAATGTACCTTATTTTTTTTAAAGGGGGAAACACCCTTAAAAATTTAAGCTATATTAGTGAAAATCACACTATCAGACTAGGTATATTTGAAAACCTTGCTGTAGAGGTTAAAAGCTTCTATCTACAAACAAGTGGAATTTGAATTTTTTGCCAGAAAAAGACAACACATGCATGTTTATTTGATTTTTTTTTTTTTAAGGAGTATTTATATCAAACCAATTGTTCTAGAAGATCGGAAAAGAAGCGAACTGGATTGTAAATCAAAAGTTCTAATACCCTTTTTAAGTTACCAAAAAGATTGGAAGGCAAGTAGACCCCCCTTCTACACTCCTTTTTCCTAACATTGAAAATTGAAAGTTTCAATGTTACGACGTAAAGAATAAATATCGTATCGACATCTTGACTGACGAATTCAGATGTTTTGAACTGGACTTATGCTTCTAAGTCTTGTTTGGGCTCGGAAGATATTAATAATAGAATACTAATCGCTCATTTTATGCCTAGAAAGTTCAGGGTATCCTTAATGCTAGAATTAATTAAAAAAAAATTTCCACAAAATAAGTTTTTCAAAGAAAAGTAAAGAACTCCATTAAACAAAAAATGAGCAAAAACAAAATCAACAATCTACCAAGCGTGAAAATACCACAAATCAGCATCGACAAATAAATGAAACCCAAAACGAACAGAAATTACAATAATTAACCAAGTCAAACTCAAAACAAGCAAAAACTAACTTAAATTGGCTGCAAAACCCATATGCCTTCCCAAGGCCTGAACAAAATGTGCACTTTACTGAAAAAATATAAATGTTTTTACTTTTATAACTTTAATAAATCAAATAATATTAACATTTTGATTACTAAATATCATTATACGTATATTAAACTGACATTGCACATTCATTTGTATTTTTTCAGTAAAGTGCAAATTTTGTTCTGGCCTTGAGAAGGCCTAGGGGTTTTGCACCCAACTTATGTTAATTTTTGCTCATTTTGAGTTTAACTTGGTTAATTATTGTAATTTCTGTTCGTTTTGGGTTTCATTTATTTGTCGATGCTGATTTGTGGTAGTTTCACGCTTGGTAGATTATTTGACTTTCTTTTGCTCATTTTTTGTTTAATGGAGTTCTTTACTTTTCTTTGAAAAACTTATTTTGTGGAAAAAGTTTTTTAAATTAATTTCTGTTCATTTTATATTGACATAGTCTTTTCAGGGGAAAAAAATAATAATACTTTAAATCTTTTCTTTTTTAAAAGACTTTATGGTTTGGCCTGCTAATTGTATGCTGGAAAAAAATTTTCAGCAATTTTTAACAGCACATCCCCTTTTAAAAATCTGGACACAATTAATACTGTTTAATTTAGTTTCGTAACTCCAGTAGTTGATCTGAAATGGAAAACTTGACAACATCTGAAAACAAATCAGTTTACTTTATTTGATAGCTTAGATACACGTCGGCTATTTTGAATTCGCTAAATTTTAAGAGCAGAAATGGGAGGGTTGGTGTGGGAGGGTGGGAGTGGAAGGGGGATTAGTTGCCCTCAAATTACTTTCGACTGTTAAAAAGGGCATCAGCCCTTTCTATTTTCAATCGAATGAGCCCTTTTCGAAGTTCCCACGACAACTCCTTCGATACGAAGTGCCCTGGTCTAAATAACAGCAACAACAAAAAATAATACAGTATACCCACTTCGATCTTTACTATAAAAATGTCAAGCCTTCCAATCACTTTCGTCTTTTAAAAAGGGCACTGGGCCTTTCGATTTCCAATCGAATGAGCCCTTTTGGAAACGACACCGCTTTTTATAAACACCTTGTATGCCCCCAGTGCATAAATTAAAACCCTAACCCTAAGGTCCGTTAGGGAGATTGTCATCCTCTAAGACCGAATTCCCAGATCTTTCAACTACGTTAAACAACGTGGCTATCTCAAAATTTTGAATGGATGTGTTTGGGGAAATGGTGGGTGTGAGAGGGGCGGCAGTCGCTCTCCAATCACTTTCAACTATTAAAAATGGCCCTAATCCTTTCATTTCCAATCAAATGAGCCCTTTTGAAGTTTCTACGACAAAACTTTCAATAAAAATCTTATATGCCGCCAGGGCATAACTTACAACCCTTGCCCTGAGTGCTGGGGGGGATGTCATTCTCAAAGACCTAATTTCCATAACTTTCTACTACGTTGAACACGACTATCTGAAAATTTTGATTGGATGTGTTTGGAGGAATTGTGGGCGTGATAGGGGGGTTAGTTGCCCTCCAATCACTTTCGACTATTACAAAGGGCACTAGCTCTGTCAATTTTGAATTGAATGAGCCCTTTTGAAGTTTTACGACAATTCTATCTATAAAAACCTTATATGCCTCCCCGGCAGAACTTACAACCTTTGCCCTTGGGGCTCTGGGGGGTTTTTCCTCCTTAAATACATAATTTCCAGAACTTTCAACTTCGTTGAACAAAATGGCTATCTCTATACTTTGATTAAATGTTTTTGGGGAAATGGTGGGCGTAAGAGGGGGGGTTACTTACTCTCCACTCGCTTTCGAATAGTAAAAAGGGCAATTTAAATTTACAATCAAATGAGCCCTTTTTTAAATTTCTATAAAAAATATCTATAAAAACTTTATATGCCCCAGTGCATAGATTAGACTCCTTTCACTGAGGGTTTGGAGGGGGTTATCATCGTCAAATACCTAATGTATAGTCCTTCCAAATACATTGAACAAAATAGCTATCTCAAAATTGTGAATAGATTTGTTTGGGAAATTGGTGGGCGTGAGAGGGGCGTTAGTCGCTCTTAAAACACTTTCAACTATTAAAAAAGGCACTAGCCCTTTCAATTTCCAATTGAATGAGCCCTTTTGAAGTTTTACGCTTTCAATGAAAACCTTAAACGCCCCCAGGGTATAACTTACAACCCTTGCCCTGAGGGCTGGGGGGGGCGGAGGGGTTTTCATCCTTAAAGACCTAATTTCCAAACTTTCAACTACGTTGAATAAAATGGCGATCTAAAATATTGATTGGATGTGTTTGGAGAAAAGATGGGCGTGAGAAGTGTGCTAATTGCCTTCAAATCACTTTCGACTATTAAAAAGGGCCCTAGCCCTTTGAATTTCCAATCGAATGAGCCCTTTGTCAAGTTTTTACGACAAAGATTTCAATAGAAACCTTAGATGCTCCCAGGGCATAACTTATAACTCTTGCCTTGAAGACTGTGGGGAGAGTGTCCTGCTCAAAGGTATAATTTCCTGAACTATGAACTGCGTGGAACAAAATGGCTATCTCAAAATCTTTATTGGATGTGTTTGGGGAAATGGTGGGCGTGGAAGGGGTGTTAGTTGCTTTCCAATCACTTTCGACTATTAAAAAAGGCACTAGCCATTTCAATTTCCAATCGAATGAGCCCTTTTTGAAGTTTCCACGACAACGTGTTGTATAAAACCCTTATATGCCCCCTGGGCATAATATACAACCCTTGCCCTGAGGGGTGTGGCGGGGGTTGTCATCCTCAATGACCTAATTTCCAGAACTTAAAACTACGTTGAATAAAATGGCTATCTCAAAGTTTTGATTAGATGTGTTTGGGGAAAAGGTGGGCGTGAGAGGCGGGTTAGTTGCCCTCTAATCACTTTCGACTATTAAAAAGGGCACTAGCCCTTTGAATTTCCAATCAAATGAGACTTTTTTAAAGTTTCTACGACAACGTCTTCTATAAAAAACCTTATATGCCCCCAGCACATAACTTACAACCCTTGCCCTAACGGCTGTGGGGGACTGTCCTCAAAAACATAATTTCTTGACTATTAAAAAGGGCACAAGCCACTCCAATTTCCAATTGAATGAGCGCTTTTTGAAGTTTCTACGACAACTTCTTCGATACGAAGTGCCCTGCTCTAAAGGAAAAAATTAATAAATAATACATTGTTCTTATATGCCCCCAGAGCATAACTTAAAACCCTTGCCCTGAGGGTTGTGGGGGAGTTTCCTCTTCTTTAATTAGTCCCCGTTTCTTGTCTCGTTCTCGAGTTTCCCCGTTCTTTACAGCGCGATCGCGTCGCGCTGCCTATGATTTATACAACAACTTTCTATATAATCCTTAAATGCACCCAGGGCATAACTTACAACCCTTGCACTAAAGGGATCTGAGGGGGTTATCATCCTAAAAGACCTAATTTCCAGAACGTTCAACTACGTTGAACAAAATGGATATCTCAAAATTTTGATTGGATGTGTTTTGGAAAATGGTGGGCGTGAGAGGGTAGTTAGTCGGTATCCAATCACTTTCAACTATTAAAAAAAGGCACTAGCCCTTCAATTTCCAATTGAATGAGCCCTTTTGAAGTTTCTGCGACAACGCTTTCAATAAAAACTTTATATGCCCCAGGGAATAACTTACAACCTTTGCACTGAGGGCTCTGAGGGGGTTATCATCCTAAAAGACCTAACGACTTGAACTTTGAAGAACATTGAGCAAAATGGATATGTAAAAATTTGTAGTCGATGTGTTTGGGGAAAGGGTAAACGTGAGATGGGCGTTAGTCGCCATGCATTCACTTTCAATTGTTAAAAAATCCACTGGCCTTCTCAATCTACGGTTGAATGAGTAGTTTTAAAGTTTTTTGGGCAATACTTCGAATAAAAACCTTATATGCTCCCAGGGCATAACTTACAACCCTTGCCCTGAGGGCTGTGGGGGAGGGTTTGTCATTCTTAAAGACCTAATTTTCAAAACTTTCAACTATGTTGAGTAAAATTTCTATCTAAAAATTTTGATTGGATGTGTTTGGGGAAATGGTGGGCTTGTGAGGGGGGGTTAGTAGCCCTCAAATCACTTGCGACTGTTAAATAGGGTACTATCCCTTTGAATTTCAAATCGAATGAGCCCTTTTTCAAGTTTCTACGACAAAGTTTTCAATAAAAACTTTATATGCCCCCAGGGCATAACTTTTAATCCTTGCCCTGAGGGTTTTAGGGGAGTATCCTCCTCAAAAATATTTTTTCTATCTGGAAATCAACTGCGCTGAACAAAATGAGTATCTCAAAATTTTTTTGGATGTGTTTGGGGTAATGATGGGCGTGGGGCGGGGGGGGGGGGCTAGTTGCCCTCAAATCACTTTCGACTATTAAAAAGGGCACTAGCCATTTGAATTTCCAATCGAACGAGCTTTTTTTGAAGTTTCTATAACAACGCTTCCTATAGAAACCTAAAATGCCCCCTGGGCACAACTTACAACCCTTGCCCTAAGGGCTGTGGGGGAGTGTCTCCTCAAAAATATGTTTTCTATCTGGAAATCAACTACGCTGAACAAAATGGCTATCTCAAAATTTCGATTGGGTGTGTTTGGGGAAATGATGGGCGTGGGGGGGGGGTTAGTTGCCTTCCAATCACTTTCAACTATTAAAAGGGCACTAGTCCTTTGAATTTCCAATTGAATGGGCCTTTTTTGAAGTTTCTACGACAACGCCTTCATAAAAAAAACCTCATATGCCCCCAGGGCATTACTTAAAACCCTTGCCCTGAGGGTTGTGGGGGAGTGTCTTCCTCAAAAATATATTTTCTATCTGGAAATCAACTACACTGACCAAAATATCTACCTCAAAATTTTGATTGGATGTGTTTGGAGGAATTATGGGAGTGGGAGGGGGCTAGTTACCCTCCAATCACTTTCGACTATTAAAAAGGGCACTAGCCACTCCAATTTCCAGTCGAATAAGCCCTTGTCGAAGTTTCTATGACAACTTCTTCGATACGAAGTGCCCGGGTATGGAGAAAAAAAACACACATTGTTCTTTACTTAGGCAGCGCTAGCGCGCTGCCTATGATTTCTGTTTGTTTTGAGTTTGAATTATTGTAGGCTTCTATTTCTACTGATCTTAAGTTTAATATGGCCTTTACTTTTCTTTAAAAAAAAATTTCTTTTTCGTAAAGTTTTCGTAGTATATATATATATATATATATATATATATATATATATATATATATATATATATATATATATATATATATATATATATATATATATATATATATATATATATATATATATATATATATATATATATATATATATATATATATATATATATATATATATATATATATATATATATATATATATATATATATATATATATATATATATATATATATACGTATATCGGCGCGTACAAACAGCTCCTCTTATTTGGTCTGCCATTGACGGTCCAATTACCCTGGAACACGTATTTTGGCAGAAACTTTCTCAAAATGCCTTTCAAACCACCTCGAGACTTCAAAACCTACTTTTAATTCCTATAAACATCTGAACTAATTATATATATATATATATATATATATATATATATATATATATATATATATATATATATATATATATATATATATATATATTTATATATATTTATATTTATTTATATTTATATCAACATTCCGTTTGCCTTGACACTGACATGCACAGAATGTTTAGAGGAGAGTGACCCATGGTTTCACACTAGACATTCACTTTGGATTTGTTCTTGTGTTATAACGTCAGTGCTGGAAGTTTGCTTATAATATTTCCATTTATGCACTGAATGTTGAGAGGAGAGTGACCCATGGTTTCACTCTAGATATTCGCTTTGGATTTGTTCTTGTGTTATAGCGTCACTGCTGGAAGTTTGCTTATAATATTTCCATTTATGCACTGAATGTTGAGAGGAGAGTGACCCATGGTTTCACTTTAGATATTCGCTTTGGTTTTGTTCTTGTCTTATAACGTCACTGCTGGAAGTTTGTTTATAATATGAGTTGTTCTTATTTATTTATTTTTTTTTATTTTCTTCGTTGTATGTTTAGCTGTTGCTTTTTTTTGTATGTGTGTTACTTCTTAAAACATTTTTTTTTTCTTGTTGAGAAAGGCTCCTGGATGTGGGGCTGAAATATTAAAACCTGTTTTTTTTTTGCTTAATTTTCTGTTCATAATGTGATATAGGTCTCTTTACAAACGCTACCTGGAATGGCCCACTTTGTCTCATCTTTAATGGTCCAGCAAAGATTTCTTTGTTGTTCACAGTTGAAGTGTTGTCAACATTTGGCCATTTCAAAATTAATCTACACGTTTAATCCAATTAAAAAAAATTTGTTTGGACTATCCTTTGTCTGGAAAGTCACGGATTCTTTAAATATGCATGTCCTACTTAGTATGTTTAGAATGTTTAGTATGTTAGTTTGTTTCACTAGCATTTTGGGTGGGATAGGAATTCCACGCTAATTAGAGAGGGCTTCAGAGAAAAAATTTTGTATTTTAAAACTTGGGATCAGCTTGAAAGAAATCACATATATAATTTACAAAAAGAGGATCTAATTCAAATTTGATCAATTATAAATGAATAAAGTTGTTCTGATCAACCAAATCAAATGCTTAAAAATATGAACATAAAATGAGGCTAAGCAGCAGTTCCTCAGATGATGGAAAAATCTAGCATCTAGCATAAAATCAGTTAAACTATAATAAAAAAACAGCTTTTTTAATGTTTTTTTTCATGTTAAGAATTATTACAGATAATAATCATCAGAACCTCTCGTTGTTGAGAAAGTACCCGTAAATTCGACAACTATGTTTTTGTCAGAGGAATTTCAACACCAATTGTTTCTCATCTGTTTTACATGTTCAGTGAAGTTTCGACAGAGTCACCTATATTTCGACAGGGCCTGTTGCTGTCTGTCGAAAATTTCGACAAGGTTACTACAAGTTATTCTCAAAAGAAATGAATCTCATAATAGAAGCCAATATCTACATTTGAATTCGGCTGAAGGAACATTTTTAGTCGGTCTGGTATTCCACTATAGACTAGGATTTTCAACACTCGGAACATAGTTTAATAATATAATATTAGCTCCATTTTAGCTTAATTTTATCAAGAAAAAGTCAATATGGCTACATTTTACAGAAGATCAGATGCATCTTGACGCATTGGAGCTGATCTCAACTTTTTTTCCCAAAAAATAACCAAGTAATGATAGTTTGATCGTTACATAGCCAAAAAATTGTCTGGAGCTCATTTTGTGTTGAAAAACAGGAAACTGATTGAATTAAATATTCTTTTTTATCTGGGTGTATTGGATATAGTGTCCACGTTTCGCACTGTCAAAATATAACGACGGCTTCAAGAGATGGTGTTCCTAGTTACCACTAAGCAGAGTTACCCTATTTTGCAGGAAAATTACGACAGTAGTTCCATAATTGCACTGGCGAATGATTGGTGCCTTTACCCTATATTATCATCATCTATGATATAGATAGTACCCATTATGAATTTCTTAGTTTTTTTTTCAGTTCCAAAAAGGCTGCTTATTTTCTGAACACATATGATTATTAGTGGTATTGATGCCATTGAGAGTTCTTTTGCAATGGATTTCTACCCCTGAAACTGACAATATTCTGATAAAATATTCTTTTAGTAATTTTTCTGATTAGAGATCTATCAATTATTCATCTATGCGAAGAAGCAAAAATTCTTGCTGTTTTTTGTTCTTTTTTTGTGGTTTTCTAATACGAATTTCTTGGTTTTAGGAAATGATGGAAGAAGCATGGAAAGGACAAGGAAGTGACCAGCATTCAAATTTCACAGGACCTGGAACCCCACTTTTTCCTGGTTTGTAAAAAAAAGTTATCTACCATTTAGCATCAGGTTTCATTTCTAAATTGGTGGACTATCTGCCTTGTTTTTTGTTGTTTTTTTTTCAATCATTTTTTTTATTATTATTACGTTAATGAAACACTTTTCTGCTCATGGATAAGGTCTGCTTTCTAGGTAGATTTTTTTTATTACGTTGTATGTTTGACTTAGATAAAAGATCACAACAGCATACAATATGTCATGCAAAATACCATTCTACTAGAAAGTGTTTTTCTAGGGGAGGGTAATTAAAAAAGCAGTGGCTTGCCCCTTTTGTTTTCTAATCAAATTGCTGAAACTTCCTTGGGTGATTGGAATTCAAACAAAATGTGGCATTTTTATATATTTCTGCTGTAAATATTCCTAAGAGAGAGGAAAGGGGACAAAGTACAATCTAGTAACTTTAATCACATATTTGGAAAATTATTGCATGTATCCAATTTAAAAAAGACATCACCTACCTATCTTTCTGATAAAATAGTTGGCTGTGGGGGAGGCCTAAGTTCAGCTTGGATCGATTTTACAAAAATTCAGGAGGTAGTGTTTTGCATCTAGCCAGCAGGTTACTTATCTCGTCGATCTTGCGCTGTGTTCAGTCCTCAGATTCAATTTATTTTGTTTGTATTCAGGACTTTTTGTCTTGTATATCATTGACAAAATTCTGTGTATGGGACTTAATTGGTTTATGCCGTGTCAGAACTTAAACTGGTGTTCAGACAGAATTAAGATTTAGCTCGTCCCGCGAATTTATTTCTTCTTGCAAAAAAATCAGATTTTCCTCATTTTCAGTACTTTACCTTTATTCTCTAGGTAAATTTTAGCTTTTTTTGGTGCCCAGTCAGACGGCTACTTATCTTGTTTCGTACCAAATCAGTAATAATTTTTTTGCAAGAAGTACAAAAAAATTGATAAAAAAAAACAAAGAAGGGGGGAGGGGTTTCCCACGCACCTTCGATCCTAAAACAGGGTGTTTAAAGTTTCAATACATGGTCGAATTTTAAAACCATGCTTCCTGTACAAAATAGAAGGGGGAAGAAATTGTAGAAGGGAGACACATCAAAAACTGGGCAGTTGGTTGTCTGGATGAATTGCGCCCGTCTGCCAATTGGCAGAAATTATCCCCACGCCTAGTAGAAATTAGTATATACTTGTGGCAGAAGAAAAAACTTAAACTCAGGAAGAATGTCTTGTTATTTATTGCTTGGCTTGTAAATTAGAGTATCTTATTGCTTTTAAATTGCTGATCTTGTCTTACATTTTTTGTTAGACTGGGAAAGTAGTCGTTTTCTTACCAGAAAATAACAGCTAACTAGCCTTTGAAAATTCAGCAACATAAAACATCAAATGAATAGTGAAGACACTGGTGAATGTGCTGATGATCAATCAACATCCATGTACGCCTGCATTTAGATTTAGAATACGTAAAAAAGTGATGTTTTATCAATCCTGATATCAAGAATATTAAGTCTGTTTTTTTTGTCACAGTGTTGCCCTCTACACTGTAATATTTGAGTAAACTGACATGCTTGAGGAAATTATCTCAAGATCTATGGTTTTAATAATTTAAATAAATTTTGTTTTACTAATGGTGGAATTTTCAAGAATGCCTCCTCTCTCGAAAATGATGCTTAAATGCCGCATTTTTATGCCAAATACATCCAAAAGAGGAAGGGAAAAGTAAAAAGAAAACATAGATTCTGAAGTGATAAAGCTGGTCCCTATCCACCACTCACCATATATCAAGATTTTGCCAAAATATCAGCCGAATTTACAGTAATTGTCAGTACTCTGTCATTAGGAAGTGGTTGTAGGCAGTAAATGAAAATAGAGTGTTAACCATTCCTCTTCCTTCAAGTGGAGGTACAGAAGATTGGGAACCTGAGACTGAAGAGTAATATACGGGCCATGCTGACATAAGAAAAATTATTACTTTACAGCTCGAACCTGCCAAATTTCTTCATTTGTATAGCTCATTAGACCAATTACCTATAATTACCTATAGTTTGACCAATGCTAGTAAGTCATGGTTACTTTTTGGAATAAAGATAATTTTTGTTACTATCATGTTTTAATCTAGTCAACGAAACAAGTATCGTTTTAGGTCCTTCCCCTGGACCTCCATCCCACTATACAGGACCCGGTCCTGCATCAACGCCAACCCCTGGGTTCACCACGCCAACTGGAGGTTCTCATTTTGCTCCAGGACCACCTTCATATAGTAGTTCACCAGTTCCACAAGGGCCAGGCACTCCAGGTGCAAGTGTGACCAATCATTTCCCATCTCCTGGTTTCCCTGGGCAAGGATCAATGGGAGGTATTTACCTTTATTTAATTATTTTTATCTAATTTTGTTGTTTTTCGTGTCTTTTATTGTGTATTTCATTTTTATTATTATATTAGTTTTCTTTCAATTTTTATTCTTAGTGTGCAAAAGAAATAAGTTAGTCAAGTTTCATTTTTCAATAATTGGAAGTTTGAGCACAAAACAAACTGTATTTATGTTTTAGGAAACAAATTTGTGGTTTATTTCAAGCTTTTTGTTGTTGCAGTGTACACGCTGGTTCTTTTAAAAGACATAGCTTTTTGTCACAAGTCTGATGGGGAAAAAAGCAGAATTCTTTCGTCTACCTAATTGACTATCTCGTTCTTGTTTCACTTGCTTTGCTTTCCGGTAGTTGCATCACTATTAAACACAAGCAAATAAATTACTAATTTTCATGTCATAAGCATAAATTTTGAACACAGCCTTTGCTAACATATTTGGCAGTTTTTGTTTTTTTTTCAGGAATAGTGTATAAACAAGTCATTTTATTGTCTTATATTTGTACAAGGCAATAAAGCTGAAAGTTAAAGCAGAAAAAATAACTGACACTACTATTTATCAGCACGAATAGTCGAGACTTATCTCTGAGATACAAAATTTCCACAAAGAGTAACAGCTGCTGCTAAAAAAGAGAAGAAAAGAACTGGGGGTTGGAATATGATCGCCGTAAAGAATAAAAAAAACGGATGGCTAAATCTAAGCGGGCGCATTTGGACTGTCAAACAAATAAACCGTCATGTATCTGCGAGATATGACTTTCAGTCTATGAGTATTTTGAAACTTTCAGCGTATGAGTTGTCGCTGTTGAACTCTTATTGTTGATATGAGAAAGACTTGTGCGTTACTCCTTTTCATAAAGTTATAATTTCTTCTACATTATGAAAAATAATAACATAGTCTCATCCTGTTCAGGGATGACCCACTTTTGTTTGGCCTAAAATTGATGGCTAAAGAGGACATCTTTTTTAATATATCGCCCTTCATCTGTAAAATGCGGCCTAGCCGTCATACCTTTCCATTGTAGCCATTTTCACTAATAACTATGGCCTAGCCATACCTTTCCACTGCAGCTATTTCCACTATTAAACGTGGCCTAGCCATACCCTCCCCCTATAGCCCTAGAAAGCGGGATCAAACCCCATTTTTTGTACGCTATGTAAAAAGCTACTCCTTTTGATTCGGTCTGCTGTCTGGTTGTTATAGATGTTATTAATCAGAGACTTAGAGGGATTAACCCCCCCCCTCCTTCAGGTGCTGGTATTGCTGTAAATTTGCTGAAAAATTTTACATTAAACTGAGACACTGAGCTGCTTGCGGGTAGAGAGGATGAAGAATGTTATTAGCTGTACTTTCATCGAGTGTACCTTTTATTTGTGGCCAGTAAATTCACCGACATTTTAAATTTCTCCTCCACTTATCATATTGTTCATATCTCTATGTTTTTTGTTACAGGTATGCCATTTAGCAACCCGACTGGAACACCATTTAGCAGCCCTACTGCAGGTCCACAACCTCCTTATGGAGGTGGGCCACCTCCTGGTTCCGGCTTTCATCACTCTGGACCAGGTTCTTTTGGCCCTCCTTTCATGGGTCAGATACAGGGTCCAATTATGGGTCCTGGGGGTCCTCAACAAATGGGACCCGGGGGACCAATGCCTGGACCACCTGGACCATTGAGTGATAGGTAGAGTATAAAATCCCAATGATATTTTCTGAGTTAGGTTAGAATTCACCTGAAATTTTGAGCATGTGCTATTAGGTATAGTTTATAGTTGTAAAGAGTTAATTAAAAACAGTTACAAAACTAAAGTAGAAAAAAAAAATAAATTGAAAATTAAAAAAAAAATTAAAGCAGAAATGTGAATAGAAATAAGCAAAAGGACTAAAACATTTGATACGAACCAGCTTAAGAAAATATAGCTTTTTTGGGAGATGTTTTGGAATCAACAGACTTTTCATGTTAAAATTTTTACGAGCCCAAAACTTTTTCAAATTTGTAAGATTATTTTTGTCTATCCGGTTTGACGTGGAAACACTGACACAAATGAGAGACTTTTCAAAAAGGCCATAGTCTTTAAAGAGCCGCAAGAAAACCCTTAGAAAATCGTGGTTTTCTGGTATGAATAGACCTGAAATGGTTCCAGGGGGTGTGTTTTTATTTTGAAGTCTTAGGTATTTTTAAGCTAATTTTCATATTCAATCATGGATAAATACTCTTAAGCTCAATAATCATATCCTGAAAGTCTTTTATTTCGTTTTCTTTTAATGTAATTATTGTTTCCAATAGTTAAATTATTTCCTCATCAAGTAGCTATTACGCGAAAAGTGCTATCATGCTAAACGATATCTGTTTGACCTGAAATTGGTGACAGGCCAATGTATGCTTTTTTTTTCTTTTCTTTTTTTTTGTGTGGTATATACTCTGTAGAGAATTCTTAAGGTAAATACTTCGCATTTGATACTCAAAGTTTAGTTCTGATCTGTAAAAAAAGATAGGTTTGCTGACTCTTGGTTGAAATCTTTTCGAAAATAACCTGTTTTAATTTAATTCGAGTAGCCCACATTTTTTTTTCTTTTTTTAATTAACCTCCATATTTTTTTTCGCACAGTATGGAACATGTATATAAGAGACTTTCTATTTAGTTACCGTAAGCACTATCCTCGAATTCTTATAGGGCTTCCCTGAATCATCCCAAAGCAAAATTTTATCCTACAGAATCCCCCAAAAGGTTAATGCTAACAAAAATTTGGCATTTTATAAATAAATTCATTTGCGTATTAACAAACCTTAAATTTTGGAGAGACTCTTCTTGTTTGTAAATAATTCCACGTGGCATTTTGTTTCCAATCAGGAATATAGTCTTCTACTACAACTACTACTACTACTGTGACTATTTATGACTGCGACTATAACTGTAAATCCTTGCTACTGCTTGTGTCTGTGACTACATGCAACTAATTTTGACTTCCACTACCCGCGACTGCGACTACTTTGAACTGCGATTCTGACTACATGCAACAGTAACTGTGGCAACTATTTGGCTCTGCAGCTACTTGTGATTACGAATTTAACTACATAGAACTGTGACTGTTACTACTACTGCAAAGTGCGACATGACTGCTGCTGCAACTTCTATTACAATTGAACTAAATCAAAAGAGTCCAAGTGCGTCCTGGTTATCAAAATGGCACAAATGCAATATTTCAGGAATTGAATAGGGTATAAAGTCGAAACTTTTAGGGAAAGATAAGTGGGATGTATAACTAAATCAAAATAAAACCATTTGTATCCAGATTGTGAAAAGAGTGTATATGCAATATCCCAAGAAAAACTAAAGGTATTATTTTGTAACTTCAGGGCAGGCTATTGGGGATGTTGAACTAATTAAAAAAAAACCTCTTTATATCCATTGTTTTCAATGGGGCATATCTGCGGTATCTTAGGAACCGTTAGTACTATTAATTTTAAAATGTCAGGCCTTGAGTGGAAGGTGCACTATGCACTATGTTTATATAAAATTATCAAAAAGGCATATCTGCGATATCTCAGGAAAGGATAAGGGAATCTAAGTCAAAACTGTCAGGACATCTTGAGTGGGAATTTGAACTAAATCAAAACACTACGTGCGTCCATCGTTGTCAAAAGGGTGTGCCTGGGAAATCTCGGGAATGGGTAATGGAATAAGTTGAAACTTTCAAGGCATGTTGAGGGTGATAGTTGATTAATATTTGTCTATACTCAAGTTGTAATATGATGGGGTTAGAACTCCATCAGCCCTATAGAATACCAAAACTAAACGTTGTTGCCATATTTTTCCCAACCTGTATATTGTAAGCCACAATCTGGATTATTATAGAAAAGAACTAAAAAGATTTAAAATTTTCTCTTCTTAATCAGAGATTGAAACTTTTTCAGTTAAAAACGAACAGAAATTAATTAAAAAAAAGTCTTTCCACCAAAGAAGTTTTTCAAAGAAAAGTAAAGAGCTGCATTAAACCAAATATGAACATCAATTTGGTCAAATAAGGGTTTCAAGCATAAAACTTCCACAAAGAGGAGTAGGGAGTAGGTATAACGCCCTATAGCGTGTCCTTTTTTTTTGGGGGGGGGGGTGAACTTTATAAACCGTATCAAAAATTTGTTTATATAGAGTATAGAATATATTTATTCACTACAATAGCTGGAGCTAACTCGAGCATGTCAGGACTAACAAAACAAGGATTAAAAAAAAAATAATAAAAATAAATAGCAACACAAAAATATTAAAGCTGTATGTTCAAGGTCAATAAATTAAAATGAGTCATAAATAAAATTGATATTAAATTAATGTATGTCAAGAATCAATTTTCACGGTTAAAATAGTGACCGCTTATACAGAATATATCAGAATATTCAAAATATAAATGTACATTGAAAAGTACTCACAAGAAAAAACTTGGAACAGGAAAAAAAAACTGCATCAAACATTAAATATTTGTCATTTAATATTTTTAATATAATTAAAATACCGAGTACAATGAGGGACAAATGATTTGCAATATCTCTCGGTACAAGAGGCTTGGTAAGTCATTAACTGTGGATAATTCTTTTTTACTTGTCCGAGTCGAGTGACTGGTCCTTTAGTAGGTGGGCTCTCGAGGTTGGGTAGTAGACCATCATGAGCTGGGGAATTCAAACAATTTAGTCCAAACCTATAAGTCAACTCATGTCTACGACTTTCAAGTGAATTCAGGTTGGGTTGTTGCTCTTTTTTGTATCATCTCAGGTCCATCTGATTGGCCTTTCATCAAACTCAGATGCCAAGCTGGACATGCATACTCAAGAGAAGGTCTAACGTAGCTGCAGTATACAGACTTTAAAACCTCAGTTGCCATACCAAATCTCTTCAGGTTGGAAAATGAATGTAAAAGTGATGGGCCTTTTTTAGCCAGAAAGCCAACGTGCGAGTTCCATCTTAAACCTTCGTCCAAAAGTATTCCAAGTATTTTAACATTTTTCTTTGTCGGCAGTAGACAATTAAGAGAAGAGTGGCTGTCTAACTTTAGGAAGGAAAAAGTCATATAAGAGCTCGTAGTCTCAGTGGCCATAAGTTTTACCTTTCCTTACTCAGCTTTTAGATTATTAAAAATTATCGTCAAGTCAAATTGTTCGGTAGTCGGAAGGCCTAGTCGTAGTGATAATTCAGTTAAATCATCAGCAAATTTAAAACACTCCCGAATTGTTGTTAATTATGTCCCTTATGTCCCTAAATTAGTCCCTTGTGGTCAACGGTTAAAAAACCTAAAAATTCAGATGGCTCATGACCAGGGAGTTCGACACACTGAGATCAAAGAAAACTAGCAAGCATACGTAGAACAAATGGACGGGCAACCATAACCTTAGCTTCTCCCACTACTACATTATGACTATCAAAAGCTTTAACTATGTCAGCAAATAATGCATCACATAAGCCCCATTTTTTCTAAATGTTTAAGGATGATATCCAACAACTCAACCAAATAATGAACAGTACTATGCCCGGGTTTAAATCCAAATTCTTGGGAATCTGCATTATCTTTTATGTCCTCAAATAAACAATCGAAAATAAAACTTTCAAACACTTTTGAAAGAGCCGGTGTTTTTGAAATCAGCCCCATATCAGTAATATCCTTAATGGTCTTACACTTTTGGGATTGGAGTAACGTGCGCCTGTTTTAAAAATACTAGGGAAAGTACCATCAATAAAACATTGGTTGAAAATTGCCGTTAAAGGAGTAGATAAAAGATTAGCACACTCAATAATCAATTTAATCGGTATCTCACTAGGGTAACTAGATTTACGAGAATCAAGTGCTTTCAACTTTTTAGCAACTGAACTAATCTCTAGGATAGGGATATTTTAAACTGAGTCATTAAGTGGTAAGATTGTTAGTTGCGGATGAATTTTACAAATTGATGCAAAAAATTCATTAATCTCACTAGGTAGCAGGGGTTTACCATTATCATATTTCACTTCAACTTTGGTCACTTTTCTACCGATAATTTTGCTTATTATTTTGGAACCATACTGCTTACGTGAACATCTTATTTATGCACAATTGTATTTCTTAATCGTTTGAAATCTTCTTCAGGTCATTCCTGAGGTCATTCCGTTCATTCCTCAGTTTTATCAGATCCCAAATATTTTGAATTATCCATAGGGTTTTAATTAGATTTCACATATTTTCTTTTTTGTGGGAAAATTTCACAGTATTCTTCGAATAGTTCCTTACAGAACAAACTTTGTTACCATCAGACAGCGAGATAAAATCACGCCAGTCATGATCTCTGAGTCATTTTTTGTCTCAGGGGAGTTTGCCCCCTCGTCAATACCTCGCTCTTTACGCTAAAGTTCGAATTTTGTTCCAATTCTTAAACTTTGACCCCTGAATCGCAAAGGCCGTTTAATTAGAATAAATAGCCCTTTTGAAAGTACTAATAAAGCTTGAGTAAAGAGTGAAGTATTAACGAGGGGGTGAACCCCTTTATATACGTAAAATTTCTGTTCGTTTCAATTTTTAATGTTGCTCCTAACTTTCAGTTGAAAAAACTTGTTTTTTTAATAAATTTCATTTCTGATCGTTTTTAAATAATGCTTGGAAATCCAGCGCCCCGTTCATGGAAAATTCTTTTCCCCCATGAAAAGATCCTCCCTTGTGACCTACTCCCCCTGATCCCCCCCGCCACCAGAAAAAATCCCCTTGAAAACGTCTGTATACTTCCCAATAACCAATACTACGTATATGTAAACAATGGGCAAAGTTCATATCTTGCAGCCCTTCCCCCAAGCACCGTGGGGGATTAAGTCATCCTCAAAGACAACGTCATTAGATTTTTCGACTATGCTGAACAAAATGGCTATCTCAAAATTTTGATCTGGTGACTTTAAGGAAAAAATGAGTGTGGGAGGGGCCTAGTTGCCCTCCATTTTTTTTACCAGTTAAAAAGGGCACTAGAACTTTTGATTTCCGTTCGAATGAGCCCTCTCGCGATATTCCAGGTCAACTGGGTCGATACGATCACCCCTTGGGGAAAAAAAACAAATATACACGCATCTGTAATCTTTCTTCTGAAAACAAAAAAAAATACAAAATTCCTCATATTTGTAGATAGGAGCTTGAAACTTCTACAATATGGTACTCTGATATGCTGAATTTGATTTTCATTAAGATTCTGTTACGTTTACGGGGTGTTTCCCCCTTTTTTCGAAAATAAGGCAAATTTTTCAGGCTCGTAACTTTTGGTGAATAAGACTAAACTTGATAGAAACTAAAATATTTGAAATCAGCATACAAATCCGATTCTTTTGATGTATCTATTGGTATCAAAATTCTGTTTTATTAGACTTTCGGTTACTATTGAGCCGGGTCGCTCCTTACTTATAGTTCGCTACCACGAACTGTTTGATATTGTTGAAATAGAGAACTCTATTTTCTATAGATGATTAACAAACACTGCCAACACCACCTCCATATATTACTGTAATGTCATCGGGTGTCATTCTTGGTTTGAAATAGGTATCATATCCATCAAATGCAACATATTCTTCAGTCGCGGGCCATGGTTCACAGATAAAAGCAATATCAACAACTTCATTTTTTAAGCATTGTTCAACTTCTTCCATTTTGTTCATAAGTTACCAGACGTTTGATACTAGTATTTTTGGAATTGAATGGGGATGAATGAGAGGCTTTACACTGTGGTTTTGAATTTTCACGCCAGCCCTCTGAATCGTTTCGAAGCTGGGAAACTCGAAAAACATGGTTTGAAGGGTGGGTGAATCTTTGATTTCTTTAAAATTCCAAACTAGTTGGTTGTTTGGACTGGACGGATTTGGTGGAATGATGGCTTACGTTGGTTCTTGCCAGTTTCTTCAGGGTTTAAGGAGGAGGGTCTGGTATAATGGGGGAGGGATGGGTATCGGCTGATTTAAGACAGGTGGCATGAAATTAAAGCTCATAAGCGGGACTGGATATAGCTGTTTTTGGCAGCCTTGTATCAACAGATGTACATTTTTTCGCCCCCCAGAAGACAACGCTCGTCAGGGCAGCTGCCTTTAAAACAATACCTGCAAACATAGAGAAAAGTGCAGTTTTCCGCCCCTTCTACAGCCTCCAGTTATGTGAAATTTGCAAACACATCGCTCAGGGATATGATCCGTTGTATGAGCCTCTTTATCTGTATGAAGGGACTGAGGATACTTTAGTTCAGTTTGAGGTGCTTGACTGGTAACAAAGCTATTGCATTGAACAGATACATCAGTAGTGGGACATTTTGAGCTGGTTTTGTCACCCTGGTTTAAGCACTTTTCACAGGTAAAAGGAAAGATTCATCCCGAGGGCTTCGGCAGAGCAAGGATTATGTCTGCAGCAATTGCAGCGCAGGCCGCATGCATGCGGTGTAAGCAATAATGACAATCAAACGAGGGGCTGTCTGTTCTTGGTTCGTCACATATGCGGCAACTCAGATCAAGACCTGTGCAGTCTCTTCTTTCCACCGTTCTATTTTCTATAGCAGCCATAAGTCTCGGTAAAACACGAGGAGTGGATGAAGTGGGTTTTGTAAAGTTTTCACTTGGGATAATAGTGTTCGTTTTAAATGGATCTTTGTTCTTCTCGTTGTTAATTGGATGTTTTGGACTGTTATTTTTCGATTTCAATTTAGTCAGAGTACAGGTTTTTGGAGAATCTTTTTGAGCACAAATTTCTCACACGAATGTCTTCTTCAAGTCATTTGAGTACTTAGTTTTTTCCAAAGCTAAAATGAGACCATTTATTGCATTTGATACACTGCACGCCACCTGTTTTACAGGTTCTTTTTGAGCAGATGCCGCAATATCTGGGTCCATAATAGATACCGCTGCTGTGCACACAGTTCAATCCTCTAAGCTAAGGCAATTAAATCTCTTTATCCAAGTCTCTGTACTTATTAAGTCACTAAATCCCAAGTGTTTATTTTATATTCAAGTTGCAAAAATGTCAATAGCAAGCAAATAAAATAATCGGATTATAAATGTCTAGGGAAATCAAAGGTTGAACACACAGGTTTATTGAAAGGTTAATATCTAAAATCAGGTGTTTATGCAACGAACACTCGATCAAGACTATATGCAACCTTATTTCTTTTTTACAAGTTGGACATTTTTTTTTGGTGGGGAGGGGGTGAAACCTGGTAGCTTTTCTTTGAATACGGCCTTACCAATGCCCTCTGTGCCTTCTAAAGACCAGAACGTTATTTCAACTTTGGTGAAAATGAAAGACATCTTCAACGTTTACTCTTTTATAACTTTAATAAATCCTAAATTCGCCAGGCTTTTATGAATGGATGTCAGTATATAAACTGCCAACTCATATTCAAATGTTCTTTCGCTAATTTTGCTTATTGTAGCGTGTTTTTTTTTTTTTTTTTTTTTTTTTTTTTTTTTTTTTATACTTGAAATAAAACCGCATAGCTCGAAATAAAACTTTTTTTTCAGTAAATTGTAAATTGGATATTGTCTTTGGAGGGCACAGCGGCGTTAATCCTACCCCTCGTTATGGTAGTTTTGTTTGTTTTAAGTTTGACTTGTTTATATATTGTAATTAATGTTCATTTTGGGTTTCGTTTACTTATTTGTTGAGGTTTATGGTCATTCTAGGCTTGAAACTTTATTTCTGCCCATTTTTGGTTTAATGTAGCTCTTTGGTTTTATCTGAAAAACTTCTTTTGTAGAAAAGTTTTTTTTTTATTTCGGATAAGAAGGCAAGTTATCTTCCTTTAAAGATAAAGTGAATTTCAATTAGAAATTCTTAAACTGACTACCCTGATTTCCTACAAATCTATACAAAGGGTAAGTTAAAAGGGTCCAGCTGCTCCAATGACATCTACCCTGAATAACTCTTAAAATATTTGTATAAGGCTGCCAAACGGATCTTAAATCCCGAGAGCTGAGATTAAAGCTGTTATCGAGGCTCTTAAGATGGTCATATTAAAACCTCCCATATCAAATAAAAGTGTTATCTTCTCAGACTCAAAGTCAGTTTTATAATTGATTTCTAATTTACACAGATCAGCGCCTGACTCAAATCTGTACTTCCCCAGGTGTCTTCTCTTATAACTCAAAGAGTGAAATATTATCATCCAGTTCCAACATATTCCAAGTAATCAGGGTGTACTCTATAATAGAATTGCCGATATGTTGGTGAATTCTACAGCTGTTAAACCCGCTCCTGTCAATGCCAGGTCTCACACTATACGACACAGCACAACAGAGAATGACTCAGAGACGGTTCTCACTTCCTATTCTTATCATGCTTTCCCGTGAAGTTAACGTACTTTATTTATGAATAAAGAGTATCTCCCTGATTCTAAGAAAAGAAGAATGCTTCATTATTGAGGTGCCTCTCCATAAGGGAGAATGCCTCAGAAACGAGACCCACCTTCTATTCTCGTCTTGCCTTCACGGGAAGTTAACGTACTGTTTGAGAATGAAGAGTATTCTAAATAAGAAATCTTACAAATTTAGAATGTCTGATTCTAAATAAGAAGAATATGACTGGAAGAAAAGGGCTAGCCCATACTGTAGATTATGTCTAAATTCGCCAGAAACTTCGCAAGGCATGGTTTTTTTTTAATATTACAGAACAGTACACCTGGTAGTATATATCAAACGTACATCTGAAAGGCTAAAAATAACTAAGATGTTAAGGAGCTGCTTAAGGTCAATTTCAATTTAGGAGATAAAAGGTGCCTGCTTAAAAATATTATTGATCTTCTTGTGGATAACCATGTCGTTTAAGGTGGTTTATTGGTAATGTTCTCCAATGTTGGAGAGAGTGAGTAGGAAGAGCCGTACTGGCAGTGGCCGCCCTATAGCTCTTAGACTGCTGGGAATAAGCAGTTCGAGTGTTCGCACTCTCCAGAAGCCACCCAATTTTATTGTTTTCTTTTTTTTGTCTTTTGATTACATTTTATGTTTGTATTCTGGTAACTAGAAAATTATAATATTCGGTAGAATTAAATATTATAGAGTTTTAACTTCGGTCTATTCATACCTGAAAATTGGAATTTTCTACAATTTTTCTTTTGGTTGTTAGTCTATTATAATTGTTGTTATACACATATAATTATTAAAAAATATTCATGTGTATATTCTCTCCGTTGCTGCCACAATTGAATCGTAAAAAAGGCAAACGGAGACTTCGTGTTTACAAGCAAGCCCAACCCAGCGTTTGAGGCACCCAATTTATCTACAGCTGATCGTCCCCACCCAACAGTTTTTCTGATATTTGCCATTAAATTCCTCTTATTTATATTTTTACATTTCTGTGGTATACATTCTCCCCCTCACCAGAGTATGAGGCCTTAAACTGCTACTTTGTATAGCTTAGATTTATTACAGTGTTTGTCTTTTGCTATAGCAACCAGGAACTTTATACTTTTTTACTTATTTTCTGCTGATTTTACACATACGTTCATTATTTTCAAACTTGGCGCCTCCTAAGTGTAAAACTACCTTACTGCATATGGAAATCTTTTCCATTAAAAATTGAGTTCCTGGGTTTCACAAATCTTTTAAGACGTATAGGGTAGATCAAGTTTCCACTCATCCAGTCAGGGGCATCCCGAGACTCATTTCATTGGGGGGGGGGGTGATCTCCGTAAATTTTACCGAATCACTACCTGATTTATGCCGAATTTTCAAATCAAGAATTTTGCTAAATTTCGGGTAATTTCACAAAATTTTTGTCGAAATTTTTGCCTTCGACGAAAATTTTACCGAATCCCAAAAACTTTGGAGGGGCGGCGCGCCCCTCCCCCCCTTGGGACGCCCCTGCATCCAGTTCAAAGAATCAGATTTCATTTTTACTCTTCTTGGTAATTTAGTATTTACATACCTAATCTTGGCTGGTCGACCCTAGCTAAAACAAAGGAAATACCCATTTTAAAATATGAACAGCGAGTAACCAACTCCCCTGTCACCTAGAAATTTGAGAGCTCATTTTAAGCTAAATTGTGGTAAAATAAATACCTATTGGGTTTCATGTAATTATGAAATTTCCTGAATTTTTCTTTAATCCATTCTGATTATTTTTTGGAAATCACATTTTTTGAATCTTTCAGGAATCAGAGAATATATTTGATGGAGGCACAGAAGGACCATGTCTCCCCTAAGTTCAAAATTCATGTGGAGTGTAACAAAAAGAAAAGTCACAACTGCCCAAACAGTTTTTACGGAATTTCTTATTTTTCTTACTTTGAATATGTTAATATTTTCAAATGTGATTAGTATAAACAAGATATATTCCCGTAGGCGTGACCCAAAAATTATAGCTTAGTCAACCGATTAATTATAAAAAAAAGAAATGCTATAGACCTAGATAGTGTTTTTTTTCCTATATTTGCATGAAATATTGCCGCTACGCTATTTGGACTAGCTGGCAACACAAACTGTCTCTTTATCTTGTTAAGTAACCTTGTATAGATTCTGAGTCCTTAGTAACTAATAATTAAAAGTATTTAGGCTCGATAAGAGAAAATGTGTCTTTAGTTCCCACACCCTGCCCGCTTGTTCAAGCCAAATCTGAGATCCAGTTGATCCCAGAATGTTCATCTAAAGTTTCAACTTTAACCCCCCCCCCCACCCCTGTAGGTCTTCCCAAGATAGCCTATTGTATGTGTGTTATTTTGATAGGTTTGGTTACGCATAAGGTCTTTTGATTCACCTTGCTACATAGTGTGAATGGATTCTAGGCTTCAAAGGGTTATAGTCGGGGGTGGATCTAGAGCAAAATCTTGGGGGGGGGGGCAATGTGACAAGGGCGCCAATTAGAAAAATCTTGGGGGGGGGGATTAATATGACAAGGGCCCTAGTAATTGACCAAATTAACTAATTTATTTTTTAAAAAAGCGAAAAAAAACAAGGAATGAGGGCGCCAATTTTTTTTTAGGGGGGGGGGGAAGGGTCCCCCTGGATCCGCCACTGGCTATAGTGCAAAATAATTTCGTTGGATTAAAGATACAATGTTCTTTCAACCCCCTCCCAACCAAAATAGTCGATCTGTATAATTTTCTTTTTCATATTTGCAGACCCCCGATATTTGGACGGCGTCACTTTATTGGTCAGCCTGATGTGAGAATATATGAGCTAAATAAGCGACTTCAGCTTCGAACAGAGGTATATAACTTCTTGGTATATATATATATATATATATATATATATATATATATATATATATATATATATATATATATATATATATATATATATATATATATATATATATATATATATATATATATATATATATATATATATATATATATATATATATATATATATATATATATATATATATATATATATAT
Source organism: Artemia sp. Qi Xiang Cuo (assembly GCF_049724085.1). NCBI lineage: Eukaryota > Metazoa > Arthropoda > Branchiopoda > Anostraca > Artemiidae > Artemia > Artemia sp. Qi Xiang Cuo. Next base: position 91,837,569 of record NC_142794.1, on the reverse strand, counting down.
ATATATATATATATATATATATATATATATATATATATATATATATATATATATATATATATATATATATATATATATATATATATATATATATATATATATATATATATATATATATATATATATATATATATATATATATATATATATATATATATATATATATATATATATATATATATTTAGTTGTGTGTACGTATAGTCTTAGAAATTAAATTAGTTATTTGGCCACTTTCAGTCAAATTGATTAACTCGAAAAATAAAAATTGGTGTTTAGAAATGGCTTAATCATATTTTGCCGTGGTGTTAGTCTAATCGGCTTGAAGAAAAGAGAAAGTTGCTTGGCGTTCGTTGGAAGAAACAGTCTCTTTTTTTGTATTTGTCCGTAAGTAAAGTAAGATATCTCTTTTCTCAAGATAGATGCGTTTTCAATTTTTTTTTATTATTATTATAAAGCATAAAATTGTCCATTTTTAAAGCAATAGTGAACTCTATGTCTAATCAAATTACCAGAAAAATTAAAAGTAGTTCAACATGAAGATTAGGTATTGTTTGAGCTTAAAATAGCGGTAGTTCAACATGAATATTAGGTATTGTTTGAGCTTAAAATAGTGTTCTCTATCTTTTTTCCGTAAAAAGTTACAACCTTGTTGAAAATCGTTCAATCAAAAGAAGTTGGTTTTCATTTTAGTTTACTCTGTCTATGAAGGTATTGTTTTGTTTCGACAATGAATCATTTTGTTTTTGGACCCTGTTGAGCAAAAACTGCGAAGAGGGCCTGGCTCCCCCTCTTTTAGTTGATATTTTGTATATCTTTCCATTTTAATAGGGGTAGCGGCATCTGCCTCTAGTTATATGTCAGTATATCACTCTTATAGTACAAAAAAATATACAATACAATTTTCTTTTGAATGCTCTTACCAAGTATGTTAATCTTTAGCCTCGTTATTTTATTATATGCGGTTATTAGCATGTTTCTCCTGTGGATTGAGGTTAGGGTCAAAATGTATAGAAAAAAAAAAAAAATAGAAAATAGCTTTAGGAGTAGATTTGAAAAAATATTTTCTTTATGTGAAAAGTATCGAATTCTTTAGAATGTTAGATGATACAATATCTGATTGGATAACAGATGGGAATAGGACTCGTGCAAAATTTTCATAGCACATTTTCTTTATTGTTGTGAAGGTAAGGAACTTACCCTTTTTAGCTTGTTCAGGAGACTAAATCTTAAGGGTTTTCTAAGTTAGAAAAAAAAACAAGTCCCAACGGGTCCAAATAAAAGTTACAAATAATTGCCAAAGAGTCACAAAATGGAATTTATTACTTTGACCCAAATTTGTCACTTTGATCGGACCGGTCTCACTCTCGAGGTTTTACTTGTGTATTTTTTCAATTTCAATTGCCTCGCCAAAAAGAACTAAATGGTTCAGATGTTTTAAAAAGATTGAGAGCCAATGAAGGCACTCGTCATTTTTACTTTTAGAGATATATTTATTGAAAGCTTGTGGTGGCGTAGTCTTTTTCCCAACTGTTAACGGGTTGTGTCAATGTAAAACTTCCCATACGAACACGGGACTCTGCAAGTGCCACTACCAAGCATATTTTATGGTGGCAGTTGAAAAAAATAATAAAAAAAAAATGATATAATAAAAATAATAATAATAATAAAAAATAAGAAATAAATAATAATAAAAAAGAATAATAATTAAGACTTAACTTTCAATGGATATAGTGAAGATATTGCTATTAACTCAATTTACGATGACTTAACACAAAGAAAATCCAGTAACGATTTTTCTCGCTTTAAACCAAGATCAGTTTACCCTAATAAAAATCAAATTAGTAGACAAGCTGCGTTAATCGCTGAGGAGAAAATTCTTGTCCGACTTAATTTGTGAATAGTCTTAATTATTCAGGCTTGGGTTTTGTTTGTTTCAGTGTTTCATCAGCTTTGTCAATGTTCACTTCAGAAGTTCAGTTTTTTTGTTTGTTTTTTAACACTGAGGACGGCTTGTCAGGAATTACATGCCGAAATATCTGTTTTTGTCTTTCCCTTTTGTTTTTCTCCATAGGCGGAAAATCACCTAGTATCATATTTGCAACCCTTTTTAATATCTTGTCGTGCAACTACGAGCAGGGTTTCTGAAAAATAGATCTAAGAAAGGGTTTTACTAGGCTATCTAAAAAAAGTAACAAGGTCAGTCTTTAATTACTTTTAACTACAATGGGTGACTTCAGATGATTAACAGGTTATTGCCAGGGATATCGCCATTAATTTTTTTTTGGGGGGGGGGGGAGGCTCAAACAATTTTTAACTGATCAAAACCAAGATTTTCATTAAGCAAAATTGTGGCAAATTCGTTAGAACACCGGTAATACTACTAAAATATGAGTTAAATATTGTTTGTCGTCACGATTTTAGAAATCCTAAACTGTTTCATATTTGAACAGACGTATTGTTTATGGATTTCCCCTCTTCCCTTCTTACGTAGAAAATCTATATAGGCGCAAAATTTCCTGATTTTTTACGAAAAAATACTCTTTATAAAATGGCTCTTAAATACTGTAACGGTTGGCCTTTTTTGCTGCTTTCTATTCTGTACTATCTTTTTCTCGTCTTTGATAGTTGATTGTCTTAACCTGAAGATTTTCCAGGAGAGTGACAGCCTATGGTGGGATGCGTTTGCAAGTGAATTTTTTGAAGACGATGCAACGTTGACTTTAACATTCTGCCTAGAGGATGGACCTAAAAGATATAGTAAGTGAAAAAGAAAAACTTAAAACAAGACACATTGACGTCATAGGTAACTTATCGTATGAGGTTACCAATTCTTAAAACTTCGTCCCAATTACCACCCCAAGGGAAGAGGGGGCTGCCATATAGGCAGTTTTTTTTGGTAAACAATTTGAGCTAAATATAGTTTCCAAGTAGTAATTTCAAGATGCATTATTGTAATTAAATAGTATTAATTTAAATAGATGGAATGGTAGTAATTAAAGATATATTCTGTGTTATAAACTTAAATTAAAGTATTTTAAATTCTCATTTAAATTCAGGTGGCGTATTAAATCTTTCTGAATTGTGAAAAACCAGCCATCTAGAATGAACTCTCAAGTTCAATGATTTAAGTAAGATTTTAAGCCTTTTTATGATTTTTCGTTTTAGATTTAAAGCTGATTTTTGATTCTAAATGAAGATTTAGGAAGGATATGAGGATCTAAATATTTGTACTGTGAAAATAGATATATTAGTTAAAATTTTATAACCCAAAGATTGTCAAAATTCAGAAAAGGCAAGTGCTTTTTGCGAGGGAAGAGGTACAATTGATGACAAAAGTTGAGAAACTCAAACTTAGTTCGTTAGAATGAAAAATGGGCCAGTTTTGAAAGTTGAAAAGGGATTATTGGAAGTCATTTTGGCCTTATAAGTGTTGAAGAAGACTTGTGTAATAAGCGTGAAACCAGAAGAGGTCCAGTGTAGACAAGAGGTTCAGTGTAGACGAATTGAATAGATTTGTGATCAATTAGAAAACATGGAATTACACATAAAACTCTAAAATGTTATTTGTTTAATTCTTTTTTTTTTTTTTTTTTTTTTTTTTTACAAATCTTATTTCTTCTTCAAAAAAAGACTTTTGACGATGGATCTGCGAGTCAATTAAGTTCCTAGGGGCTTGATTCTCCTCACTCAGTCAGTTGGGACATTGATTTCGCTTCCCTGCTTGTCAGTTGGGTAGCCAGCAAGACACCAGTGTACCCTTAATTATCTTTTTTGTTTTGTTTTTTTTCTGACTTAATTTAATCCAAATTATGTAAAATTTTCCATTTCGTCCCAACAAGTACTATATTTCTTTCCAGAAGTACTATGTTTCACAAGTTCTAGAACAAAAGTGGAATTTCCGTTCTAAAATACCTTAGTGACGAAATCAATTAAAGAAGTTGCTGAACTTGAAGAAACAACTTTTTTTTAATGATTAACCTGAACTTCTATAAACTGTTGATGCTAAGGGTCTTTTAATTTCTACTTTGGGTTTTCATTTCATTTTTATTGAAAAGTTTTTGATTGTTTTTCTTTTTCTAGCCATTGGAAGAACATTAATTCCACGTTACTTTCGGAGTATATTTGACAGTGGTGTTGCAGACTTATATTTTCATTTAAGACACGCCAAGGAATCTTTTCATTCAACAACGTTAACTCTGGATTGTGACCAGTGCACGATGATTACTCAGCATGGAAAGCCTACATTTGCCAAAGTAAGTGCCTTATTCAGTTAGAGTTGGATTATTAAGGGTAAATTCGAGCACACTGGAAAGGCCTAACAAACTTGAAAGACTGTTTCTTGACCTGGAAGGTCTACTATTTTTTACGATTACAAAATAATTTTATCTGACTTTTCTGTATTTTTTTACATTTATGTTGACAACTTGTTTCTTGACGAAAATGAATCAAAGTAAAAAAAAAAAAAAAAAAAAAAAAAAAAAAAAAAAAAAAAAAAATTAAGACTTTCAAATCTTGAAATGATATCCGGGTTTCTTTTAGCTGTGTCTAATGACATTCTGGTTCCACCTGATAAAGTGGGAACAAAGTAGAATTTTTTTTATGATTTTTTATGATCAAAGTAGACTTTATTTATATGGAAAATCTAAAAATATGAACATATATATTAATGAACATATATAAAATGAACATATATATTATGAAAATGAACATATATTATAAAGAAATTGAACATATATATTAATGAACATATATATAAAATTTACTTATAAATCAACATATGTATAAAAATATGAACAATATGAACATATATGTCAACTTCTTTATTATGGTTGTGAAAACGTAAACAAATTCAGAAATTGCAACAAAAATCAGTTCAATCAAGATAGATAAGAAATTTAAAGCTGATAGTAAAGGTACCAGTATTTTTGTGAGGGTATGTGGATGAAGGGAAAAGCAGGGCTTTAAACGGGTAGCCTAGATTGAAATTAGGATCACGTCATCTGAGTAACTTAAGGGGTTTTATTATTTTATTACAATTTAAGACTTTAACCCCCAAAAACAACCCCTCCATTATTCTCCCCTTTCCCTTTCTAAACAAGAAGAAAAGATTCAACCAACTCGTGAGTCAAAATCCTTGAAACAACTCTGATATCAAGGGAATTTTTTTAAGGAAGGAAAATGAGTCATATCTACCTCATCACCTTGGATTGTTCAAGAGCTCGCAGAGTCTTGAGTAACAATTATTGATCATCATTTTGAGATACTGCACTAGTATTTTACAGGATCAGATTTAGTAAGAACTTTACAATATTTCGTACTGACTTGGACCAAAAAGCATACCTGACAAGTTTCCCCAAAATCATCAATCGTGCTCTCAGGGATTTTCTATTGAATTTTCATTTACCTGATGCACTCGCAGACACCTTTTTCATCAGAAACAGGTTTTTGTGTGTTTTTTTATGTAGATGAAAATCATTAGTTGTTAACACTGTACTTCCCTGATGATGGCTTTACAGACTAAGATACACTTTTAACGTTTTGTTTGAACTTACTGAACCACCTTTTAAGGTTTTATTTAACCTAAGGAATTATTGCAAATGATGTGGTGTAGGGACAAGGTGGTGGGGGTCCGTATTACAGGAAATGAAGGGTTAGAAACTGATTGAACATGTAATTTTAATGACAGCTTAAGCTCCAACGAGGGGAGAGAAGCGCAAATGCATCACAAACTATTTCTGAGTTTGTTACTTGGTTAATATACTTATTGTCATATTATATGAATCTAAGGTCAAGTATATGTCCCGTTAATAAAGGAGTTTAAAAATGGGGGGGGGTATGATGTAGTATAATGTAGTCTTAGACTTATAGGGAGTTCTACGAGCTCATTTGTTCGGAAATTAAACATTTTGAAAGGAAGCTCAGGGCTACTGAAAACTGCAATATTCGTGAATTATAGATGGCAGTAAAGCATTGGTTTTTTTATTTAACTTTTTCGTTTTTTAATAAATTAAAAGTTGTTTTAGTAATCAGCTGTAGAAATGCTAACTTGAATTTTAATTTTGCAATACCATTGCTGTGGTTAACGTAGGAAGTGAGGTTAGTAGCAGGCTAGTTGTTGAATTTGGAGTTAAGCAGGATTGTATCCTATCCCTGTTTAATGTAGGTTATTTTAATGGATTGTTCCTAGGGACCACGACAGATAACGTAGGAGAGTGGGGAATCAAATGGGAAAGTAAATTTCTCCTTGATATAAAGTATGCAGAGATTTGAGTGTCTCAGACATTCCCTTAAATTTTTCAACTTAATTCCCTAAGAAGCTCCTTGGATATTGCATATATGCTTTTTCGACAACCTTAATGTACATAGTCTATTGATTTAGTTTAACACCCCCCTCACCTTTCCCTGGTAGTTTCAACTTAAAACCCTTAGAAGTTCCTCAAAACTTTAATAAAATGAATGAAATACGGGAGATTTAGATGGTTGAGGGTGCAAGGATAGGTTTGGAAATTCATGTCAAGAAGAGTAGGGTGCCTTGACTAGGAATAAATGAAGGCGAAGGAGTGCTGCTGGGTAATATGAAGAATGTTCAGGTGTGTAGCTTCACTTATTCAGGTACTATTAATAGTAAAGTTGATGGATGCTCTGAAATCGTAAAAAATAAAATGGGGAAGGCCCAGGGTGTTTTATTCACAGTTGAACAATCATTTTGAAGAATGGGAAGATAAGTCTGCGAACCAAGATTAAAATATTGAAAGCTACGGTAATGATAGTGGTCAAGTATGGTTCTGAAACGTGGGTGCTTCGAAAAGCAGAGGATGATTTGTTAAAGATTTTACAGAAGAGTTGACTAAGGAGAGGTTTATGCCCCTGTTTAACTGACCCTATGTTAAACAAAGGGCCGTACAAAAAAAAACGTAGGTCGATCCCACTTTCTAGGGCTTTGATGAAAGAAAAGCCAAGATGATTTGTACACATTTTATGGATGGAGGATTACATACTGCCATAGATTGTTCGTGTTGACTATCCATCACCCCCCCCCTCCCAAAAAGCAGGAGGGAAAAAGGTAAAAATTTCGATAGATTGGGGTGTAGATGGAGTGCTCTCTGTTGTGTTAGCCTCCGTAGGCTTGGTGCTGTGTTTTTTGTTAGTAGTAGTAGTTGCCAGATTGCGAAAGGCTGTCGGAAGAATTTTCAATAGCAACAATAAGAAATCTTACGCAGGTTACGTTATCTTTGGTTGTGGTATAAAATTGATTTTTCGTTTTTGTCTCTTTTTTCTTGAACTAAGAGGTTCCAGTCACAAAACTCACAGACGACAACAATTATGAAGGTTGTTTTTACGTAAAATTAATTAAACAATTAAAATTATTACTCAGATATCATAAATATTTTAGCAGTTTACATAATAACTTTAGCGATCTACAAAGTAAAATTATTTTATCTAAAATTTTCAGGAATTACTCTAGTTTCAGTTCAGATTTTTTGTTAAAACTCTAAAAGAATAAACATTTTATATACCTATATCTACATACATTTGATTATGCAGCTACTGCTGAAACCGTGATTTGGGTATTATTGGCCGTGTTCATCTTTTACTAGGTTTCATCTACCGCAAATTTTACCGCGGTCTTGAGTTCATTCTTTATTATAATTTTTTGGTAAAAAGTGATACTAGTTACCTTCCAATTGTTTGGTCACTGAAAAAGGGCACTAGAACTTTTTATTTCCGTTCGAATGAGCCCTCTCGCCACAATCTAAAACCATTGGGTCGATACGATCACCCCTGGGAAAAAGAAATAAAAAACAAATAAACATGCATCTGTGATATTTCTTCTGGCAAAAAAATACAAAATTCCACATTTTTGCAGATAGGATGTTGAAAACTCTACAGTAAGGTTCTCTGATACGCTGAATCTGATGGCGTGATTTTCTTTAAGATTCTATGACTTTTAGGGGGTGTTCCCCCTTTTTTTCCAAAATAAGGCAAATTTTCTCAGGCTCGTAACTTTTGATGGGTAGAATTAAATTTGATGAAACTGAAATCAACATAGAAATCTGATTCTTTTGATGTATCTATTGGTGTCAAAATTCCGTTTTTTAGAGTTCTGGTAAAAAAAAATTTTTAATTACGAAAGGTTTTTAACCCCATCAATTTCCTTTAAAATGAGCCATTAAATAGCTCTCTACGATATTCCAGTGCCCCGCTATCAAAGAATTACATTGATCTTTTATGTAATTATTGGCAACAGTTCGTTCTTTAATATAATTACTATGTGCCGTAGTTTATTCTTTACTAGGTTTCAGCTATAACCGATGAAACTTACATAGCCCCGTTCTATACAGATTTACATAGATCATTTATGTAATCCAGTTAGTATAGGCTAGTTTTTAATATCATAATTCATACAAAACATACCTTTGTGCGGATGCATGTATTGGCTGATGATCAAAAACAAGGATTGGCGTCAAATCAATAATTTCAATTGAATTAAGAAACTCTGGCGTGAATTCAATTCCTCCTTCCTGTTGATGCATCGTAAAACCATCTAAGTTATAGGATATGCTTTCTCTTGGTACTCCTTTGAGAGAGAGAATTATTTATTTACATTGCTGAGATTCTTACTGTCGCTTTTCTTCTAACCCCAGAATAATTTGGCCAGTATATTCGTTTGGAATTTTTTTTGATGCTTGCTATTGTATGTCTTCTAGTGGCGGATCAAGTGGTGCTTTATTTTATCATTACCTGAGGCATATTTCCTTGCATTTTTCTTTAGTTGTTCAGATTCATTCAAAATAATGTGTAATTTCGCATGACGTCATAGATACAAAACAACTTCTTTCCCAGCCTTTTCGCAGTTGTTATATTTTTGCTAATTGTGTAGTTGTGTAACTCAATAGCAACCAGGAATGTTTCAATGCCTAACCTTCTGAAATATCAAAATTATGCATTGCCATAATCATCGCTTTTTTTTTTAGTTTCAAGTCTCAGTATGGCAAATCAACCATTAAGCAGAGATGAAAAGTGTTCGTTCCTCCTTGAAAGGTTGGACACTATTTTCAAGCAACATCCTCCATTAAAAATAATAGAGGAGACGAAAAAATTAATTGTTCCTAAATCGTATGGGATTATTTTTCACACGTTTTTATCACGTCTTAGACATCATAAACTTAATGGTATATTTACCATTCTTCGGTTCCGAAGGATTTGAGTTCAACACACTCTGTGGCAACGGTCGACTGCTATGGCTATTGCTTCATACTTGTACCATTTCCCTATTTGTCCTTTGATGAAATGACATTTTCGAGGGATTTCCGGCTTTTCTTTGAAATGACCATAAAATAATTTTTGCAATAAAAATTTAATTTTAATAGTAACGGAAATATATAGTTACCATTCCTGAATCCATGTTAGATGCCAATTTTTCTCCCCTGGCGGTTCTATTCAAAACGTGTTTTTTCAGTTTTTAGTTACTATGGGCTTTGGTTCGCCTTATACTAGTTTTCAGCAACCATGATTATGCTATCTTGTCAATAAATAAGAGTATCACATCCTCATGCACATGCTGATTTATTTTAGTATTTCACTTACTATGGACTAGAGTTCGCCCTTTACTTTCACTATAACAAACAGGAAGAACTAAGTCCAATGTATGCTATGGTTTCTTATTCCAATGATCATCTTTTAATGTAATATTATCTTAACTTTTAGTTACTATGTGCAGTAGTTTTTGGATACTATGTTTCAGATATTTCTGACAAAACTTACATAGATCCTATTTATAATTAACTGGTGATCAAGTAGTTAGAATTAAGGATCCATCAGTTGTCTCGCTGAGCCAACTTTAAGAAGCCAGGGTTCCGGCTAACAGACATGAGTGACTAAACTGCTTTGGTGACAGTAAGGTGGACTTTTTGTTTCAAAATGTCTCTGCTGACTCATAGACTATCTGATCTTGCAGGAAATTACTTTGATTTAGCTAATGTATGTGAACGAGACCGTTGTGAACGTGATGGTGGGAATGAAAAAGGGTGTTCAGATCTCAATATTCCTGTTTTTAAGTATATTGATCCCTGTGATCTGAGGCGAATTAAATCATCGAGTGATCTGGTCGTAGGCAGGTATAATTGTCAGGGGCTTCAAACTGCGTATGATACACTACTTACCACAGTTAATGAAAGTAATCTTTGTAATATCTCTAACCGAGACTTCCTTGAGTGAAATTTCACCTTTAAGTTTGTATTTATTAGGCGGTTGTTCTTTTTATTATTAAAATAGAACGCAGATGTGGAAAGGTGGATTTACGTGCGGGATGATATTTCTATAACCGTAGAAGATACTTTAGGTGTCTGGGTTGAAGGTCGGTTTGAGTCTTTTGTTGTTAATGTAAAAAGATATTATCTTGAAATTTTGACTGCTATTATTTACAGGACACCGAGTTCTAACCCCACGGAAACATCTCAGCATTTTGAGAATCTTTTGTCATAATTTAGGGTAGTGTAAAAAGCCGTGTATGCTAATGGGAGATTTCAACCATAATTTATTGGAGCTTGTAAATAATCTGAATGCGGAATTTTTAACAACTATGCTATCATTTAGTTTTTTCCCCGTCGATTAACATCCCCATACGTGTGTTGTGGCCGTGTTTTGTGTAATTACACAACACACGGCCACGCTTATTGATAACATATTAATTAGTGAAGATATTTGTGACCGGCTGAAATCATCAAATGTGCTAATTGCGCCAGGTTCGGATCATCTCCTTGCATTTGTAACGGTGTCGTTTAGCGAATCATCATATCCAAATGACCAGCATAAAATTGAAGAGAAAATATTTGTTTTCAATGAACCCAATTTAAATAAATTAAAAGATCATTCATGAAACTAGAATGGAGCGATGTTTTGAGTCAGAACGACCCTGAAGTAAATTATGTTTTGTTTTCTGATAAGATTCGTGAAGCGTTGTAAGATTGAAGGACCACATGACAATAGATCGGGAAAGAAAAACACTTTTAAACCTCCGTGGTTAACAAAGGAATTACAAAACACGATAGGATTAAGAAACAAGCTTTATAGTAGAATGTTGAAAAATTCGTTGAATGAAAATCGAGATATTTATGTTTGTTATCGAAATGTTATCAATAAGAAAAAACGAGATGCTAAGAAGAATTATGTTTTTAATGCTTTTGAACTTGCGAAGAATTATGCATCTTCAACGTGGAAAATTATTAATCGAATTTTGAGGCCAAATAAACATAAAGATAATGAGGTCCCTAAGGAGATAGTCAACCCGAATGGGTAAGAATAAGAAATTATCAATCTATAGCTGATAGTTTTTATAAATTTTTTATTGAGATTGGTCACAATATTTCATCACTACTTGATAATGATATTGATATAGAAGATGAAAGTCAAATTTCTTCAAATTTTGATCATGATGGTAGTATTTATGTGTTTGAACCGGTTTTCATAGATGGCTCGAAGTAGATCGTGAATTCTTTGGGACCATCAGAGGCTCCTGGAATTGATCACATGGCGAAACGAGTTCTGAAATATGTTTTGCCGGTGATATTTCATATTTTGATTTCTTTAATCAATTTGTCTTTTCAAATAGAAATTGTTCCAAAAGGTCTAAAGAAAAGCCGTATTATGCCTTCATATAAGTATGGAAATAAGGCAGAGATAAATAATTACCGCCCTATTTCAATTCTACCACTTATTTCGAAGATTTTTGAAAAAATAATGCATGATAAGATTAGTAAATTTGCGGAAGAAAATGAAATAATACCACCTAGCCAATATGGATTTCGGAGAGGGCATTCGACGGATCATGTGATTGCCCATTTTATTTGTAAAATGAAAGATTTTCTAGATAAGCCTTTTTATATCTTGGCTTTATTTACTGACCTGTCGAAAGCATTTGATACAGTAAACCATAATCTTTTAGTTAGAAAGTTAAAGAATTATAAATTTCCACAGTGGATTGTTTGTTGGAATGAGTCATATCTATCAGATAGTCACAGGTGGTTATAGTTGGACCAAAAACATCATGAGAGCACCTAATAACTTGGTGAATTCCACAGAGGTCGATTTTAGGGCCACTCCTTTACCTTATTTATACCGCGGATATAAGACATTTGATGAAAGATTGTTTGACAATATCATTCGCAGTTGATACAGTTCTATTATTCCGATCTTTAAGTGTTGAAACCCTTTTTAAGACCACGGAGAGCGCGTTGAATGATCTAATAAAATATACGAGGAGTAACCGTTTATTGATTATTATTAAAAAGCAAATTACATGATTTTCTCAAAATTGCAGATTTCCTATCCAGAAATAAAAAGTAATTTTATTTCAGTCAAACAGGCGAATTGACACTATAGCTGCCTACACCATTATTACAGTCCGTAAGTTATTTTGTCACATTATTTCAAAAGGAATTTTCTAAATCTTCGCTCAAAGCTTCCACTTGATTTTATATGAAAGCTTCTTACTTCTTAGCCGAGCCCACTCACCCCCCTCCAGATACTCTGGATATGCCAATATTTCTAAGATGTAAATATAAGAAAAAAACGTACTTTTGAACGGCTAAGAAGACAATATTTTATAATAGTACGTCTATGACGGTGATGACATCAGTGTTCTTATAGTAAGTGATTTATATTCAGAACAACGCTGTTGTTAGCAACTCTGTCTATTGCTAACATTTGAATAACTGCTAAGCAGGGTTGCCACCCTGAACTGGAAGAATTTACTTAATCGGGGAGGAAAAATTTACTAGATCGCATCTGTTTTTACTAAATACTCAAAAAAAATTATTATTAAATATTAAATAATTATAGTATTAAAAATTAAATACTCAAATACTAAATACTAAACAACACAGGCAAGCACTGTGTTGTTTAGATCTGGTTAAAGAGATTGGGAATGTATGGTAGTTGGGTCGTCGGCGAATGAACGTGGCAGTATCTAAGTGGCCAATGACAGTTTAGCGTTCGCCGACTTCGTTCAAAAAGTGGAAAACCTTAAAGAAATTTAGTAGTTAATATAAGAATTTCTCTGAAACTGAAAATTAATTAGATTTTTGTCTAAGAATTATTTTAAATCAAAGTCTTATATTACGAAAGCTCACGACTTTCTAGGCCTCCTCTTGAAAGTGATTCTATGTTTTCACAGAAAATTGGGGAAACAGAAAATTGGCACACAAATCAGTGCCTTTTATAATAACTTTATATTCGTTCTCCAAACGTTCGACGTTCTCCAGAGGGCTACATTTATGCCCTATGGATCATTGATCAGTCCCTGGAAATGTGTTTTATTTAAGTGTTTCTATTCAATAAATTCAAAGTTCAAAAAGTTTATGTAACTATATCGAAGTACCTTTTATAATAACTTTATATTCGTTCTTTATTATAATTATCGAACTTATTATCATGTCTTATATGTAACTTATTTTTCATAAGTCTCTGTTGGTGCAATGGTAAGTATACTAGTGGTTAGGATAGATGGCATTCATCAAGATTGGCAATAAGAATGCAGTTTTTAGTGGAATTTAAATAAAAAAGTACTTATTTAATTAAATTTTATTATTTTTCATTAAAAAAGGTACTAGAACTTTTAATTTCCGTTCGAATAAGCCCTCTCGCGACATTCTAGGGCCACTAGGTCGATACGATCACCCCTGGGAAAAGATACAAATAAACACGCATCCGTATTGTTTCTTCTGGCAAAAAAATACAAAATCCCACTTTTTTGCAGACAGGAGCTTGAAATATTAACAGTAAGGTTCTCTGATACGCTGAATCTGATAGTGTAATTTTCATTAAAATTCTATGACTTTTAGGGTGTGTTTCACCCTTTGTTCGAAAGTAAGGCAAATTTTCTCAGGCTCTTAAATTATGATGGGTGAAACTAAACTTGATGAAAATTATATATTTAAAATCAGCATAAAAATCCGATTCTTTTGATGTATCTATTGGTATCAAAATTCCGTTTTTTTTTAGAGTTTAGCTTACTATTGGGTCGGGTCGCCTCTTATTTACAGTTCACCACGAACTGTTTGATTATTCAAGAGTGACCAATAGGGAGAATGCAATTGAACAGTGGCCACTGGTCATTGGTAACAAACCGCGACCAATTGGATTGTAAGTGCCATTTTGGTAAAGGTAAATACTCTTGTAGGTAATTGTTTTCCTGTGACTTATTAATCGAGTATATTATAAATAAGCCATTTTTTTAGGTTTGCACCGAAGGACGTTTAATACTGGAATTCACCTTTGATGACTTGATGAGGATTAAAGCTTGGCATTTTGCCATAAGAACACATAGAGAATTTGTTCCCCGAAGTGTGCTGGCTATGCACTCTCAAGATCCTGTACTTTTAGATCAACTGACAAAGAATATTACTCGACAAGGCATAACGTCAGCGACTTTGAACTACTTGAGGGTAATTCTTTATGTTTTTGATTCAAGTTGTCCACTCCCGTAATCTAAAATTCAAAATCAGTGCAAGTTCAAGTTCAAGTGAACTTTGAACTCCCATGCCCAAATCTAAAACTATAGAATTTAAAGAAAAATACACGGCATGAAAGCAAGATCCACGGTGTCACATCTTTGAGAGTCACTAAAAACAAGCTAAGTATGTGAAAAATGCTAGAGGGTAGGAGAAATCGGTTAGTTGTCAAAATTTCTTGGGTCGAAGTTATTAGACAGCTTAGAATAAAAACAAGAATCTGACCCGAAACGTAGAATCAAAATGGGATTAAAAGATCCGATCAGACAGTCTCAGAGGTCGTCTCAGGGCTTATGTTTAGCACTTTCTTTTTTTATTTGCGCGCTCTTAAGAGCTCAGTAGTTTTTTAATGTGTGTTAATAAAACTCTATTTCTTACCATTGTACAGAACTCTTTTTTGCCTCAAATTATTTTTCTAAAACCTATGTACGATTTAAAATAAAATTGAGAGACTGCAATTGAAATTGGTCTGTCTTTACAAAAGGATTTCTTCGGATTTTCACTCTGTTTTTGCTCATCGATATTTTTTAAGGTTAAATTACATTCAGTCCTCTATGCATTTGAATTCGTCTTCAGCCCATTGAACCTATTTTTATTTTGTACTCCGTCTCTTTGCTTAACGAGTCTGCGATGCAATTCCTGCCAATGAGGGGTAATTCAGCTGACAACCCCAGAGCCGCACTGGCGCATATTAACTTACAGTTTTTCAACATTCAACAACACTTTCAACAACAACATCTTGGTTTGTAGAAATTTTTCTATTGGACCACCAACTGAACAAAAATAAAAATCACATGCCCATAATATGCTGGGCTGCCTGTCCAAATTGACGCTTGTTATTTTGGTTATGTTCTGGATTTTGTTATTGGTAGTGTTAGAACAGTAGCTTCGTTAAAAGATATTTCTTCATATTCAAAGTTTGTTTGGAAACTAATGAGAATAAAAATTGATTATGTAACGAGGAAAAACGAAAATCGATGTTTGTGAAGGATAATCATTATCAAGAATTAACATTTAGGGAATATGGGGATTATGGGGACATTTTGATGGCGCGAATGTTTCTTAAACGGTCAGCTGATATAAATAACAAAATTTATGTTAAGGAAGAGACAGTATCCACCTGTCGTCTATTCTCATCTTCGCTGGTATTTTTTCGGTACTATAAACCAACTTGCTCTTCCATAGCACTAAACAGGCCTATTCCATAAAATACGAAATATTATCGGTGTATATTTAAGACCTTAGAATTGCCTTTGGGAGCCAATGACATGCGCTAAATTTTGCACTTTTATTATCTGTCTGTGTTCCTTCGGAGAAAGATACATAATATCAATGCAAGCAAATGTATAAAATAGTAATAAGGTATTCAATTTATTCTTGAGTTCCAGATTAATGCTTCTTTTTTTCGTTATTTCTGTTTTTGTTTTCCTCTTGTATTTGGTCCCTGTTTGAATTTCCTAATACATACATGCTTTGCAACACTTTAAACACTATCAAGTATATTTAAAAGAAGTGTTTCATTTCTACAAAAGAAATTATTCATTATTTGACTGAAAAGATCTGAATTAATTCAAAGAAATGGTTTCGAAAGTGGCAAAAATACAGGGACCATCTCATTAAATTAAGAGTGTAAAGAGAGGTGATGAGGGGAGTAGTTACTGAATAAGGGAGGAATGGCAATTGGGAAACTGGGGGATATTGAGAAACAAGAGAAAATATAAACTAACTCAGTGGCAGCAACCGGATTACAAAGTGAAAAAAAATGTGCTAGAGAGTGGGAAAGTAGAAAGTAAAATCAGGAAAGCAAAAGAAAGAAGTTGGAAAGTAGAAGTAGTAAAGCAGAAAAAAGAATTTGGAAAGTAGACGTAGGAAAGCAGAAGAAAGAAATTAAAAAGTGGAAGTAGGAAAGCAGAAGAAAGAAGTTAAAATGTAGAAGTAGGAAAGCAGAAGAAAGAACTGGGAAAGCAGAGAGTGGGAGATTACCAAAGATTGGCAAACTAATGAGGTTACAGCAACCAGACGGTCACAAAAGAAAAAGGGTACACTTCTGATACTCGAGTAGAAACGTCAAAGAAATGATTTACACTACCACTGCTTAAGTTGGGATTTTTGAGTCAAATGGAAGACACATTGGCCGCATTGAACTGCTGAGATTCACCTTAAAGTGGCAAGAAATAGATCTGTAGGCGAGATATGATATGAAGTGAGAATATGTTATTGATCCTTGGTGGGGTTCGAAACCCTATGAATGGTTCAAGTTTATCGTTATATTTTGGTGCGACTGTTCACACTGAAAAGCATGAAACTTGTTGACAAGTCCCTTTTGAAAAAAAAAATCGTAAGAAGCGTAAATGATCGCTTTTTTGTAATATTCTAGCACTTAATATTGTTTTGTAAATATTCTAAGTGTGTGGACTACTGTTTTTTTCTTCGGTGGGGGGGGGGGGTACTTTTTCGGATGGGGGGGCTTAAAAAACTTCAAAAACAAATAAAAAAGTCTGTGGACTACTCTTATTTTAATAAGGTGACTTAGGTACGTATTTAGTGGTTATCTCGAGTCTGGGCCATCATAAATTACCCAGTTTTCTCCCCTCTTCTTCTTTAACAAATAAATGTTCAATTGGGGATAGGTCCATTTGTTAGACAGTGAAAATAGATACAAAACTCTGGATGTTTCGACCACATATACAGCGATCGTCATCAACAGATATACTAAGCATTAAAATTAAAACTAACATATTAAAGGTCATAAAATACCTAATTTAAGGTAATACCCCCGGGAAAAAAAGTCTGAAAATGTGTCTGGAACTAGATACATGTTTCTATAGTAAGAACTAAGTATATACTCCGGAAGATGGGACGACAGATAAAGTTAAGAAATATTCTGCCTTTGAGAGTAGGACATAAATTTTAATAATCCGAACTAGAAATGTGTATTAGTCAATCATAGGAAGAAATTTGCAGGCACTGATAATAAAGTGATCTTACTGCATAAAAGAGAAGTAATTTGGTGCCTATTGCCGTTAATGTTGGCTTTTTCTTTCTTTCTTCGTATTACCAAAACTTGGATATAAACAAAACCCTGATAGTTAAATTAGCCTCATTCATGAGGAAGAAGTAATTGAGTATGCACATTTTTATAACACTACCAAATATTTCAGACAAATTTGACAAAAGTCCAAATATAGCCTAAATTGGCATAATCGATTGAAACTTAAGAAAAACTTTTTCTTAAATTCCTAAACAAAAACTTGTCATTTTGAGCATATGCAAAATTTTCTCGCTTTGGAAAATTATTACAGCAACAAGCTATAGATATCTAACATGATGCTACTTTTACCTTATGCAGTTTTTCAGGCTGATTACAAATGTAAAAACTCATTTACTCTATCATGTCGGGTTTTCAAGTTATCGGAAAAATATAATTGTTTTAATCCCCTTTTTTGGAATTTTTTCTGTTGTTTGTTGGTTCTTTGTCTTTGTTTTTTTACTGTTATGCAACATTACCCATTATTTTTCAACATTGTTTAATTTTTTGTGTGAAAGATATTTTGGTGCATTAACGGCAAAGTTACGTCAAAGGGCAATAGACATTTCACATGCACCCTTCAGAAATTAAGCTTTGTTGCCTAAGGTTACTTTATGCTTCTGAAGTTACCGAGACCTTATCATACTGTTGTCAAGTCTCTCTCATACAATTCCACAACAAAACCTTTGTGGAAAGAACAATAGATTTCTTAATGACAGACTATAATTGGTTGACTATGAACAGCAGTAAAGAAAAGACGTTTCTTTTTCTTCAAAGTTGCATTTTTATTTGCGTACAAATAATATTCATGTATTTAAGTGTGTTTCCTTGATATTCATAGTCCCTTTGTTCTTTATCATAGATAAAAAGGTGATGTTTTCCTTGTACAATAGTTTTTTTTTGTTTCTGTTTTTTTTTTATCAAGAAAGCATGGCAACCAAAGTCTTGCATGGGGGGTGAATACCTTGACCGTGACACAAGAAGCGATTCGCTGAAGAATCGTTCGAGATGGGAAAAAGAAGTTCTCTTGTTTGCGCCGATTGTGTGGATCGAGCGTGTTTGCCGCTGATGGCTGGCAAGTGGTTTGTGACTCCTCCTGCAGTGTCGCCAGTCTGAAGCTGGCGGGTGGGGCTCTCTCAAAATGTTTATTTTGGTGGGTGGAGCTCTTTCAAAATGTTTATTTTGGCAGGTGGGGTGGGGGGGGATTTTTCACTCAAGATGTTTATTTTTACCCACTTTATTGATGTTGTACTTATTCCAAATTAAATTGTCCTCAAGTGCTCTGAGGGTTCTTGTGGCGTGAGAAAAGAAGCCAGATCCACCTTGACGTTACCGAGGAAGGCTCTTCTAAAAAGGGATAAAAGATGGGCCTGGGCTATTTGGGTGTGGAGACAACGGGCCTTCGTAACTTTACTGTCGACTCAGTCTTGTTTCTGCCATAGTTGTAATAATAATAATAATCTGGAAAGCTCATCTTTACATTATTCTTCATAGAATCCGCGTGTTATTCGTGTTCGCTGGACATTCGTAGTCTCCTTATTTCTTGTCATAGATAGAGGGACATTGTTTCATGTGTCTGATAATTTTTCATCCAGCCAATTCATTTTAGCTGTATTTGGCATGAAATCCGTCTATTCATCGTTTTTGCAACCCCTTTGTCTGATCATATACGTAAATATATTGTTTCACGAATCCATTGATTTTTCATCGAAAATGTGTATTTTCATCCACTTTATTTCTATTGTACTTATTTCAAACTAAATTGCGCACAAATGCCCAGGGGAAACTGTACATTTTGAAATGTTCCATAAAATGATAGCTTTATCAAGCAAATATTTATTACAATATTTTTTTTTTTATTTAATAAGTAAAAACTACGAGGCTTGATAACTGCAGTAAATACAAGAGTAATACCATGTCTGTTTACAATATATTTACAAAAATTTTACATCGTAATTTCTCTAAATGATACAATTACATACCTTGTGTCGGCGTGGTGGAAGAAGCTGGGCCTTATAATGAGAGGTTTTCGGGTTCAATCCCCTGACGGCGCAAGGAATTTGTAAGTAGAGTTAATAGGAAATTTTTTTTCATATTTCATCTATTTCTTTTCTTATCTAATCTCATGCTAGGTTATATGCTTTATGCTAAAGTTCAACTTTTGCATTAGTGAAAGTTTATTGAAGTATAAAAATACTAACCTGTTGTTAATGGCTAGTGTTTTACTAACCTAATGTCTTTCAAAAGTTCCAGTTGAAAATTAGCTGTTTACAGTCTTACTTTCAACCCTATATATTATTAAATAAAAAAAACAAGTTTTTTAAACTGAAAGTAAGGAGCGACATTAAAACTTAAAACGAACAGAAATTATTCTGTATATGAAAGGGGCTGTCCCCTCCTCAACGCTTCGCTCTTTACGCTAAAGTTTTTTGTTGTTTTAAGAAATAAAGTTGTGAGACAAAGTCAAACTTTAGCGTAAAGAGCGAGGCGTTGAGGAGGGGACAGCCCCTTTCATATACGGAATAATTTCTGTTCGTTTTAAGTTTTAATGTCGCTCCTTAATTTCAGTTAAAAAAACTTGTTTTTTTTATTTAATTTCTGATCTTTTTTTAGTTAATGCAGCTTTTGTTTTGGCTCGCCGTCATTGAATAAGTAAACAAAATTTGCATAAAAATTTTACTTTTCTTTTGCAAAATGGCTGTCTCTAAATTTGGTTCTGACGTAATTTACAAATTAACTTACGTAACGAACTTCTATATTCGTAAATTTTTCGTCTGGCAAAAAATACAAAGCTGCGGATATTTGTAGACATGAGCTTGACACCTATGTTGTAGGCATTTCTGATACGCTGAATCCGACGGTGTGATTTTCACTAAAATTCTTTCAAGTTTAGGGGATGTTCCCCCCCTCTTTGAAAAGTCAGTTAAAGATTCTCAGGCTTGGAGCCTTTGATGAGTAATACTAAACTTAATAAAATTCATATATTTAGAATAAGCATTATAAGCCCATTCTTTTGATACATTTATTGACATCAAAGTTCCGTTTTTAAAAGTTTTGATAACTATTTAGCCGTATCGCTTGTTTTTTTTTATTGTTTTTTTTTTTATTACGTATATGTTATTAAGTATATTATGGGGTTCTGCCCTTAGTCAATACCACGCTTTTTACGTTGAAAGTTAAAAAAAAAATTAATTCACACACCCCTGAATAACACCGGCCTTTTAATTATAATATAGATCAATTTTGACAGCACTAAAAAAAAAACTGTATAGTCATGTGCGAAGTAGACTTGGGGGATAACACCCTCATATTCGTAATAATTTCTGTTCATTTTAAGTTCTAATGTTGCTTCTTACTTTCAGTTGAAAAAACTTGTTTTTTTTAAATTTAATTTCTGATCGTTTTTTATTTAATGCTTGGAAATACGGCGCCCCCTTCATAGAAATATCCCTTACCCCAAAGAAACATCCTCCACCGAAAGATTATCCCGAGTAACCCCCTCCTCCAGCCCCCCCCCCACCAGAAAAAAATTCTCCCTGAAAATGTCTGTATGCTTCCCAATAACCAATACAATAATTTTAATTGGGTGACTTTGAGAAAAAAATGAGCGTGGGAGGGGGCCTAGTTGCCCTCCATTTTTTTGGTCACTTAAAAAGGGCACTAGAACATTTAATTTCCGTTCGAATGAGCCCTCTTACGATATTCTAGGACCACTGGGTCGATACGATCACCCCTGGTAAAAAAAAAAGAACAAATAAACACACATCCGTGATCTTTCTTCTGGCAAAAAATGAAAAATTCCACATTTTTGTAGATAGGAGCTTGAAACCTCTACTGTAGGGTTATCTGATACGCTGAATATGATGGTGTGATTTTCATTAAGGTTCTGTAATTTTTAGGGGGTCTTTCCCCCTTTTTTCGAAAATCAGCCAAATTTTCTCAGGCGCGTAACTTTTGATGGGTAAGATTAAACTTGATGAAAGTTATATATTTGAATTCAGTATTGAAATCTGATTCTTTTCATGTATCTATTGGTATCAAAATTCCGTTTTTTAGAGTTTCGGTTACCATTGAGCCGGGTCGCTCCTTACTTACAGTTCGTTACCACGAACTGTTTGAAACACAATTAATAATTAAATGAGTGTATATATTCAGGGAGCATTATGTTAAAGACAACGCTTGAAAAGATACGTATTGTTTTTTTTTAACTTCAAGTTAGGCTGAAGGCTGAAAATTAGAAGCTTGGGAGAGAGGGGGTTATACCGCTCGTATTTGTGATAAATTCTGCTCTTCTTCAGTTTCAGTATCACTTGAGTTTCGTCAAAATAAAGTAAGAAATACTATTCTTATGGAAGAGGTGTGCATTTACGGCTCCCTCGTTGTCCCACCCTCTAGTACTGTTACGTATATAGGGTTTTGGAGTATATCTTCACAACATCATCCTGTCGCAAGTGCAAAACTTCAACGCCGGATCCCATGCAAATCCCTGCAGCTCGTTAATGCGCTGCTTATACAATCCTTTCTCATTAAATATCGATACCCGATAACATCTAATTTAGTTGGGTAGTTTAATGGTATATAGTTCTTGCATATTTTAATGACATATATTTCTTGACGGCCATAGATTTATTTACCCCTAAATTTCTAAGTTATAATATCTTCAAGAGTTGACGACCATTTAATTATTGAAAAACGAGAAAAGGGGGAAAGTTTGGAAATGTTTGTTTTTAAGTTGAAATTTAATTATGAAGAAATGCTTTTCCTTTAGATTTACTTTTTTATTTTTTAGTTGTGCGTCATTTTGGAACCAATGCAGGAACTTATGTCAATACATAAAGCTTACGCCTTAAGCCCAAGAGATTGTTTGAAAACCACATTGTTTCAGAAGTGGCAACGTATGGTAGCGCCTCCCGGTAAGTTTTCACGTCTTTTTTTTTATTTGTTCCCACGACTGTTTTCATTCTCCTCTTCTGTTGTCTCCATTAATTCCTTTCACAAGGTTTCGGAGATTATTCAGGTAATTAGCGAATGATTAAGTCAACGAAGAACTATTTCCAGAGCTGCTACGGCGTCTGTGAAGTTATGAAGTTATATTTTTTTATTTCTTATTTTAGAGAAGCAGAAGGATGTCTTGTTTGCTGGAATAGTCTCCAGTCTCTTTTATGAAATTTTGGAAACCAGAATAAATTAAATTTTATTTGTAATAAACTACTTAATTCATTCTCTTTTTGGAATAGCGCTGCTGCATTCGCTTTTTTTATTTTGCTTGTCATTGTTATTCATTCATCATTAGTTCTGTATCTCGGCAACGGCAATGGGTAACTTTTGGAGATTTTCTTTTCTGTCATGGGGATCATTAAACAGAGAAGAAAAGTTGCTCTAATGATTGCAGAGTTTATTGTAATCTTCTTGACGAAACATTTTGTCCTATACTACTAAATAAAATATATAAAAAAGTCAAACCAATCTGTCTTTGCTCTGAGAATAATCTTTTTAGGGCTCGGGTAATGCTGGATTTGTAAACAAAATTAAACTGTCTCTTCCAGAACCAAAGATGAACATTTTATTTCCGTTTTAGATTTTTCAGGAAGTAATATTTTAAAAATGTAATTCGAGTTTTATGTATATGAGTTTTCTTTTTGTAAAATTGCGAGTTCTTGATATTTTTTTTGACGTTTTTATTTCAGCTTGATGAGTTCGGCTGCACTTCGGGTTGTATTTGGAGGAAATGGAGTGGGTTTTTTGAAAATTTATCATAAGGACATTTTCTAGAAGGGATTTTTGGTTTATGGTGAATAAAGGAGGGATATAAATTCTTATAATCAGTAACTCTAAGAGAATAGTTATTAAACTAAAATAAACTGGTTGACGTTTACGCTAATTGTTTAGGCTAAAATAGTTTAATTATTAACGCTAAATAGTTTACGCTAATTTCCTCGTTAAGACTTTTCGGTGTTAAGACCTGATTCAGATTCTTTATGGGATGAGGGCCGCTACATTATTTGCATCAGGATATCTACCAGAAGAGGTTCTTGGCTCTTAGCAAAAAAATTAAGAGGTTTGAAGTTAGTGTTTCTGTGTTTTTGTTGTTATTTTTTATCTTAAAAAACCCAATATCGATCCAATTCCTGTCAGTGATGATGTTTTGGGTTTTAACCATACTTGGTTAAATCGAATAGTCGAAGTTCTACCTATGCCTTTAGAGTCTGGTATTATCGGACCTCTGTGTAAGAGGAAGAAAGAAGATCTGTTAATTCTTGTTATCGGCCATCTATCTGAAGAGGATGGTATTTCAATCAAATCTGACGCAACGCAGAAGCTTGGCTCACAGTTCATTATCTTTAGGATCTACATTTAGTCTGACTAATCTTGGGAGGGATGATACAGTTTTCAAGTGTGCTGTCATTGCTCTAATGAGTAAGTAAACATGCGGAATTCGGATAACCCTGGTCATTGGCTAGAGTTATGGCTTCAAGTGTCTTTGACCTGACTTCTGTGGGGGAACAGGTGCGTCGTATTTTTGGGGGCGGCCAAGTCCGATCGAATAGCAAGTGCCACAGTTAGTATTTACTACAAAAAGTAAGTGCCATAGTTAGCTGTTTTGTCTTGGTGTATCTTTGATTGATAATTTTTTTTCATCCATAAGTCTCCCGGTGTTACACTATAGTCACAAGAAGGCACCAAAAAGACATTTTTTTTTAAGCACCAAAGAGAAACTTTGCGGCTAAAGTAATTCGCAGAAATTGAGCAGTGATATTTAAAACTGTGACAAATGCCATTTTTGTCGAAAATGAGTTATGTATGTGTCGTGGGTAAACTTAGCACGAGGAATCGAATGGTGCAGCCAGAATTGTTCTATGTCGTACCGTTACGAAGATAAAGAAAAAGACATGCGCTACTTTTAACCTACTTCACAGCCGACGGTTGTGATAATTAAAAGGGTGACTTATGTCGTTTCAGTCAAAAATGAGTTATGTATATGTCGTCGTTAGGAAGATGAAAAAGAGACACACGCCATGGACAAACTTTTTTCAGTTTTTTGGCCCTCCTAAAAGGTTACGAAAATGGCTTTTATCACCTTGTTAATTATCACAGCCGAATTAGTTTTAGTCTATCCGTCAAACGTTGTTTTGCGCCAATAAAACGTGTTGCCGAAGTTGTGTGATTCTTTGACAAACATAAGATACATGCAAGTTCTTGCCTGGGAGACTGCATAGTTGCTGTATTAATTTGTGGCTCCTTTGGCAAAAAGAGCTTTTGTAAAAGCACCAAAGCTTTCGTAAAAATCCTTTGTATTCTTTAAAGTTTCTACATATGATTGTATTAATTTTATGTAGTGATGACACCAATGGACAATTGATTACTCAAATAAAGCAAGGTATGGAGAACTAGACGATTGGATGATCAGATTTTTTTACATATAATTGCTAGGATATGGAGATATAGAGAAAGTAAAAGTAAATTATAGACTTAAATTTATTAGAGTTGTATTAATGATCGTAATTATTATGCCTAGTAACAGTGCCAATAGATGATGTAAATAGCTCAAATGTATTTATATATGCAATGTGGGGAATTAAATATAGATGTGGAAAATAGAGATGGATCAGTACTTTAGAAGATGGTGTAAAATATTTTATAACTTATCACAGAATATTTCATTGTCTGAATAAATAAATAATTAGTCTACTCCGATACATAAGTTTCTTCTCTTATTTTTGATCCAGCCATGTTGCACATAAAAACCTGTCTAATAAGTTTTTATTGACAACTTATCAGATTAATTTTAGTTGATTAAGTTTGGGAATGATGAACTTCTACTTGATGTCAAACCTAATCGAAGTGACACGTTCTTTCCAAGATGATATTGATGCTACAATTTTAGTTCAGGTTGCAGTTCTGTCTTGATTCGTTAGAAGGTTTGCGTCCTATGGTAAGGGACTTATGCTGACTATTACCTTAAAATAATCAAAATTGAGTTACTTTTTATATTCTGGCGGAAAGAGGTGATAAGAAGGGAGCTAAAGGAAATTGGAACCTCAAGGGAGGGTAAAGAGTGAAGTTTTGAACAGATTGGGGAGGAGAAGGAGCTTTAGCAGCTATGTTGGTTTCAGTTCACCGTAAACAATTGCTTTTCTGGACAAACTTTCTTTAATATTATAATGATAAGTAGTTGAGCTAAGTGTATGACGTTTTTAGAGGTTTAAGTCAAAGAGGTTCTGAGGTTTAGAGGCCTTTCAGTCACCATGAAAGAAACACTGAAGACTAATACTCTATTGTTTCCTAACTCTTATGTTAAATACCATTTATGTTTTAAATTTGTGCTAAAAGAAATTGCGTTTGATTCACCTCTGTCAATTTTTGATGTTTGAGAGATCCCTAAAAAAAAATTTTAGTAGAATTTTTCCGACCCAGAACTGACTGTCTCAAGACAGTGGCTAATTGACTGTGACTGTCTGAAGAGGCTAATAGACGGTGACTGTCTGAAGATAGTGGCTAATTAGGCTAATTGTTTCCTAGAGAAAGGAAGTGAGCTCCTTCAAACCATTTTCGGGAGTATTGCTTCCATTGCACGCCTGCCTTTTGTTTTCAGGACAGAAACTCGTTATTGTATCCAATGAAAACCACCATATGTGAAACAAAATATACGAAGCTCCAATCCATGGGAACGTAATTCTTGAAAGAACAATGAAATATTATTACTTTTCCTAATATTTTGTTATAACTACTATCATTAAGTCCTTTCTTTTTAAAAACGGTCTTTAATGACGTTTCATTTTTCTTATTTAGATTATTGAATCAAATTACTATATTATAATTTTTTCTGTTACGTTAGTGCTAGAATTAAATAAATAATGTCCCTTGAGCAAATATTATGATAGTATTTTTCTATTTTGGAAAGCCAAAGACCTCCCAATAAGCGACGAAAGCGAAAAGGCTCCAACTCAGCTGGTGCAGGTGCTGGAGCAAACCCAATAGCTCCGCCTTCAAAGAAGCGATCACCTGGCCCGAATTTTGCTTTAGCATCCCAGGCAAGCTCCTCTACTAATGTTTTATTATTTCCATGCTATATAGGAATCGGGTTCGAATATCAGACCTCTAACTGAGACCCTCATGTTTCTCTGGGAGGGACGGGGGTCTCGTGCTTAGACAGGTCTCTCTCGATGCATGTTCAAAATATTTCTCCGACTAGATCCTTTGTGTCGAACTTCGGAAGGACGAGCCCATATTTACAAGTTGTGTATAATATAATAATAATTACTGAATCAAATAATATATTACTCGATGAACCCAGATTAACTTATACTTCATACCAATTGAACCCAATTAAACAAAAACAAAAGAATTGCATTTTGCCCCAAAAATTTTAAATATATTTAATACGCTTTTTTTTTTTTTTTTTTTTTTTTTTTTTTTTTTTTGTAATTCGGGAATGGGTTGTTTCGCAAATTTGTTCACAAACTTGCTTATTAAATTAGAAACTTATACACTAGACTGATGATGAATATTTAGTAACTACCGATGATTTGATTCACATTGCTGGAACTATGTTTTTTCATTTAAATTTCAATGTATTCTTGAATAAAGGTATAATTTTTTCATGACTTTATCAATAAAAAAAATCAGGCCTATGAGAATATGTAAACTTGGTTTATAACGCATGCAACGGGTCTGAAGTTGTTGTTCAGCTAAATTATAGGCCTTGCATATTTCTGGCTTCGCTCCTGGTTTTAAATAATTAATTAAAAACAAGCTTTTTCTGCATAAAAGTTTTCAAAAAAGTAAAGAACCTGCATTAAACTAAAGATGAGCAGAAATAAAGTCAGAAATTTTTTTAAGCGTAAAACTACCGCAAATCACTATCAATAAATAAATGAAACCCAAAACGAATAGAAATTACTATAGATAACTAAGTCAAAATCAAAGTGAGCAGAAACTACCACAAACTGGAGAAGGGCTAACGCCATCTATACCTTGTACAGATCAGAACATAATTTGTACTTCAGCGACTACTACTACTACTACTACTAACAACTCACCGCAGCACCAAGCCGCTTGTGGCTAGCACAGCTACCCACGCTCCTCCTCAATCCCAATCTATTCAAATCCTCCCTTTTTACACCCTCTCTGGAAGTTACTATTTCCTTTAAATCTTTCTTTATGACGCCCTTCCACCCGAGACGAGGACGACCTGCTTTCGTTTAGCCCTAGACGGTTGACCGAAAAGGACACTTTCCGGCAATCTGTCATCGTTCATCCGCAGAACGTGTCCTAGCCATCTCAACCTTTCTTTCATTATAGCCCTAGAAAGCTGGATTGAACCACATTTTTCGTACAGCCTACTGTTTGAAATACGGTTAGTCAGCCGGGTACCCAGAACAATCCGTAGGCAATTTGTGAAAGCATTGTTTATTTCGAGCTATGTTCATTTATTTCTCATAGCATCAAAACAACAAGGAAAAAACATCACAACCAAGATTATAACCAAGATCCCAACCAAGATTATTGAATAGAATAAATGAATGAGGATTAACAGTTTATTATATACTGATATTCTTTCCTGAAAGTCTTAATAATTTTAAATTTAATTAAGTTGTAAGAGAAAATGTTTGAAATTTATTTCGTGTGTTTAGTTTGAAATGCAGTATTGTTATAATTAATATCAGTACCATACATGGTTGAGATAAATGGGCTCATCCCGGGGGTACTTGCCAATCTTCAAAATTTGAAAATCAAAATTTTGTTCAACTTCTATGAGCATGCTTTGTCTTATCAGATAATATTGAAGAAATATTGAAATTATCACTATTATTCACAAAATATTGAAATAACCTACCTTTCTGACTAAGCTCTTGCATTGTAGGAGTAATCACCCGAGAAAGTTGTATAACTACAGAGAAGATGAACGGAAGGGAGGAGGGGTCTCTACTTGTCAAGTAGCTCTATTTATTTACTTTAATTAATTGTATTATTTTTATTATTATATTATTTGAACGGAAGGGAGGAGGGGTCTCTACTTGTCATGTAGCTCTTTATTTATTTTAATTAATTGTATTATTTTTATTATTATATTATTTCAAACATATTTCACACTGGCAGGTACATCAGAAGTGCCAATATATTATTATGCTTTAGCCAGTTTTACTGGTAGTTTTATGTATATAGTGAATCTCTTCTTGTAAGAATGGTTTGGCGACAACCATATCTAGCAGCATGGCTTATGCACCTCTCACTTAGTGTTATTTTAGAGCCCTAGCTAATCCAGCACACAGTCTTTTTCGGGAACATGAAAAATTTGAATTTATTGCTTATGCTGTATTCCACGCTCTTTATGTAGCCGCAATATGCTTGCGATGCTTATGGCTTTTTAGATTCAGCCCCTTTCTCTCTCCCTAGAAAACCAACGTGGAAGATTTTCCACAATGCAACTTTTTCAAAAAAAAACAGAAGGTATAGTTCAAGCCTTAGCCACTTCTTGCTGAAGAATAATTAGCAGTCCATGGGAAGCTATCCTTTGGAGCGAACACCCTCTCCAATCCCCCTTCTTTAAAAATCTTGAATATGGCCCCGGTGTGTAGTTTCCAAGCGCAAAAATAAGAGGTTACTTGACAGGCTCACTGGTAAAACTTGACCGACCAGTAAAGGAATCCCTAGCTCTGATCGAATACAAATTATTGTTTTATGCTTATTTTTTTATATTCTTGCTGTTATTATTAGTGCAACATCTTAAGAAAAAATTGAAGGACTGCCCTCGTAAAGATGGATTTTGGCGTAGCACATTTGGAAACTTCGCATGTTCCTATGTACGTGTGTTCTTCGGAAAGTTTGACGATACAAATGTTCCCTAATATATTTAATTTTCATGTTTTTTATTTTTCTTTAGTTTTGTTTGTCATGTTTTGTAATTTTCATGTTTTTAATTTTCTTTTTTTGTAGGATGTAATGGTTGTCGGTGAACCATCATTGATGGGTGGTGAATTTGGTGAGGAGGATGAGAGATTAATTACTCGTTTAGAGAATAACCAGTATGACCCAAATGTTGGAGTACTCGAAGAACAGGGTATCAACCACACCCCTTATGGAGACCCAAGTGCACCTTGGCAACAAGACCGTAAACCTCCTGGACCAGATCCTGGGAAAAAAAGTCCTGCTATTAGCCAGTAGCTATAAACGTTTGTACTGATAATGTAAGAGAAACTAATTTTATTATGTCCTTGTATCCCTATTAGAACCCCATCCCCCCATGGGCGCCCATAAGCTGAATTCCAGGGAGGGGCAAACCTCGTCTAATTGGCACTTTTAATGCTATAT
The DNA here is from genome assembly GCF_049724085.1 of Artemia sp. Qi Xiang Cuo. Lineage (NCBI taxonomy): Eukaryota > Metazoa > Arthropoda > Branchiopoda > Anostraca > Artemiidae > Artemia > Artemia sp. Qi Xiang Cuo. Next base: position 91,807,718 of record NC_142794.1, on the reverse strand, counting down.
AAGAGAAATCTTAGAACAAAAATATAAAAATAAGGCAGCATCATTCAGCCAGGGGGTGCGGGTGCCCCCTGCCCCCCCCCCCACTTATGGGTGCCCATGCACCCCCTAACCCTCTGTAAATTCTATTTATTTTTAGAGGAGTAGGATGTTTCTCATGAAATGATATAAATTGTTGGGAAAGACGACATTTTCTAATAAATGTCCATAATATTTCTGAGCCAATTGATAGAACCGTCCAAAAAACAACTCCACTCTTTTTCTAGTGAGGGGACAGGCGTATCACCCCCTTCCCCAGACAATTCCCATCCGCCGAGAATCCACCCATCTGGAAATCCCCCCCCCCCCCCCGCAGAAAATTTCTCTGTCACTGAAGATTCCTCTCGGAAACCCCTCTTCCCGTTGCGGAGCCATCCCCCACATCCAAAACTGAGCCGTAAAAGAGAAAGTATTACAAAAAAATGAAGAAGAGAATGAATACCTTTACTTATATGGACTGCGTGACTTTACAGGAACGAATGCGCAACTGTGAGGAACTACTACCCCTCTAACTGGAAAGTTCAATACGCAGTTTTTGGATACTTTTAAATTGATTGGCTATCTTAGAATTTAAAATCGATAGCAACTTGGTCCTCCATGAGGTAAAATTAGTTTAATGCCAAAAAATGGCAGAAAATTTCCACTTTCCCTTGGACCAATCTTTTTGTTCACGTTAATAGAGCTATAAAACTTTTAATTCCCGTTCATGTGGACCCTCTCCCGCTCTTCTAGGATCAATAATTCGATACAATCACCCCCTGAAAACGAAGAAAAAACGAAATAATCACCCATTCATGATCTTTTTTTCTGGTAAAAATTCAAAGCTCCATATTTTTCTAGGTAAGACCTTGAGACCTCCACAGTAGGGTTCTCTAACATGCTGAATCTAATGACGTTATTTTCATTAAGATAGCTTATCTTTTCGGGGGGGGGGTTTTCTCCATTCTTCGATAATCAGGCAAATTTTCCCTGGTGCGTGGCATTTGATGTATAAAATTAAGCTTAATGGTCTTTACATATTTAGAATTAGCGTAAAAAGTCAATTCTTTTTATTTATTAACTTTTTAAATAAAACTATTTTTTTAGTTTTCACCACCACATCCACCCGTGACATGCTGACCAAATCAATGCAGACCATTTGATTGGTCTCCCATCAATAAAAATTGACCTGAAGTCCATTTCTCTTACTCGTCTTATTAGACTCTACGCCTTATTGCCCTTCACTACACTAATATGAACAATGTCTATGCATTGTTTTATTTTTTACCTTTTTTGTCTTTTTGAAGTACATCTTAAGCAAATTTTAATCTAAATGTTCCTAATTTTTGTCCTATTTTGACAAATCTATCAACGGATAACTTTCCTTCATATGGCCCAGATCCTAGAGTGTGGTGCAGGAATCTATCCATCAAGTCCGAACTAGTTGTTAATTAAAAAGTATTTTTTTAAACGTCAAAAGAAGATAACTTAGTCCAAGTAACTGGTCTTTAGTTTCAAAATAAGTTATCTCAAATAAATGATCTTAAAAATCTGCATAACAAGGCCTTACTTGTGATTTGAAAAGTCAGAAAATGGGACGCTCTTAGGGATTTGGTATTGAAAAAAATGGAGATTTCTAGCGATTTTTCACCAGCCCTTTAGAGATTTTGAAAAATATGAAGCATCGGTTGCAGTTGTTACATTAGGTTTAGTAGTCCCAATTTTTGCAACTGTCTACGTAAAATAGTCATTAGAGGTCGGGTTAGAATAGGTCCTGCTAGGAGCTTTTGTGGAAGGAATTTTATTCGTCTTGGTAAGAGTAGTGATGGCATTGCTAATTGTAGTATGAGTGTTGGTAGTAGCGGTAGTTGTAGTCCTGATAAAAGTACCAACCAGCTTCTATTTTATCCTGTTAATAGCAGTAATGGTAAACACAGTTATCAAGGAGGTAGTTGTGGTAGGAGTAATAGAGGTAATAGAAGTTGTACTTTTTGACAACTTATTTCAAGAATTTGCGTTGCTTTGCGGCAGAAAAATCTTCAACGCATGCACTTGCTTTATCATAGAAATTGTTACCACTTTAAACTTTCGTTTTAAGAATGCGAGCGGACATGCTTTTGATCATATAGGTATGTTTTCATGGTGTATTCCCAAAGGAGAAGAAGTATTGACACCCTCAATTATAACTAACTATAGTTACACAATCCAAGAATACTAATTTTATTTCCTAGCCAAGCCCCATCCCTTCCCTAGAAACTTTGAATCTGCCAATATTTCAACGGTGTAATATAAGAAAAATGCACACCCCCCCCCCCCCCAGGATTTTTAGAAATTTGCATTACTGTATTTATGCGAATTAATGAAAAAGGATTACCGGAATTCTCTACGTCACTCTGAAAGATTGACCAGCAGTTTCTCCTCAAAAGATTTTAAGGTATTTACGACAGAGTTGCTAACGCTGCCGGAGCGTCTTACGATTTTGAAGTCTGTTGTATCCAAAAACGACTAGAACCATCATTCCTCACCGGACTCTGCCAATGCGTCATGGACTTCAGCAGTACAAAAACGAGTTGGAGTGGGCTCTCTTGCAGTTTCTCCATCATTACTTAATTATCCTACAGTAATGGTGTCAAAGCTTGAGGGACCAGATAACGATTCCCAAGTGACAACCTTTAAAATGTTGAAGGATCCAGATAATCTGCCTTTTGAAAAAGGTTACTTCCAAAATGAAGGCTTGTCATAAAACACTTTTTTTTAACACAACGACTATGAATTCTTTGAGAAGTGCAACGATGGGAGTATCACCAGCCCTAGTATTAGAAAAGAGCTCAAGCTCATTTTAGGTTATTTGTGCTCGACTGCCAGTTGGATATGAAGAAGCACTTATCAATACAGTTGTATTATGCATGGTAGAAAGTACGGTAATAGTAGCTTATAGTACAGTTCAGCTATTAGACATAACCCAGAGACTCTTAATAGAATCGTTGCATTCGTCGAATGTAAAAAAAAACTATTTCCAGGCTCCCTAGGTTTTTTGTAGACTCAATCATTTCCAATGTGCTATTCCATCGCACTTTTACGTCAAGAGAGATAGAGACTCTTATGGATATATAGCCTGTGCTGCGACCTCGTTTTCTCACAGACCCCCAGCTCCCCACTGTTCTTCTCCATTACTTTCGCCACCCTCTTCCGTAGACACTGCATCACTGTCTACGGACACAATGCAAGGACACAGCCAGGATATACGGTAATAGGTGATTTGTTTGTATCCTACTTCACCTGAGCAGTATCTGTGCAACTTTACTGTTCAATTGATTGAATAATGTAGAGTAAGAAATAAGTGGTTTAGTGGAACTAACATTCAGGGGCGGATCTAGAGCAAAATCTTGGGGGAGGCCCAATGTGACAAGGGCGCCAATGAGCAAAATCTTGGGGGGAACCCAATGTGGCAAAGGTGTAAATAGTTACCAAATTGACAAATTCATTCTTAACAGGAGTAAAAAAACGGAATGAGGGTGCCAGAAAAATTTTGGAGGGGGGGGGGGGTGGTAAATTACTTAATAAAATTGGAAACAGATGAAAAACAGGTAGGAAAAAAAAATAGAAACAGGACGAAATAGCTATTGTAGAAACAGAACAGGCAACTAAAAAAAGGTCATCTGTTTCTGTTCTGTTTCTTTTTTTTGCATGAACAGAATAGAAACAGGCACTTTGAAAACAGAACAGAAACAGTGCCCATGCTTATACCAGGCCTGGTAAGTGATTGGCTTAAAAGGCATTAAATAAAAAGAACTAAAATCTAGTTTTTTGAATTGAAATTCAATGTGAGATTTTTTTATTCATTTACCCTTTCACCATTACATGGAAAGGGGCTATTTATTTTAGTGGTGTTTTTTTTATGGGTTGATTTTATTCATTTTAGTGAGTTTGTTTTACGGCCTTTGATTATTCGTCTATCTTTGCACTGAGGACGGCTGAGGGGAGTTCTCGGCCGAAACGTTTAGCATTTTTGCTTTTTCACTGGCTGGAAATATCCACGTTTTTCTTCTTGGGTTTTCTCTAATATTGATTGCTAGCCGAAGCGGCCTAATCATCTTAACATCAAGTTTCGAATCTAATTTTGCACCAGGATTTCTCAGAACCTCCAAAATTTTCATTCTTCTCGCTCTCTTTTTTATCTAGGACACTCATATCACATGCATAATTTAATTCTGTAAGTTTCACCTTCCTATTCGGACTATGTTCTCCCATAGTCTTTGTCGTGTTCCTTAGGACGAGGTCAGTCAAAATAATACATTCAAACGGAGATAGAACACCACCCTTGCTAATTCATGAAACCGACATGCATGTAAAAATTTTTAGAGGTGGAGGGGGGGGGTAATCATTTAAATAAAAAATGCCTGGAAATTCAAAAAAATATTGAATTTCGGGAAGGCCTTAATTTCGTAACAACTCCATTACTTGAAAAAATTCCAATTAATCAACGATTATTATTAAAGGTCTTAAAACATTAAGCGTGAACTAACCTAAGATTTATTTTTTGTCTTAGTGCTTTCAACTCATTAAATAGAAAAGGTCGTTTTCTTTTATTTTTTTTAAAGAATGGAAAGAGTGCTTCTGAAAACAAAAATAACCTGAGATTTGTCTATATGTGGAAAATCATAGGCAAATCTGCTGTTTATTATAAAGCTTAGTTTATGTTTTATTTAGAGTGACATCATTATATATAAAATGTTGATACTCAAACGTTAAGCCCATGGGAGTGCCCTTTTCCCTTCTGGGGGAGTGCTCCTTCCCTCCGATCTTCATATAAAGCTGAACTTTTGCATAATATTACTTTGAAAAGGGAATACACCCCTAAAAAATGGGAACTCCATGCAATTTTTGGGGGTTGGGTAAAGGCCATATCCAGGGGTGTTAGGGGGTCTGAGCCCCCTCCCCCTCGCAATTTTTTCCGATCCGTAAAAACGTAACAAAAAAGAATATAAACAAATGTTTCAAGCATTTTTAAAGTTTTATTTTTCTAAATCCTCCCGAAAAAATACTTTTGTAACCCCCTCCCCCCTAAATAAATACTTTTGTAACACGCCCCCCCCCCCCGAAAAAAGATCCTGGATGCAGCCCAGGGGTTGGAGGTAGATTTGTTGGAAGCAGTGGGGGAAATGTAAGACCGACTTTTCCATTCCTAATTATTTTTGAAAAAGCCATGCATGGCTCATTGGTCACTGCTTCCAAACCTCTGTATGGTGTAGTTTTTTTTATTGCTTGAAAAAAAGGCACTAGAACTAGCTTAAAATTTCTGCTCGGATACTTCCTGTCCTAGTGTTTTATGCCTATGGTGTAAAAAAAAATTATCTGATGAAATCCCTGTAGTATCTATCTGCTTTGAAACTCTGCGCCATATATAATAGTTATGTAAACAATGATTATATGCAAGCTTATTCTTGGCAAAAGATATAAGATGCCGAAGCATTGACTCTGAAAAAAGGAAGATCCTTATTAACAGATGGTAGATGTTAATCCTCCACAAAAAGAAATTTAAAGATTTTGTGGATCATTTCTCGATAGGCTCTGATTTTCTCAATTAACGACGTTCAGTGAAACCACACCTAGTAAACATTTTAATGCATTTATCAAGCTAGGATAGTTTATGATAATTTGCCTAGCTACATTCAACGTGATAAATATGCCGTGTAATTTATAAACCCGAGTTTCAAAAGACTTTTGTGCTATGTTTTTAGCTGAGACCCTCGGTCATGATCTTATCGATATTGTCGGCTGAAGCTGATATTCTTATCGAAATTGATATTTAAAGTTAAAAAAAAATGTTAGGACGTGCCTAATACTGAAGTTAGTGTAGTTTTAACGTTTATTGCCAAGCTTATCTTTTTCTTTTTTTGTGTAAATAAACTGTTACATTTTTCCTACTTTTTCTTTTCTTATCAACAAGTTTTCTTTTTTAAGGCCAAAGGGTCGCAGAGAGAAGCTGTAATTTGGGTGTCTAATGTGGCCAGATAAATTTTCATACTGGTTGTCAGGTAAAACAAAGTGTTCGTTCGAGCCAAGGTATGCTGGTTCACGTGTTAAGGACATAGTGTATTTCGGAATAGTGTTTTTTTTTGTAAGTTAGTCAGTTTTTGTGAAGGCTATAACTATTTCGATTATTTTGTTTGTTTGTTTGTTTTTTGTTTTTTTTTAATAAGTATTTGATTGTTGTATTAAGAAGTCCCCATTCAACCATTATAAGATCAACGTAGTTGAATTGTGTTGGCATGTCTATATTTATCCATGTTCTGAAGTCTGACTCTTTTCTTAGGAGTTAGGGGTTTTTATATTTCTTAACATTGGACGTGATCGTCCAATTTTCTGATCAGACAGCAGTCAATGATTATGAATTCGACTTCTTATTCGTGAAGATCTGATCAGACAGCAGTCAATGATTATGAATTTGACTTCTTATTCGTGAAGAACGTCATTTACTGTTTCGCTGCCCTTGTATTAAGTAAGAGGTAAGTAAGGTGTCCCTGTATTAAGAGGTAACCTGACTTACCTCTACCCTGATTTGAGGTGTTTCTGTTTATATTTTTACTGGTATTCCATTTTATATTTACTAAAAGCACTTTGAAAAAATACGTCTTTTTATTTCAGCGATATTTGGACTTTTCACCTAAAATTTTGTAATCATGCGGTTTTTCTATAATTTCGTGTATTTTCCCTATAATTTGCATGTTTTGTTCTTCTTTTTTTAAATTTATATCCGTCCCATTAAAATTCCACCTGCTTCCTAAAAGAGATTCTGAATATATCTTTTGCTAATTTTTCTCTTTATTTTACTATAATTTTCTATTAAGCCACAGTAAAAGTTTAATGTAGAGCATTAAGAAAAATTGTCTTAATTACTAATGTAACCTCTTCAAATTGAATTTATTCTGTTTTATATTTATATATTTTTTGTTATTATATTGTACCTGTGTGTTTTATTTACTCTGGATGGTTGATAATAGGCAACGCTATAGCGTCGCCTCTGGTTGAGGTTAAGTAAGAAAAAGCTAACCCTCAGAGTTTCAAATTATTTCAGGTTGAATAATTGTTGGAATTCAGGGGAAAAAATAGATTCTTTCAATATTTTTGGAAATTTGTTAGATTTTTACATAAATCACTATTTATTTGCCAAACTGAATCCTGATGCGACAAAAAGATACCAAAAGACTACTTCAATGACTCCATCTCTCTCTGTCACAGATAATTTTCAGAGTAAAATGATAGTATTTTGAAAACACGTCTTGGCACAACCCCTTTAAGTTATGTGTAATGCATTGATATTTGGTAAATATGGTAATATTCAGGACTCACTAGAATTCCAGTTTCTACTCATGATTACTTGATTTAAACTTCTTCTGTTGAGTTTATCCCCATTTCTCAAGTCTAATTTAAGCAAAAATATTAAAAAGTCTTGGCTTTTTAAATCGGATAATGCCTACTATTTTGAAAATTTGCGCTCAAAATTTCTGTTAAGCAGTATTTTAGAAGTCTATTCAGTTATTCAGAAAAAGTTTTTCTTTTCTGAATAGTTTGCTCGTGTTGACAAGATTGTTTTACTACCACAGTATAAGTTGGCTATATATAAACAGTAGTGAAAAGTCCTATACTCTCCATTAAAGATGTTTGACACATATTGGTTTAGACCTCTCTTTATGACTCTGCCTCTTCACGCACGCGCAATGACAAATGCTTAGCGCATTACGACGGGCTTATGCTGTGATCTGACTGAATTCCAAGAAGAAACTGAAACTATTGCTGCTGTGACGCTTAGAGATATGTCCTTTTCCGAGCACTTTAATCTGTGTCATTTCTGAAGAAACTTTTCGCTACTGTACATATATACTTATACTGTGTTTGCTACTGAGCAGTATCAGTGCTAAATATATTAAAAACAGCTTATCCTTTTGATTTTCTTTTGTAAAATATTTGCGAGAGGCTATTAACTGTGGGACTCAAGGTGTATGTCGTGGAGACTCTGGGAATCAGCTCCCGAGGTTTTTGGTTAAAGTTCATGCGCCTCAAGTTCTATGCTTAAGAGGTCAAACTCAGGGACCTGAGGATCTGTAGCCTTAGAAGCCTGGATTTATACCTCTAAAGTTCCAAAGATGTACACCTTGAGTCCTGAAGTTGGCAACTCCTCACCACAATCTTGTCAAAATAAATACTTTAAAAAGGGCGCTAACTTCTCTAGGGAGTTTAATACTGTTTCATGCTAATAATCACCATTTAATAAAGACATTTTTTTTAGTAGATCAATTTTGACTGTTGGAGCAACATTCTGAAAGTAGCAGCACAAGAACTTGGGCACAGGTCTACCACAGGGAATATCATTTTATTCATGAAATAAATGTTTTCGCAACAAAAACAACAATCGACCATCTAGAATCTTACTGGTGCTAAAGTATTTCTAGGATTTGAAACATCTTCACTACTGTCTTCGTGATATACTTCAAGTGTCCGTTATTTTCCCGTTTTAATTAAGATTGCCATTTAACATCCCCCCCCCCTTGATTAGGGCCCACAACCGCTAATACAATGTACGTTCACATACTTTAGACCATCATTTCCTAGTATGTATGAATAAAATAATGCTTTTTGAAGCTGTTATGTTATATTCACTAAAGAAAATCATCATTGATTGCACCCTTTTAGTTTCAGAGATAGAATTTTATTTAATTGTAAACAAAGTTTAATAAGTAATGGATTTTATTCTTTTGTTGTTTTTTTATAGTATTTGCTGTATCATTTTACCTTGCCTATTTTTGGTATTGAATAAAAGAATGAACGACTGTATAATCAAGCTTTCCTTTAAGAATTCTGTCATTCTGCATATTCTAGTGACCAAATGCTCTCTTGCGTATCAAATATAAAGAAAAATAGGTTTTTTCTTATATTATAATGAGATAAATCTATGATTTTGAATAATGTTTACTTAATCTAAGGTGGATTAGAATTATAACTTTTCCTCAGCTTACAGTGCCGCGTATCAAAACTCCACTTTTAGTTTTTTCTTTTTATTTTAAAAGAAAAATTTATTTTACTAATATATATATTAGATTTTATTTTAACTAAATTAAATTATTTTAATTAGATTAGAATTTAGATTTTATTAATTTTTATTTTAAAATAAAAATTTATTTTACTAAGAATATATTTTTATTTTACTTTTGTTTCTTCTATTTATTTTACCGTTTTGTACAGTATAAAACTCTCCATTTTAACTGGACATAGAATTAACTTTAAAGTAAAACTTTTGCCCTAAGATGCCACTCAGCATTAATTTTTGATAAAGTTTTTTTGATAAAAATAAGGAGTAATTTGAAACGAGCAGGAATTATTGCCTTTCAGTCTATGCAGCTGATATTTATAATACAAGTGTGAATAAACACACTGTTAACATTTTTCTCTCTTTGCAGATTTGTCAAAATAGCGCTTTACCGAAAACACGCAAAAAAGTAGGATTTCTAGTATAGCCTCAGAAACTCTAAGTTTAGGGGAATTTCACGCTATCTTTCTTCCGATATCCTCACTTGAGGCTGCTTTAAAACGTCAGAAATAAGCCAAGGGTTCATTTGAAAATCCTTCTAGTGTTTTCTTATCGCAAGCAAAAATTGATAACTTGTGGAATCATGAAGAAAAATGGTTCCCGTTTCAGCATGTGAATTTGGAAAAATTAAATTTTTCAAAACAAGAACCATTGAAATATAATATAATAATATTTATTTATAACCCACTCACATCACAGTGGAGTAAACACTTAAAAAAAGATATGATTCAAAAATGAAAATCGAAAAAAAATGAAAACTTAAAAAAAAATGAAAATCGAATGAAAATAAAAAATGAAAAAAATAAATAAAATTAATAAAACAAATGAATCAAACTATGGTGAGGCGACAAACGCCGGTACGCTGGTTCTGAAAGCTTTTCGTTTACAGCTTCTCAGTAATATTCGGAAGGTAAAACGTATTTATTATTTTTCGATTCCTATTCCAAAGAGAAAGATTGAGAATATATTTACAGAAATGGAAATAAGTTACTCAAATATCACTAAAATCGTTTTGCCTAAAAATAGGGTAAAGAACAGAATGATCTGAAAAGGTAGAATAAAACTTTTCAAGGGCACTACGATTATATTTCCCTCGGTTGGCTATAAGAGTAACCAATCTGGATCTTTGTTCTAGCATCCCGGACGGCACGCTCAAGAAAAGTTTTAAGATTTTTGGTAAGATGCTGTAATTGTATCTGTTAAAGAAATTGATATGTATTTTCCATATGTTTTCTCTCTGAAACGCAAGTGTTTTATTCATTTTTTTATTTACTGTTTTTGCAGAATTGTATCTATAGAATCCATCTTTTTAATCTATAAATGATATCTGCAAAATGATATCATTTCCCCTTAATGCCATTTAGACTTTTTCCTTAATGCCATTAGACTCAATAGTAGCAATAGGGCAATAGTCGTCATAGTAGTAGTAATAGCATGCACATAGTGTCTTTTGGTTAGTTCAGAATCCCCCTCAATATACCCTGAAAGTTTCAGCTTAATTCCCTAAGCCGTTCCTGAGGCGTTGCTGATACACCCTTTTGACAATCTACTTGCACATAGTGTGTTTTGATCTAGTTCAATATCCGCCTAAAATTCCCTAAAAGCTTCACCTTAGATACTGTTTCTCAGCACGTCTTCGGAGTTCCGCTGAATTTTGTTTTGTCTTTGTGGATCTTCAGCCTGACCAACTCCCGTGTCAACTACATTATACAGAATGGCTTTTGCATCATCCACCATTTTCGTCGTCAGGATAATATGTCTGCATAGTCAAGGTCACTAAAGAATAAATCAGGACTACCTTTCGACGCCTCTAGTGGAATTCAAGGCACGCTTTATTCTTCAATCAAAAACGAAATTTAATAGTATGGAGGACAGGACACCTGAATATCCTTGGCCTTTTTGGACACCATGGATCAAACAAACCCCTCTTTCCCGATAAGAAATAGGCTACTGTATGTAAACAAAGGGCCAATTGCATGACTTAAAGCCCTGACCATGTGGTCTGAGAGGGATTTATATCCCTAAAGGCATAGTTATTGGACCTTCCAGCTATGATTAACAAAATTTATGTATCAAAATTGTTATCAAATGTTCTTGGGGAAAAAAGAGGCGATGGGTTGAGGACTGGTTGCCCTCCAATCACTTTTGACTCTTAAAAAGGGCACCAGAACTTTCAATTTCCTATAGAATGATCTCCTTCTGAAGTTTCTACGACAATCTATGTATAATTATTAACTTTTGAATCCTATAATACAGTATAGAACGAATTCTGACCCATTGTAAATTAAATGATAAAATAAATTATCATATGCATGATCAGGGCCGGGTTGGAACCTTTGACACGTGTAGGTCTAAGTGTTTTTGCTGGTCTGTTTCTGCGAGATTATCGGGAAAATCTTCGAAAATTCGGGGGTAGTGGAGGGACTAAACATAACGCAACTGATGAGCCTAAACTAATGAAAGAGAGGTGATACCAAAATCCAGCTGCCTCTCTTGGGAGACATCCAACAGTATATAAGTGGCCACGGAATTTCTGTGTTGTCTGAAAATGACTTTTCTGTGAATAGGCGAGGTGTGCGGCGGAGAGGACCTGGCACTTTGACGATAAATCACATCAACCAAGTTTTTATTAAGAAAATATTCGCTCAGTGATAATTTATTTCACCCCCTTGCGTTGTGTGCCCTTAGGCCTTTGTCTAGTGTGCCCTTAGGCCCTTGTCTAGTGGGCCCATTGGTAAATCCAGCCGTGTGCATGATGATGCACCACACTTATTTCTGACAAAGACAATATAGCACTAACACATTTTGAAAAGTTGCTTCTCTGTGATATGGCTGCATTTTTGACAGACTTTGCTGCCTGATTCCCTGTAGTCCGTGCAAGGCCGTACCCAGAGGGGGGGTTAGGGGAGTTTGAACCCCTCCTGAAATGTTTTTTTGACTTGTAAAAACGTAACAAAAATGGATATAAACAAGTTTTGTCTGCGTTTTTGATTTTTTTTTTGGGCTGAAATTCATTTCCGATAGAAATGATTATTATATTTGTAATCAGTATAAAAAAAAGGCATCGAGTGGTATATTCACTTTATGCGTAAGTCAATAATATGATTTGGTAGTTATATTCTGGGTAACAGAAAACTGAATAAATTTTATAAATTTAAATGCAGGATAAAACGCCAATTCTGTTGGTGTACCAATTATCATAACAAATCCGTTTTTAGTTTTTGTGAACATTGGCATAAGTTACTTTTTGCTTACAGTTTATTATCACAAACTATTTGATAAGATTCACTTTTGATAAAAAAATTTTTTTTAACCTGTTCATTTTATTCATTAGAATTGGACAATTCAAAGAACAAAGGTCAATTTGAGAGCTACATTGTAAGTTTAGATTTAGTTTTTTCTTTCGCTATTCTGTAATTTGTATATGTTTAAGGATATAAGGGATTTTAGTTCGAGGGAGAGTATTGTGCTGTTATGAAAGAGGTATATTTTACATGGCCGTTATAAAATCAAAACCTGGTATCTATGCAGGCAGAATGATTTTTGAGTATCTTTATTCCCTCTGTAGCCTATTCTAAGGCTTAGAAAACTGCATGAAGACAAGTCTACATGTGTTATAATCTTCGGAAGAAATATATCTTTCTATAATTTTGGTTTGAATCTGATTTTGTTTTAAGATTAAATACATAATAATTAAATATGTTATTGGTTAAAAGGATTGACTCCTTTGCCAGAAATCCTTGTCGTTTAAAATCAACTTTTTATTTCATTTTGCAGGCAAATTTAGCTGTTCTTTTAATTTGAGAATGTTTTCTAAATGTATTTAAAATAAACTTATTCCTTAAAACAATATCCTAAAATATATTCCCTGTCTCCCACCCACCAATGCTGTTCTAGTGTCTGCCCCCCCTCCCACCGAGGAGAATTTCCTACCGGCACCTTTGTGTAGGTAGGAACGGTTTTTGTCAAGGACTACAACTAGGTACCTCGCATAATCCCTTTCTAGTCACTTGATTGTTCCTCGAGAAGTCGTTAGTCCTTGTATTTCTGGATGGGAAGTTCCAATCCAGAGAAAAAGAGAACGTACAATTTTTTAACATTTATTGCAAATCAACTGACATTCATTCAAATGTAGGTTTCTTTTAAAATGACCTCAAGTTTCGCAAATGTAGGTTTCTTCTAAGATGACCTCAAGTTTTTCTCGAGTGCTGACACGTCAGAGTCATGGGAGGCTATTGTAGTGTCACCCCCAAAAGCCACAAGTAGATTATATTTGCCCTCATTGCTCGAAGTTTCGAGCAAAATTTGCAACATCGTGAAGTGTTGAATAAAGGATTTAGAACACAACATAGGTCATCCATGTGAACAAGGAATAACAGTAGACCCAGGACTGAGCCTTGCGGCACACCAAAGTTTACAAAGATGCTATTTAGTGAATCTTCTCCTATGTAAATATATCGCTTTGTAAAGTAAGACCGGAACCATTACAATACCTCTCCTCTAGCCCCAATGTGCTCTAGTTTACCTAATGAAATTCCATGAGCCATTGTGTTGAACACTTTCTTAAGGTCAAGCAAAATAGCGACTGGTACAAGTCCCAGGTCAAGTGCCTTATTAATAACCAGGCTTAGTGACGCCAGAGTATTTTCCGTCGAGTGTCCGGGTCTGAATCCAAACTGTTGTTGGTTGAGAAACCCCTTCGTTTCAAGAAAAGAGTGATATAAATACTTTCTAAGACCATACATGCTATACATGACATATGAAACTAAGAGAGGAAAGGAAATAATAAATGAAAAATAAAATAAACAAACTGAGAAAACGAGGATTTTGTCAGCCAGTGGCAAAACATGAAGACGAAGAACAAGCAAATATTTCGACAAGGAGCTCCGCCAAGTCGTCCTCAGTGCTAAAGAAAAAAGAAGAACGAAAAACTATCCTTTCGAAGTTTACCCGACAAAAACAGAAAAGACAGTGAATAAAAACCGGGTAGGAATCAATGAAAAAGGATTTACCAAGATGATTTAGCAGGAATTTTTTGTCTTGCAATAGTTTTGGCTGGTCTACAATTTTGGTTTTCATTAGATATGCAACTAGGTTCTCTTAAATTGGACTGAACGAAAATATTGATTTAGTCTTTTAATATTAAATTGTTATAAATTGGGCTTAATGAAATATCTCCGGTATCTCTATTTATAGCCAAATTTCTGTATATATATTTTTTTATCTTAATTACCTCTTTAAAAGAATGCGGTAGGCCATTTACAGTAGATATTAAAGTTGCCTCCTCAAAAAGTAGATTTTCAAGGATATGCAGGGCCAAGGCGGATTCAAAGCTGTCATTTTTATTTTCCAATCTCAGGAACGTATCTATTGAAATTTTGTGTTCATGCAAACGTTCACCAAGTTGTTGATGGGTTCTACCGGTGTAAAATTGCCCACATGAAGACGGGGCTCTCTAGACATCACTACCCAGTACAGGGTTAGTTTTATCTTTTCCTGAGTTGAAAAAATGTTTATGTTTTTGTTTAGTTTTGAAAGAAACAGAGATTCTGTTTATTTAAAACTTTTCCAAGTTTATCTCTAAGTTTTAAGATGAAAAAAAATGAAAGTAATGAAATTTTTTTTTTCTCAATAGCCGGAATGACTAAATCAAGGGGGACTGGCTCCCTATTTTCTTGTTTTATCTTTTTAATCGTCTATCATTTTCGTTTCCTTAGTTTTTTTCATATTTTGCTCCGTCTTTTTCAATTTTTGTAGACGGCTTTTCAATTAATAAATAAAAAATAATGCGTTTTCATGAAAATATGACCGTCTAAACGAATATTTTGTTTTTCAGTACACCAAACTCTAGATATCATGTGTATGCTGTCGAAAAAGAAAAGGTGCGGAGTGATCGCTTAGAATAAGACTAGTTTTAGTCTATAGTTATCTAAGATAATTGATGATAAAAAATGTACAAATATTCATACCACAGTATAAGACAACATGAGATTCTAACACAATTTTTGATGGACCAACTAAAAATGATTCACCAGCTAGAAGAAAAATCACATTCTTAAGAGACTTAAGTGACCTGGCGTAGTGGCCCTTCTCAGCCAATTTTACACCAGTTTAATCATATTGCATTGGTTTGGATAAGACTCATATTTGTTATAATTGGTTAATTATCTTTCATTTTTCATATAAAAATTGTCTTTCATTTTGCACATTTCGTTAGATAGTTCATTTTATGTATGGTGTCTTCGTTTGTTCTATATAAGTCCATAACACCGATTACACAAGATCCGGAAGAATGTAGTGTTGTTACTGGTTGTTATTGATTATTTTAAACTACCGTTCAACGTCCGTCTACATTCTTAGGTTAAGTAACTTGTGTTACGGACTTCTAATATAAAATCGCTATTAACTGGGATGCTATCACTCATCATTAGGTATGTATTTCCATCCCCACAAATGATTTGTCACTCAAAAGGGCTCTAAGTTAAAACTGGAATGCCAATGTTTGACATTGTGTCAAACATGTATGAGTACAAACCGGAGAAATTGAATTGCAATATTCAAGAACTTGTAGCGATAAAAAAATTAGAGTGGGTTAAATTGTGGTAATAAGGATTGACCGCGTCAATGTAATGTTATGCTTTAAGCTGTGAACTTACACCTTATAAGTTCTCCGATAGCGCCACTTATAGCGCTAAGGACTGTGCCATATGTAATATGATGCTTAAAAGCGGTATACCGATCGCGCAACTCGCTAAAGGCAAGACAATAAAATATGTAACTATAAAATGTAACCTCCTTTCCTTGGGCTATCTGGAAATCAATTACCTGTAATATAATGTAGAAATCAGATCCCTGGGAGCGCTACTGATGGAGACATGTGAACTAATTACCTGCCGTGCAACTAGATACAGACATATAAAATAAACACAAATAGAAAGGCAATAGATTTATTGTGACTTACATTTTAGGTGTACAACAATGCTCACTTC
The DNA here is from genome assembly GCF_049724085.1 of Artemia sp. Qi Xiang Cuo. NCBI lineage: Eukaryota > Metazoa > Arthropoda > Branchiopoda > Anostraca > Artemiidae > Artemia > Artemia sp. Qi Xiang Cuo. Next base: position 91,791,626 of record NC_142794.1, on the reverse strand, counting down.
AATTGACGACAAATAGGAGCAGAGATAATAATAATGACTGAATTGCAATGCCTGAACGCCGAAATAATTCTGATCATAATAATCCTCCAAAAAGCACTTTTACCACACTATAAAACATAGTTTTTGTCCTGCGCTCTAAGACCTGACTCACAATTGGCCCAAGTCCTGTGGAGGGGGCCGCTATTTTGTAATTATGTTCACAAACTCATTACCTTGTGCGGATTTTTCGTCTAATAATTTGTTTTAGACATTTCTGATGATTCGAACGTTCACACCACTCTTATACTTTCAATTTCCTAACAAATTTTGTATCAAGTATCTTATTTATTAACAACTATCTTAGCAAAATTCAAAACTTAATAGCTTCGTTCCATATTTTTCTGCGTATGTCTGCCAAATTTCATGCTTTTACCATAAAATGCCCAAACTAGACGCTTATGTACCTAACTATTTATTTTAATTAGCGTGGATGCATCTTAATACCATATTTCAATTTCTTGTTTTGTCGTTAATATTTTCAGTTTATTCGACTCATGCGTTAAAAATATATTCTCAAGTTGAATCTTGGTTAAATATATTTTAAAAAACATTTTATAGATAAATGAAAAACTAAAATTAGTTTTATTGTAAATTTTACAAGTGAAAATGTAATTTAAAACTATGTATCGATTGAAACACTTTTAATATAAAATTATAATAAACACTGTTAAAGTTTCTAAGAGTATAACTTGAAAAACTTACTTTGTTTACAATTTTGAATAGCCTCAACAGGGAGATCCAGGTAACGGTGGTCTCTCCAAATTGAGGCTTCAATTAGTACATCCAGGGTTTCCACAGCTAGTTGGATTTACTAGATCTAGTAATTCAGAGGATCTAGCCAGTGATTCCTGGTGGTGCCGAACGTGGTACAGCCGTACCATTTTGCTACATTTCATCTCTACTGATACAATTTAGTACAATCCTACAAAATATGGTTCATTTTACAAAATTATTGAACAATTCAGTATTTTGTCAGGGTTGCCAACTTTAGTATGATTTTACTAGATCTAGTAATAAAAAAATCTAGTAAATTTAAATGATCTAGTAAATTTCCTGGAATCTAGTAACAAGTCAGGATTTATAGTAAAGAAAACTTTTTTTATTTTCCAGTAATTCAGGGGAAAAAATCATCGTAAATATTTGACAATTTACAATTTTTGCTTGTCTGTTTTACAATTTTGCTTGTCTGTCTCTAAGAGACAAACAAGCAGTCACCTATTTTCATAAACAACAGACACTTCACTTTCGGCGTCTAAAGGTCGACAAAAACATTTTTCTGTGTATCAAATCTTACCAACTAAAAATGAAGCTGCAATGACACTTGGATTTGTGATGATTGGGAATCTATAGGAATCAAAACAAAAGCCAGTAGCCAGTGTAGCCACCCAAAAGAAAAACCACCAAAGGTGATTTGGTGAATCTCTTCAGTCGGAAAATTTTTATTGAGGAAAAAGGAGCCTGCTGAGAGAAATTAAAAGTAAGTAGAAATGTAACATTTTATATATATATATATATATATATATATATATATATATATATATATATATATATATATATATATATATATATATATATTTCTATATATATATTTGATCTTATTTCTCATCTTAGTTCGGAAGATGAAAATTTTGCAGGTATTGAGAATGTGGATAAAAGGTGAGTAAAACGCCTAGGAAACCTGCTGTACCAACAGAAGTTTAGGGACGAATGGTTACAAGATAGAGAACTGAAAACATTCATTACCCGGTGCCCTCTTGATTTGAAGTCGGCGTACAGCAAATATTGAAAAAAACGCCTAACAGGGAGCGTGTCAGTTATTAAGAAACATGATACATGCCGAAATCACGTGAAAAGTATGAACACAACCAAAGAAGAACTTCATCTAGATCTCTTCACTTCTGCTAATTCTGCGCGACAACCGCACGCAAACAAAGTTACAAATAGAGAACTACGTTTAGCCATCTACTTCGCTGTCGAAGACCTTCCTATTTTGAAAATGAACTCCCTTGAAAATCTAATAAAGTCTACTTTCAGTGACTCGGAATTTGCGTCTTGTATCAAGATCAAGAGAACCAAAGCAACTACCATAATCTCCAATGTTACTTCTTCATAAGAAAAAAAATTCATATCGATGGACCTGAATAACGAATTTTTTTCTCTGATTGCCGACGAGTCGACAGATCGCTCGACAAAAAAGAGCTTAGTATTGATAACAAAGTATGTAACGGAAAACAAGGAAGTAAAGGAAGAATTTCTGGGGTTGCTGCAGGTGGATGATGCAAATGGGGAGGGCTAGAGGAAACTGATCACTGATTACTTGATCACAATTAATGTACCAATTTACAACTTAATTGGCATAGGACTTGACAATGCTTCTGTTTATATGGGCAAAGACAAAGGTTTGGCCACCCTTTTAGGACAAGAGGTACCTGGAATGATTTACCTGACCTGAAGACTATTGACAAAATGGTATTTTTTAAACTCATTATTGTATGTTATATAAGTTTTCTTTTTCTTGGCAGCCCTAGTCCAATTTGAGGTGTGCTTTTTAACTTACATAATTGTACAACTAAATCGGTAGCCGATTATGTCGTTTCCGTTTTGTAGTGACATATAAATATATCTTTTTATTACCTAAAATAAGAATGACAAATATTAAATAAAGAATTAGTTAAAAAAAAAATCATAAATTAATTACTTTAAAACATGCCAGATATTATTTTAAGCAGCTTATCCCGAATTTAAAGAACAGCCCAATTAGAGTTTTAAAACCGGCAAATTTCCTCCAAAAAGTGTAAAATTAAAGAATTTAGATTTCAACCCTAAAAACGGAAACTGGGGGACAAATTTCAAAAGCCATCACTTTGAAACACACCTCAGATTCTTAGCACTTCATCGCCTGAATTGCTTCGTGATGAGCTATAGCTGTTTGTCTTCGTTGATTGTTTTTTACTTTTTCAATATATCTGAATTTTATGACCTGAAGAACATTGATAAATTTAAAGCCGGGCTTCACCAGCAGAATTTCCAGAATCCAAGATTCCAGACTATTGTCTTAGCTGTAGCTGTTTGTCTTCTTTGATTGTTTTTTACTTTTTCAATATATCTGAATTTTATGACCCGAAGAACATTGATAAATTTAAAGCCAGGCTTCACCAGCAGAATTTCTAGAATCCAAGATTCCAGACTATTGTCTGACGTCTTGCAAACACAGCATCTGAATCATGAAGCCGATCCAGCAGTATAGCCAGATAATAAAACAAGATATTTGAACTGGAAGGTTTCATGGATTTTCAATCATACTTTCAAAACGAAAGAAAAGAGGAACAGAGAAAAAAAAGAAGAAAAAAGGAAAAAAGATTTTGAAGATCGTTTTGATTATCCTTCTATAGTAATATTTTTTTTTGATCATCTAGTAAAAACAGATGTGATCTAGGAAATTTTCCTTATCAGATTTAGTAAATTCTTCCAGATCAGGGTGGCAACTCTGTTTACGTCTCGTCAAAGGCTAAGGTGAAGTAATCTCACTACATTATGCGAACTCCTCATACAATAATTTGTTTTAAATATTTCTGATGATTTAAACGTTCACACCGCTCTTATAATTTAAACTTCCTGAGAAACATTATGTCTAGCATCTTTTTTATTACCCACTATCTTAGCGAAATTACCCACTATCTGAATAGCTTCGTTGATTGTCTGAGGCTAAAATACAATTGCTCTTTTTGCTGATTAAGAACTTTTCTTTTTTTGAAACTAAATTTAAACTTAATTAGAAGAAGTCAGAATTATCTTTAGAAAGAAAAAATTTAATTTTTGTATTTTAAATATATCACATTTTACTCACGGTACAAACTGATAGCGTCGCAAAAATTAAAAATGATTTATTACATTTTAAACACTAGTAGATAATTCCTGACTGCTAATATTTCTCATTATTAGTAAATTATTTTATTGATGTCCTGAAAATATCTTCAGAGACGATCTTTCCAAACTCGCATATTTTGAATTTTCCACCCATTTGGACATAATTAAGATAATTTTTAACTGATAATTTTAGTTACTTAGCACTAATATTTCCATGATCTAACAAGAAAACATGCAAACATATTTTTAATTTGCAAATGGACAACGGAAAAAAGAACTTAAACTTGGGTACGTTAAAGAAATCGGTATGCACATGATAGACAGCATTGAAACAAATGGCAGAATATTTAAATAGCTAGCTCATGGCTTTGTTGAAAATCCATACCTAGGTAAACATTGCAAAGTATATGACACAAAATAGGTTGTCTCATCCATTTATTACTAAATTATAGTTGAATGTAGACTGTTGTTTTGTTTAAGTTTTATCTGGGACAATTCGACCAATTGAAGGAAGATGAATGTAGGCTAAGCATTTTATTTTGTCTTTTCCAGCTAAATAGTATGCTTGCTTGAAACACCTAAATAGTATGTACAATTTGTTGTTTTTAAACATTCCTAAAAATTTTTGGCAGATATACATAACTTTTTAATAATTTTAGGAGCCATTGAGCTAGATGAATATTCTTTCAGCAATCTTAAAAACAGTAATGTTTTTAGGCTATATAGCCTAGGCTAGACTAGGGCTCTATTTTGCCTGTTAAGGAAGAGAGCTGGAATACAGTTTATAAGGGTAGCAGCTAGTACATTCTTATTTAGCATTAAAATATGTTGATAGGAATTCAATACCTTGGTGTTAAAAGATATTTTTGTCATTCAGCTAGTAAAATTAACTTAACATAATTATTATAATATCATAATACCCTAGGTCAGATGTTAAAAAGCTTTTGTACTGAGAGGCATATACATTTTTGATAAGTGTAGGCTATCCTCTTATCTAAACTAAACACTGTACTAAGGCAGTCTTTACAAGGTACAGAGATCATTAGCCCTTCTCCTGTTTATGGTGCTTTCCTTTAGTTATATGTTTGACAAGAATTTTTGTTCTTTTTGGGTTTCATTTAATTATTGATGATAATTTATGTTTGTTTTATGCTTGAATTGCCATTTGACTTTATTTCTGCCTGTCTTGGGTTTATTGTAGCCTAGATCTTTATTTTTCTTCAAAAGATTTCTTGTGTAGAAAGAGTTTTTTTTTTATTAATGTAATGAAAAAAAGAAAATTAAACTTGAACAAACAATAGGCTAATTACTGCTTCTAAACCTATACAATATATTCTGTAAAACCAGTTTCAATAGACTGACTTGCCAATATTTGTAAGATCATGCAAAACCAATTAAAATTCAGTGCTGATACATATAGCAGGCAAAATAAGCAGGAAGAAGTAGCTAAATTAATGATATGAAGTAAAGCTGATATAAATGCTCAAGACAATGCTGGAATAACTACAATATTTTATACTGTTGAGAATAATAGTTTGAACACTACACAGTTACTTTTAAGTAATAAAGCTAATATAAAAGACAGTCCTGAGCTAATGCAGAAAGATAATCCTGGGCTACTGAAAAGTAATGCATAGAAATAGTTAAAGCTCTTTTGCAGCATGATTCTGATGTTAATATTTAGTCTAATAGCATTGCATTATACTGCCTTTGAATTTTCCTCATTTTTGGATACTAAGAGTGAAATTGGTAAACTACTTTTGAGTAAAGATGCAAATGTAAATGCCCAAGATGAAGATGATGCAACAACACTACACAAGGTTATTTATAATGGGCACACAAAAGTTGTTAAAGCTATTTTAGGGTATAAACTAGTTTTCAATCTAGAAACAAAAAGTAATAAAACCCCACTCCTTCTTGCTTCTTTAAAAGGGAATGAAGAATATATACAATATGCTAAACAAAGGAGCAAATGTCAATGGTAATAAAAGGTTTTTGAATAAATTACCCTCTCCAGTGCAACTTTGCCATTACATTATAGTAATACCACATCACTACTCAACTCTAAAAAGGAATAAAGAAATTTGCAAAATGTTCATGAATGATGGAGTTAATGTAAATGCCAAGGAGGAGGGTAGAAAAACAGCACTGTATATTATGATTAGTGGTAAAAGTATTGCAAGAATGGGGTGGTAAAGTTGATTCTACAATAGAAAGTGATATGACCGCACTCTGCATATGTTCTTCTCACCAAAATAATGAAATTTGCAAAGCTCTTTTGAATGAAAAGGCTAATGTGAATGCCAAGAAGAAGGATGAAACCCTGCACTGCACATTGCAACTGAACAGGAAATTATATAGATTATAAGACTACTGCTAGAATGGGGTGCACAAGTACATTGTAGGACAGAAAGAGATGCAAAATGACTTTGCATATGTTCTTCCCTAAGAAATACAGAAATTTGTTAAGTGCTTTGAGCAAAGGGGTTAATCTAAATGATAAGCAAAAGGATGAAACCACTGCACTGCACACTGCAACTAAAGACAGCCATATAAATGTGTAGAAGTATTGCTTGAGCTGTTCAAGGTTGTAATGCTGGGTTGAAGTTTCTGGGTGTGCAAGGTGTGGATATTATTGAAACTCTTTTGAAATTTTTGCTAAAATTAACTTTGCAAATTAGGTTTGCATAACAGCACTATATACTGATTTTATATCTCTTAAAACTATGGTTTTTCACACTTGCATATCACAACTTCTATATATGGTATAGAATAGCTTGTATATAATGTTGAGAAAATGAAGTTGGAAGTTAGTATGTAAGTGAATAGAATTTACTGGATTACCATCAGGCTGTCAAGCTAATGAGATTCAGTTCTGTAAATGATTTTTAAGAGCAATGTGAACAAGAAAAAGCAAGCATAAAGAGTAAGAAAATTAACTCTGTCAATTTGTCATTTTATTATTTTTTTACAAGAGACCAAAGCTGATTAGTAATCAATTTGACAAATGAAAATACAATGCAAGTTTTAAAGTCAACTGACTATGAAAGAATTTTCTACACATGCCAGCATGATAGGAAGTCATTTTTGAAAGGTTACTGAGAGAAAAGAGTTGCTAGAACAAGACAATGCAATTTTCTATTTTCTCTTTAGAAATGCTACTGGACTACCACAGGAATGCAGTGAAAAAAAACTAGGTTATCTGAGTAACAATGGCTTGATTAATTCATGCTTTTTAAAATTTTAGTATTACTAATACCAATAAGAATTATGTTGTGTAGTGATAACTTTGGTATATCTCAAGTTGATTCCACTTAAGCCAAGAAGCATAGATTTTTGACATAAAGTTATGTTTTAGCAGCTTAAAGATTAATTTAAGGATTTCATGGTCATTGGTTTAGCTAGAGATTTATCCTAAGGTGGGAGGGGGGGCAGGGCAGCTGATCAGCTGAAGGAAAGTAACTGTATTGTCTCAATTTTTAGCAATCTAGTTTATGATTTTTTTTGTTGAAGTTGACAAACTTAGGAAGTTACCATGCAATTTAATGAGAGATTTGTAAGTTACACCTCATTATAATGATGTTATTTCTTATACTCACACAAAATCTAATGTCTTTCTAAAATTCACAGTAAAGTTCATAATCACCTCTCTGGTAAGGCAGGCTTTCATATCAATAATCTCATTTTGGATATCTGAACTAGGGCCCAACCAATATGGATTTTTGGGCTCCAATACCAGTATATTGATAAAGTACCAATACAGTACTGATATAATTTGCCGATAAATTCCCCTCTGGAAATAAACCTTACCTAAAGTTTAAACCCCCCATTCTCTGCCCATATTCATACTCACATGTTTCTTTCTGGTCTATTACACACCAAAGAACAGCCTCAATAATTCACTGTGGACTCCAAAAATTGGGCCATTTACAAGAATTGTTTGATTGTCTTTACCTTTTCTGATCAGCAGCGTCTGAGCACAGAAACGAAATGGCGGATATTTGCGGAAGTGACAATTAAGAAACAAAAATCAAAGAAGCCAGTTTAGTTACATAACACAAATGCATAAAAATCTGATTGAAAGAAGCACAAGATATTTATTGAAATTGATTATTTAAAACCCAAATTTCAATAGCAGGACATTGAATTTAATAATTCACATATTAGTGTGAAAACTTTACTTAACAATCACATGATATGGTCTCTTACTAAGGAATCCATGCTGGGCACACTTGATACAGAGATGCAGCTAAATTTTTGAATTTAGAGGAGGGATTTTAAGACTGTGTTAACAAAATCGTCCAGTATGTCAACAAATGCGGACACACCAGATTAATTTTCCAAGGCGTTGACACGCAGCAGTAAAACCTTGAAACTCCCCCCCCCCCACCATAAAACACCCTTCTTCTCCTTAGCTGCACCCTGAACTGGATATCATGGCTTTAACTGACTTTCACCAATGCAAGTGAACATTCATTAAACAAAAATGTATGATTTACTGTGTTCTTTCTAGCTGTTTTGGTAGAGGATGTACATTCTTGAAGTTACCATGCATTTAGAACATTGCTGCACCAGGTGTGTATTGACAATAAATATACATTGACTTCATTTGACTCACCTGTGCTACTCTCTCAACCATGGTCAGATTTAGCTGGTGCCTCTGCCTCTAAGGATTGGGCAAGAAAAAAAACTTGAGGAAATGTGGTGCCATCTGCTGGGCAAGTTGTGCAAAAAAAATATATATATATGGCTGATAACAAATATATTATTTTTTTTTACAATACCTGATAATGACACTAATCCTCATATCAGTCCAATAATATTGGTCGGGCCCTAATTTGGACTGCAATAATTCAAATGTTTTTCAAAGTTAGTGACAAAATTCTTGTTGTACTTTGAAAAAAGTTGACTTTTTTTTCAAGAAACTGCCCCTCTTATTCAATGAGGAGTATGTGAGGAGTAAAAGTCATGATGCCCTCTTAAAGGCAAGCCCAGATGTACAAGAGTCAGTATTATATAGATAGGTTTTAAAAAATAATTTCCTTTTTCAATAATATCATGCTCTTGTTGTTTTAGACCTTGTTGGTTTGACGAACCCAGTTTTTTCAGGCTTTTGATATGAAACATATTTTCTGGCACATTTGATGAAGATTCTGCATTTTTTTTTTTTTTTTACAATTTGCCTAGTTTCTTCTAGTTGTTGTAACTGATTTTCAAAAATAAATTTTGCATTGGTCACAGACTCCATCCTTAATGAAGTCCCTGTGCACACAAAACTAGACATTGTCTTCATCTGTGTTATATTCTCACCAGTTAATTTTTCTAAAATATTTAGAAAAAAAAAATCTCAAGTTGCTGCCAAATTCTGTTTCTGGAAAATTTGTATAGAGCTGGAAGGGTATATATTGCAAATGGCCAAATTTGCTCCTCTTTTGGTTCTTAGCAGCTTCTGGCAAATCAACCATAACTACTTCTGATACTACACTTAAATAAAATTTTGCCCTTTGGTAGTTGGATGGAGGCATTTTCCTTTTACTCGTAGCCTACTTCTGTTGTTTCTATTTTGCTTCTCGGAGGATCTTCTTTCGATAGCCTTGGTGTTGCTCCCAGTGATGCAGAACAGCTAGGACTTACATTTGCCACCCTTTTTGTATCAGTGGGCATCATTGAGGTTACGTTTTGAAAAATGACCTGATATCTTTGAATTTCTTCATCTTTAACTTAGAAAAAAAAAACGCTGTACAAGAATCTGGCCCACTCAAAACCAGACATCACTTATGTAAGATTGTTGGTGCAACTACTGGTATTGGTCACAACCTTCAAAATATAATTCTCCAAAAATACTGAATTTTCTTATTCAGGATGCCTCGAAATGAAGAAAATAATTCACTTTTTCCAGAATAAACTATGGGTTTTTATTTCTGGGGAAAAAGAACTACTGTTTATTCCTTGGTATTTTTTTTCTATTGTATCTGAATACTTTTACGTATTTGTTCGTATATAGCCTATTTACAGGATATTTTTTTTTTTTGTATTCTCTCACCCCTTAAGTTTTTCTGTGAGGCGATGTAGAAGAAAGGTTGAAATACAACATCTTTAAAAGTATTTTTTATTGAAAATATTTTGTCTATACAATGTGTTCCTAAAAGTGTGGAGAACAAAAAAAAAATATGTGTTTCTTAAATGGAAAAACCCAAATATTAATGAAGTTTTGGATTCAATGGAAAATTCTTGACATTTTTCATATGTAATGTCCTCTACCTATCTTCAATTGTTCACAAGATACTGTGTTAATAATCCGAAGCCAGCCATTATGACTCTTTGACAGTCTGTAAAATCTTAACCGTGAAAATTAAAGGAAATTGTTTGTACGTTCCTATCTTAGTTTTTTATGCTCTATCTGAAATTATCTACTTGCACTACCAACAAGATTCCAAGAAAGTCTTCTTTCTTTCTTTTGAAAAACAGCACCTGGGGAATCCATAATAGACTCTTTTGGCTTCTAGGAGGTTTCTTCTAAATACACAAATAATAAATGGAAAAACAAAGCAATCCTAAGATAAACATTTGCTCTTTTTGCTTCATCATTAATACAATCTTTATCATTTTTTTTGCTATACAAAGTAATAATTTTGAAATCGCAGTTGGTATCAAAAGTAAATAATTTTACATTGGAATGTGCAACAATTTTCTTTTCTTTTTCTGTTAAGACTTTATTGACCTAGATTTTTCTGTAGACACCAAAAATGCAATAATATACAGTGTGTCCCATTTAAAATATATAGTATTTGCACTCCAGAATTTTTGCAACACCCTGTTTAGGTGAAAGTATTTTTCTGATAACTACTTTTCCAGCACAACAACTTCCCTATTCAAAAATTTTCTCTATATTGCGTCAAAAAAGTTGAGTGGGGCCAAAAAGTAGAAGCATGACTCAGTATAATATTTCTTACTCTCTAGTGTGAAATGTTGCAGTGACAAAACTGTTGTAGGTGCTGTTAGTAAGCGAAAGGGCAGGTATTAAAAGATAGTAAATCTATCATTAATACAGTGTATTAATGTTATGCATGAAGTAAGTGTAAAAATTTCAAGAAAGCAAGACCAGATTTCTTGAAAAATGAAGATCTAAGGAGTACCAGTCCCAGGAATTCACAATGGGTTTCTTGTGTAGTTCTTTTTAATGAAAAAATATCTTAGTTTATGCATAGAAAGTAATTTTTTCCAAATCAAGACATTGAAAAGTTCAATTTTTTAAATTTAGATTGCCTTTGTTCCAACAAGCAGGAATAATTTTGCAGAATTGCTGCTTGTTGTGATTTATATTCCCGTATTTTCTTTGGGTAGAAATGCGGTTTTTGCGGTTTTTTCTTTGGGTAGAAATGAAATATGTTACATATTTGATTATTTACAATCTAAACTGTTTGACTGGTTTTTTCCCAGACCTCAGTTTGCCCCCCCCCCCCAGGTGAAATTTATTTTCTCCAAAAATGTTGTCAAAACTAAGATAAGCCTGCATAATTCAAGCATCCACTGAAACAGGTCAGTCTTTTTAGTACATCTTTACCTTTGTTATTACTATATGGCTTGAGTACATCACATTTACAAAAACAGTGAAATTATCTGAAAATAATCATATTGAAGGGGACAAAACCGTGATTGAAAAAAAACCCAACTAGGAATAGAACTCAAGACACTAACTTGAAGTCCAACGCTGTACTAACAGAACCACGCCTCTAGTAATCTAATGTGATATATTGGTGTTTGTACCTTAATTGCGTAGCTTATTAAGGTGGCTTGGAGGAGGAACATATAGGAGGTGTTCTTGCAAACCTTCAGTTTAGGGTTTTCCACCATAAGTATCACATCGATGATATCGTTTTATGCTTCCAAGCTTTCTACTTAAGAAATGACATCAAAAGTGTTGTTTTTAGTCAGGAGCGTAATTTTCTATGGGGCAGGGGGGCAACTGTTCCCTCCAGACTTCAGTTTGGATTTGGACCATAATTATTACAATGATACAGTTTTATGCTTCCAAAAATCTCCACTTAAGAACTGGGACCAAAAGTGTTGTTTTCAGTGCTATATCTCACTTACGAATGGTAGAATTGATAAAAAGCACGTAGATACGAGCAAAAGTTTTCAAATGAACCATTAAACGTCACTCCAAAAAGTTATGGTAGCCCACTAGCCCCAGCTATTCCACTTGAGACATGGTACCAAAAGTGCCATTTGGAACTTGCTGATGGTGGAATTTATAAGAAGGACATAAATACGAGCAATATCTTTTATATGAGCTACTAAAAATCTGTCTAAGATACTGGTGACACCAATACGCCCATACCGATACGCGTGATATCGGTACGCCTCATACCAATACAGCGAACAGCCCTTTCCCCAGGGACTATGGAGGGTCATATCATCACCTAAACCATATATATTGGATCTCTGAACTTGTTCAACAAAATGACTACCTAAAAATTTTGATTGGATGGCTTTGGGGGGGAGGGGCCTTTAGTGGGGGGGGGTAGTTTCCCTCCAATCTTTTTGATCTCTTAAAAAGGGCACTAGAAAATTTAATTATTGTTCGAATGAGCTATTACACATCTCTCCATGATGTTCTGGTCACCCCCTAGCCCTGCTAGAAAAAAAGGGAGACAGATTAGTGCTACTACCCATGCAAAAAAGTGATTTTCCTTGTTATTCAAGGAGGGGGGCTGTAGTTTCCCTATATATGGTTTTCGACCATGCTGATTTCAATGGTGTACTTTTGATTTTGATCTGACGCCATTTTTGAGGGGTTTCAGGCTTTTTTCGAAATCATCATAAATTTCTTTTTGCAATAAACTTTTACTTTTAGGACGACCCAAAATAATAGTTACCATTCGTGAATTAATGTCAGACAGCAATTTTTCTTCACCAGGTATTTTTTTCTCAACGGGTTTTTTAACTTTCGTATGCTATGGGCTGTGGTTCGCTCTTTAATAGACTGCAGCTACCGCTGCAACCATGATGAAGTGGTAATACTTCCTGCATAAGAGAATATTGTTTTATAAGTAGACTTAATGGTTAATGCAAGGGCATGGTCCAAACAGGTATTTAACTCTGAAAAAAGCAGCCCCCCCCCCTGCAAAACAAAATACAACAATGATGAAACTAAATCAAACAAATTTTGCTAACGAACTTCAAGTAAAGAGTGACTTTTGCTAATAGAAACCTAAACCTGAAAAAATGGGTAACAATATATACTCCAAAGAATCGTCCTTTTTTCTGATTTTGAATATTTAAAAATTTTTAAGCATGGCAATCAAAAGTTACTACAAACTCCAGAAAACTGAGTAACAGTGATTGACCTAAATAGCAACTAATCAAAAAAAAAAAAAATACACAAAAGATATTTTTCAAAGGAAAGTAAAGTTACATTAAACCAAAGATAAGCATAAATAATGCCCCCTGTGCCATTTAAAGATCAGAGCATATTTTGCACTTTACTGAAAACAATCCTAATTCCCAGCTATGTGTTTTTATTTCTCATAATATCGAAGAAAAAGAAAAGAAATCATCATCATAACCAAGATTACTATAAAAAAAATGAATGTAAATTGACAGTTTAATATATATATACTGAAATTTATTCTTGAAAGTCTTGATAGATTTAGATATGTTACAGTTAAAAAAGAGAAAATATTTAAATTATATTTTGTTCTCAGTAAACTGCAAATTATCTTCTGGTCTCAGGGTCATCAGTCCTACTTTATTAATTTCTGATCTTTTTGAGTTTGAATCCGTTATGTATTGTAACTTCTGTTCGTTTTGGGTTTCATTTATTTATTGATGGTTGTTTGCGGTAGTTTGATGCTTGAAAAAATCATTTGATTATTTCTTCTGATCTTTGGTTTTAATGTAGCTCTTTACTTTCCTTTGAAATTTTTTTTTTGGAAAGTTTTTAAATTAAATAGTATCAAGATTGAAAAATAAGAATTTTAAATTGTTAAGAGAAAAAAAATTTAGTCCTTGGCTGTTGAGCACTGCTTGGGTTTGTTTATTGGTAGAGTAACGCGAAATAAACGATCTTCACCCCAAACTTCAATGCATAATGTCCTTTCGGTACTTATTATATTTTGTATTGATTCGATGTTATTGTGTAGAATTTTCTGTGTCGTATTTTAATGTTAAACATCGCCTAAACATATTTAGGGACGAATGTCTCTAAAACTCTAAAGCTCTAAAACGATAGCTCTAAAACTCTTTTTGATTTTGTATTGATTCGATGTTATTGTGTAGAATTTTCTGTGTCGTATTTTAATGTTAAACATCGCCTAAACATATTTAGGGACGAATGTCTCTAAAACTCTAAAGCTCTAAAACGATAGCTCTAAAACTCTTTTTTATTTTGTATTGATTCGATGTTATTGTGTAGAATTTTCTGTGTCGTATTTTAATGTTAAACATTGCCTAAACATATTTAGGGACGAATGTCTCTAAAACTCTAAAACGATAGCTCTAAAACTCTTTTTTATTTTGTATTGATTCGATGTTATTGTGTAGAATTTTCTGTGTCGTATTTTAATGTTAAACATCGCCTAAACATATTTAGGGACGAATGTCTCTAAAACTCTAAAGCTCTAAAACGATAGCTCTAAAACTCTTTTTTATTTTGTATTGATTCGATGTTATTGTGTAGAATTTTTTGTGTCGTATTTTAATGTTAAACATCGCCTAAACATATTTAGGGACGAATGTCTCTAAAACTCTAAAGCTCTAAAACGATAGCTCTAAAACGATTGGCTATTTCCGAATTTTAAACTATATTATTTATTCCCTGTTTCGGCCAAAACAGTCGTCATGCAATCCAAATTGGCGCTTTACATTGGCGCCGTAAATAGTTTCGTTTTCATAAAGAAATTTGTCTTTAGTTTTGTCGCTTTCGTGCAACGTATTTGTAGGCAAATACGCAGGGTGGGTACTCTAAGGCCCACACTTATAAAAAACTTGTACTTACAAAAAAAATGTATACTTATAAAAAAAACTTACAAAAAAATATCCCCCTCTCAAAAAAAAGAAGAAAAAAAAAACAAATTATGCTTACAACCCTGCAAGTGTGATGTGATGGCATAGATAGATATACCATATTATCACGGTCTGATAACGTTTCTTAACCAGCTATTCAAAAAGACCAGTCTTCAACGCCCTGTCTACGTATAGTTCGCTTAAATTATCTACTGGAGCGTTTAGTTTTTGATCGAAGTTAATGTCTTGGCTTAAAAGCATAAATTTAGGATAACTTTAGATACAAGGTAAGAGGTGCCCTATTGCAAGTTTTAGTATCTGTTATACTTATTGTTTCCTTACTGCTTTTCGGCATTTGCCTGCCTGAACTCGAGGACACGGTCGCTGCCGACACAGCTTCGGGTCGTGGCGGAAGGCAGTATGGCCGAGGAGTCAGAAGGAGGTAGACTCTAATGTGGTACGCAAAATTTGGGGCTTGTAAAGAAAAAATATTGATCATAGTTGCAGCGATAGCTGCAGCTTGTGAAGAGCGAACCACGGCACGTAGTAACCGAAAAATCAAAAACACTGAAAAAGAAACTGTCTAAGAAAAAGTTGCCATTTTTAGCTGATTCAGGAACGGTAACTATATTTCGATTAATCTTAATAGTAAAAGTTTATTGCGGAAACAAACTTATTGGAATATCGGAAAAGAGCCTGAAATCCCTTGAAAATGGCATCGAATCAAAATGGAAAACGCACTAAGCAAGTTGCATGGCTGAAAACCCTTTTGAGAGATTTACAGCCCCCATCTCCGCCTTCAACAACAAGGAGTCACTTTTTTGCGTGGGAGCACTGATGTTTTTCCCCCTCGAGAAGATCATACCGGTTGTCGTACATTATTGAGAGGGGTCATTTGAAAGGAAATCCCGTTGTCTAGAGCCCTATTAAAATAACAAAAGAGATCGTGCCACAGAAAAGGGATGTTTTCTACCATTCTCTGCCACCAAACATCTATTACTAGAGAATTAATATTCCGGGATAATCAATCAATTTTTCATGAACTACAGCCCTAGGCTCCCCTTTCCATCTGGAAAAGGGTAAAATTCTACTTTAGTTACTTTTGGCTATCTTGGAAAGGGGTTAGGTTAGGAAAATGAAACTTTCAGGATGGGTCTACAGGCTAAAGTATAGCATGGGAAGATATTTTAAAGTACCTACCTCCACTCCTTCTCCCTCTAGAGGGTCCTGGCCTTTGCCTACATGACAGGTCTGTACCTATTGAAATTTTGACAAAACAACATTTTACCTTAATTATCAGTTATCAGTTTCTTTTTCTCTGGCTTTAGTTCTGAAAATGCAAAAAATTAAGGAAACAAATCTGGTCGTATTGATTCGTAACGTCCGAATGTTTCTGAACAGATAACTAGAATAGAGTATAACACAAAAGGATTTTAAAAAATAAAATCTTAGATATAGGTACGTGTATATCGTCAGTCGGGTATCAAAAGGACATATCTCCATAATTTTGAATTTTCGGAAGAGCAGAACATAAGCCTCATAACTTTTTTATCTCCCATCCGATAACTGTAAAACGAAAACGGATACCCGACTGACGATATTCAAGGTTTTATCCAGTATGGGAGAGGGAGGCAATTGCCACCTCTTGGTTTTGAAAAATATTTTTTTAGACATTTTTGATAAGAAAATGAAGAAAAAATTTCCCCTCATATTTGAAAGCACCTGTTTTTGTATATTCATTTAAAAAGAACATGATGGACCTTTGCACCCTACTTTTTGTTAATTGGAGTCAGTGCATATGTCAGTTTGACCTAGGGTGGGGCTGATTTCGAGGGCGTATAGGTTTACTTTGAACTTCAATCGTAATGATTGGAAATCCTTCCATTGTTTCATTTGAAACAAGCCGCAACCTGTAAAGATTTCAGAAAAAATGTTGGTGGTAAAAGGAGATGGATTGGACAAGCCTTATTGTACCTATATTTATTGAAATTTTAATTTCTTGCATGATTTGAAATTTAACAAGGTGCATCTTGCCCTTTTTTCTTCTAAAATACACAGATAAGGAAGGCGCAAACAGCAATAATTGGAGCAGCTGCCTTCTTGACTTCATAGGCTATGTCACCTTTGAGCCAAATTTTTGTACCTTTCGGTAATCTCTTACAGGAGCGGATCTAGAGTAAAATCCTGGGGGAGGTCCATTGTGACAAGGGCGCCAATGAGCGAAATCGGGGGGGGCAATGTGAAAAAGGTGCCAATAATTGGCTAAATTGACAAATTTACTTAAGAAAAAAAAAACAGGATAAGAGGGCGCCAAAAAATTCTTGGGGACCAAGACCAAGACCCACCATTGATCTCTTAGCAAAATGGATACACTGCTTCCACTGTCATTGAATTTTAATGAATCCCCCCCTTTCCCCTAAAATATTAATGCTTTCACCGAAATCTCAAAAACTAACATTGACAAAAATTATTGTTTTGAATTTAACAGTGAAAGTTAATTTTCAGGATGAGTTCAATATATATATATATATATATATATATATATATATATATATATATATATATATATATATATATATATATATATATATTTGTATTATTATTATTACCGTTTTTGGGTACTTGAAAGCAGCACTGTCTAGGTTATCATAATAAATTTTAGGTTGAATATACGGTAGTTTCTAGAGCCATCCCTTCTAGATCATAGATGGTAAAAAGATAATAAAATAAATAACACACGGAAACACACTCGAGATTACTATATTGACTCTGAGTAATTTGATCTTTAATGAAAAATAAAACTTGGTTTTGAATTTTGAAGTCCAGTAGAAACCTATCTTGCATACATTTTTCTATTTTATGAATAATAGTCGAAGTTGAAAAGAACTCAGGAATACTTATCGAAAAGCTTTTTTTACAGGATCCAGCGGCCTCTGGATCCCCACACGCTATTGCTTGATGCCTTGAAAATGGGTTACAGCCATTTCAAACAGTGAGGGAAAATAGAGTATCAAAAATTAGTATTACTTCGAGTTTAACATAAAAAAAAGTATACACCCCCCCCCCCCTGGAAAGCCGTAGTGTCTGTACAGGAAGAGTATAGGGTTTCATCTAGGATGCATTTATCGCGGGTATGCAAAAATATACTAATCTCGCTTAACCCTAGATCGGATTAATCCCATTTCTCATTATCAATGCTTAAATTAGTATCCAAAGTTTTTTATATTGAAAATCACAGTATTAAAATCGAGGGGCTCCCCACTTTTTGGCGCCTCGAAAAATTCTTGAAAAAAACTTAATCTGTTTAAGCCACTTTAATTCAGGTTTGAACTATATCAAACAGGTAATAATAGGTAACGAACTGTAATTAAGGAGCGACCCGGCTCAAAAGTATCCGAAATTCTAAAAAACGGAATTTTGATACCAATAGATACATTAAAAGAATCAGATTTTAATGCTAATTTCAAATATATCAGTTTCATCAAGTTTAGTCTTACCCGTCAAAAGTTACGCGAGAAAATTTAAAAATTGAGAAAATTTGCCTGATTTTCGAAAAAAAGGGGAAACACCCCCTAAAAGTTACAGAACCTTAATGAATATCACACCATCAGATTCAGTGTATCAAAGAACTCTACTGTAGAGGTTTCAAGCTCTTATCTGAAAAATATGGAATTTTGTATTTTTTGCCAGAAGAAAGATCACGGATGCGTGTTTATTTGTTTTTTGTTTGTTTGTTTTTTTGTTTTTTTTTTCCCCCAGAGGTGATCGTATCGACCCAGTGGTCCTAGAATATCGTGGGAGGGCGCATTCGAATGAAAATTAAAAGTTCTAGTTCCCTTTTTAAGTGACCAAAAAATTGGAGGGCAACTAGGCCCCCTCCCACGCTCACTTTTTTCCCAAAGTCACCCGATCAAAATTTTGAGATAGCCATTTTGTTCAGCATGGTCGAAAATATTATAAATATGTCTTAGGATGGCTTAATCCCCCAAAGCCCCCGGGGGGAGGGCTGAAAGTTGTGAACTTCACCCAATGTTTACATATAGTATTGGTTATTGGGAAGTATACAGACGTTTTCAGGGGGGATTTTTTCTGGTAGTGGAGGGTCGGGGGTTATGTGGGAGGATCCTTCCATGGAGGATGTTTTCACTGGGGGAAGGGACATCACTATGAAGGGGGTGCCGGATTTCCCAGCATTATTTAAAAACGATCAGAAATTAAATAAATAAAAAAACAAAGTTTTTCAAATGAAAGTAAGGAGCAACATCAAAACTTAAAACGAACAGAAATTATTACGTATATGATTGGGTTCGCCCCCTAGTCAATATCTTGCTCTTTAAGCCAAAGATTTTTTTGTACTTTCATAAGAGCTATTTATTCTAATTAACGGTCTTTGTGATTAAGCGGTCATTTTTAAAGAATTGGAAAAAAAAATTCGAACTTTAGCGCAAAGAGCGAGGTATTAACTAGGGGACAAACCCCCTAATATACGTATTAAAAATATATGAATATAGAAGTTCGTTACGTAATTTAATTCGTAAGTTACGCATATTTATTACTAATAAAAACAAAAATAACATCTTCGTAAATAAAATTTAACAAGTTTCGAGAAAGCCATTTAACCAAATAAAAGTAAAATTAATATGAAAATTTTGTTTTAATTATTCATGTACGGTGAGCCAAAATCAAAACCTGCATTAATTCAAAAACGTTCAAAAATTAAAAAAAAAAAAGTTTTTTTTTACTGAAAGTAAGGAGCAACATTAAAACTTAAAACGAACAGAAATTATTCCGTATATGGAAGGGGCTGTCCCCTCCTCAGCGCCTCGCTCTTTACGCTAAAGTTTGGCTTTGTCTCACAAGTTTATTTTTTTAAACAATGAAAACTTTAGAGTAAAGAGCGAGGCGCTGATGAGGGGACAGCCCCTTCCATATACGGAATAATTTCTGTTCGTTTTAAGTTTTAATGTTGCTCCCTACTTTCAGTTAAAAAAAACTTGTGTTTTTTAATTTAATAGTAAAAAAGAATCTAATATCGCCTGTATGTTTGGCGGGACTCCATTTACGCTTGCTTTTGTAAACAAATGCTTCGTTCCCGGAATGCGTGAGGCAAGCATATTTCCGATAACCCCGATGGGGGTTACCAAATACCCTCCCATTTTGTCTCGATTCAAGAGATGCATTCAGTCATACGAGGCCGGTGTGCTAGTGAAAGTAAGAAAGAAGGGTTAATGTCACTAAAATGGCAACTGCTAATGATCTACAGGCTCTTGAAAAAGCCGTATGGAAAGATCTTGGAATTGAAAAGGAGTCGGTAAAAGGTATGAAGTCTACTTAGTGTGAAAACATTTTTGAGTATATTGAATTAAACTTCAATCTGTTTTTTTTTTTTTTTTTGTACTCTCGTGCAATAGGCTAGCCAATCTATTTTGATGAAATTTTCTCATTTGACCTATAAAAAATATACCTTAAAAAACTTTGTAAGTTATTAAATGATACTGTTTTTATGGGATAAGCAAGCATTTCGAACTTGAAGGCCCGAAAATTTTTCAGCATCAGTACGTCCCTGACCAGGGCCGTATCCATAATTTTTGTTCTGCGGAGGGGCAGTTTTTTTGGGTGGGGGTACAGAAAGAGCTTTAAAAAACGAATCGAAAATTCGTTTATTTTGTTACGTTTCCACGAGTCGGACAAATATTGCAGGGGGGGGGTTCGTAACCGCTCCTGGATACGGCCTATTCTAGTCAATTTGTTTGTTTTACATCCGTTCGTCTTATATGTGGAGAAATACATTTGGTCAAACAACTTTCAATCTGCATTTTTTAATAGAATGCAAGTAACTTTTAGAATGAGGGGCTTCTAATAATAATAATAATTTATTTTAATAAATAATAATAATAATAATAATTTATTTTAATCATCTTTACAAGGATTAAAAATACTGTTATAGTTGATAGCGAATCACCCTCTCGTTAATACCTCGCTCTTTACGCTAAAGTTTTTTATAGTACATTTAAAAGAGCTATTTATTCTAATATAATAGCCTTTGTGATTCTGGAGTCACTCTTAAAGAATTGGGACAAAATTCGAACTTTACTTTCTTATTACTTTCTTATTTACCTTCAATTAAAAAAAAAACTTGTTTTTTTTATTTAATTAGCTTAAAATAGATGGCCGATATCAATGAACCGACCAATCAAAATTAAGCAAATAGACCTCTTGACTGTTTTGAGCAAAATGGCTACCTCAAAATTGTGATTGGGTGACTCTTAGTTGTATGGGGGCTGGGTAGCCAAAAAGGTTGCAGAATGGAATAGTTACCGTTCAATAACTTTTGTCTTCAAGAGCGCGCTAGAATTTGCAATGTGCAATTTAGTGAGCCTCCTTTGAGGTTTCTAAGGCTCCCTCTTCCTCATAGTATCTCTTGAAAAAAAATACATTGAAGTCTTATGGCTCTTTACTACAGGCAACAGTAGAGTTTTGCGTCTAAAACAACTAAGCAGGACCTGAGGCCGAAGGGAACAAATTACACTGTGACCTATGTCCCTAAGTGTTCTATGTGGCCTATTTTTCCTAGTATGCGTGATTGCCGAGTCCCTCCCCCTCTGACGGTGTCCGTATGTTAGGGGGGGGGGTACTTGTTAATTATTAAGAACATATTCAAGGATTTTGATTTGTGGATCTGTAAAAACCGGTTTCATATTTCATGGCCACAAGACTTATAGTTTGACAGAACACATTTGACTTATATAATTTGGGCTATATATTTGCACATTAGGGGGTGGGGGTAAAGTATTTGGACAGCGTGAAGTTAAAAAACAATTCTTGACTCATAATATGCAGAATAATTGTAGCCAACACAGTACCTTAGAAGGCACCAAAACATTTAAAAAGAGTTTTTGTCTCTTATCTGTTTGAAGCTCAAATCCATAAGCCCCTGGCCCCAAGGGACTTTTATTTACAAATAAAACGTTGATTGTGGCGTGGGAACTTAAGAAGTAGGGCCTGAAAGAGGGTCAATAACTACTTTTTTCTGATCTGCTTTAAATGTATCTTTAAATCTTTCGGCAAAAAGAATTGAAATATACAAGAAAAAGTCGAAAAAGTTTATTCATCCGAAAAAAAGCCCCAAGGAGGGAGGGGCAAGGTTTGTGGCTCCAGGGGTTACAATGAAAAAAAAGGATTAGGCTGAAGCCCCCTCCCCCCAAAAAAAGACAGAAAATTTTATTGACTTGAAACTTATTTTAAATTCTTGGGCCAAAGGGATCCCAAGCTTTTTTTTTAATTTTTGATCGGCTTGAAACTTACATATGTAAAAATCTAGACCATGGGACAATGCACAAAAATGATTGGTAAGAAATATTGGTGCGCTCGAAACTGGAGCTCAGGAAAAAGATTCTGTCAATAAGTCCTTGATTAAAGATAAGCGTAATTTTTAGAAGAACTTCTTAGGCTGATGGCGAGTGATGGGCACGGTTACTGTGAATATGGCACCTGGAAATGGGCCAAAAACTCTTCTTTCACGCTTCTGAATGATGGCGAATAAAAAAATGCGTGATAAAATAGGTATCAATAAATTGAAGTAAGATTTTTTGTTTGTTTTGATATCAATAGTGCAAACGAAAGCGATCTTTTAGAGGGTCTGAGCGGCTTTTTTTTTTTTAATTTTTAAGTAAAATTAAATAGTCACTGATTGTCATTATTCCATTTTTTTTTTTTATTCTTTGCCCTTGATTAGATCTTTGCTTATCTTTTTTATCGTTGATGTTTGTATTTAGACAAATAGAAAACCCAGTTCAAAATACATGTCGCTTTCAGTAGAGTGCACAAATGACATTGGACTTTCATATTGTATTGCTTTAGGAAAGGGTGATTTATTTTGTTTTGTTTGATTTAATAAATAACCATTTTCTATTCATTTTTGCCTTTGTTTATTCTCGCATTTTAGGCAAATGCGTAGTTTTTGTATTTGGATAGGGGTGTTAATAAAAAAATCCAAGTGAAATAAAGGGTGCCAAGACATTCAAGAGTCACCCCCTTTTGCAAGGGTGCTTTGATTCAAAATAGGCTTGTTTGTGCTCCTTTTTAGTTTGACATTTTTTTAAAAGTGTAAGAATGCAAATCTTATTTTGAAGACATTAAGAAATTTTGTGGAGAATTTCATAGAGGCATGAAATTCATCACCAAAGATTGCCTATCCCTTGGCCTTTTTTTTAAAGATAGGAAACATTTTTAGATAGGATTTTTAAGATAGGACATTTTTTAAGATAGGAAATAGTTTTGCGTGGTGTTTTCCCCGTACTTTTATATGGACAATTAAATTGATTCGATTAACTTTCCAACTAGTTCTAAATTAATTTAAATGAACTATGTAAGTTAACGTACCTAAGTGGTTAAGTCAAAAGTGTGTATTTTATTTAGCAGTTCCATGGTTTGTTTTAGGTATTGACTATGAAGAAGAAGTGGAAGAACAGCAACAGGAGAGGACTACTGAAATATTGTTTGAAGTGACTGATACTTCCATTCAAGCTATTGCTGCTTTGATCAAACAAGATAAAGACGAGGTCTGGGACTCTGGCATTGATTCTGATAAACCCTGTTCCCCTGCTCAGAATCCTTTTCCAGAATTGGAGTCGGTTCCCATCCTTCCAAGCTTGATCGAATATAATTATGATGATAACCCTGGGACTGAAAGCCTTCCAATAGTGGAATTCGACGAAACTTGTAACGAGGCAACGAATTTCCAAAATTGTGAAAATGTAGAAGAAGTAAGGGTAACTATCGATACAGTTGACAAGGGAATCAAACCAGAGGACGTTAAAGTAATCGCAAGAAAATCCGTACCAAGAAAAGGAAAAAATGAACATTCTAGAGCTTCTAACAGAGAGAGAACCTTCACTGAAAGCACAGACGAATTTCCTGGTGCTACAAGTAGTATTGATGGCCAAGGGAATATTCTAGTAAGTAACATGGATTTTTTTTTCAAATTAGGATTCACTCAGATTCTAATTCTACTGACCATTGCATATTTTTTTTTTCTATAAGTAATGAGGACCGTATCTGGATTGTATCTGTTATGGACATACCCATTTTTAGACTTTTGTGGTAAGATTCGATTGAAGAAAGACTTATTTTTCTAAAATTAAATTCCAAAATATTGGGTATTTTATTTTGAATGGGGTTAGTGTCTAAAATGTCATAATTTAATTTGTGAGCTTCTGTATTAAAGCAAACCTATTTTCAGCTTTGTCATTGATAGAATTGGTCATTTTTTTTTAATTCAAGGCTGATCTTGGTTGCAGCGGTACCGACAATGATGTAGAATAGCCCATAGTTTCTGAATTTTAAGGAAGAAATTTGGGAAAACTATTTACTGTAATAATTTTCCCAACAACAGCAATAATTTTAATAGAAAAAGAAAAGGCACGATAAAAATAATAAACACAACTGTAAATTACATCAACATTTTTACGTGTGGCAACAGCAGGTATAAGTTTTATATATAAATCGCACAAAATTCATCCGATCAATTTATCAACAATTATACATATTAAAGAAGACGATTCTATTTTTTGTTGTTACTTGTTTTTTTTTTATGAAGGAGATTAAACAAAAAAAAAGTTTTCGCAAATTTACAACATTAAAAATTAAAACAAATAAAATTATTTCGTATATGATAGGGACTGTTCCTTTTTTTTATGCTAAACTTTGACTTTATCTTCGAATCCTTTGAGTGCTTGAACACAAAATGAGAGGTATTTTTAAGGGACTATAAAACTGTAAAGAGCTATAAAGAGACGGTCTCTTATTCAAAAACACAGTTCATATAATTATCCAGTATGATCATTCCCTATCTCACCCAGGGTTGCCACCCTGAGCTGGAGAGGAAAAATTTACTAGATCGCATCTGTTTTTACTAAATGCTAAAAAAAAATTTTTGCGCATGCGGCTACGCCGCACGCGCACCATCAAGCATCGATTTTTACTATAGGAGGATAATCAATACGATTTTCACAATCTTTTCTTCTTTTTTTTCTCTTTTCCTTTTCATTTCGTTTTCATAGTATGATTGAAAATTCCGGAAACCTACAAGTTCAAAAATCCTTTTTTTGGATATATATATATATATATATATATATATATATATATATATATATATATATATATATATATATAATGTTACATTTCTACTTACTTTTAATTTCTCTCAGCAGGCACCTTTTTACTGAATAAAAATTTTCAAACTGAGGAGATTCACCTAATCACCTTAGGTGGTTGGCTTTTGTTTTGATTCCAATAGATTCATAATCATCACAAATCCAAGTGTCCTTATAGCTTCATTTTTAGTTGGTAAGATTTGATACACAGAAAGCTGATTTTGTCGACCTTTAGACGCAGGAAGGGAAGTGTTTGTTTATGAAAATAGGTGACTGCTTGTCTGTCTCTGAGACAGACAAGCAAAATTGTAAATTGTAATACAGACAAGCAAAAATTGTAAATTGTTATATGTTTACGATAATTTTTTTCCCTGAATTCATGGAAAGTAAAAAAAAAGTTTTGTTTACGTAAACCATGAATTTTTACTAGATTTTGGGAAATTTACTAGATCCTCTAAATTTACTAGATTTTTTTTTTTTACTAGATCTAGTAAAATCCTACTGGCGGTGGCAACCCTGATCTCACCCATTATAAAAACCCGGACCGGGATGCGAGTGCTCCGGAGCTGGGATGCCAAATGGACACTTTTAGTGCCTTTTGGACACTTTTTCACTCTGAGGGACACCAAGACACTAATCGTTAAACAAATGCATTTTTTTGAGAAAATAGACACTTTCTTTAGTTTTATCCAAATCAAAGCCAAATGTCTTTATTTTTTCATTTTTTTTATAAATACAGCTGTTTCCAATATGTAGTTTAATTTTACGCTATAGTAATGTCTTGGAGATTTTTCTTAGATGTTTTTGTGCCCTGCGCGAACACTATTTATCAACCGAATAGGAATAGGACCTAAATTCTAGTTATGCTAGAACTATCGAATCCATCTTTTTCTTCTATCTTACGGTTGACGTTTGTCATCAAGTCGGTCAACTTCAAGAACCCACCTACTGCTGGTGGCAGTCACCAAGGCCACTGAGAAGGCTGGAAAGAAGAAGTGAATGGCCATTCCCTGCTGGCGTGTTTCGCGTAAATCCCTGTGGCGTGTAGCCGTGTGCATATGGCTATTATTACACTGCTGTCATAGAAAGAAAGGAGTTTTGCAAAAAAGCTGTGTAGCGGCTCAATTTTATTTAGAGCAGCTTGCGAATGTTTCTGTTTTATATTCTATGCTTTCAGCTGTAAATTTTTGTCAAACGCTGGTCGCCAGTTTCTATCAAGTATAACTCAAGCGAATGTATTTCAATCGGCTTCTCACTTTTCTTCTCACTTTTTAGTTCTCGAAAACTTCATTTTTGCTCAGGGCTACTTCTAAACAGGGTTGCCACCCTGGCCTGGGAGAATTTACTAAATCTCAGAGGAAAAATTTACTAAATCGTATCTGTTTTTACTAAATGTTCAAAATTTTTTTGGCGCGTGCGACTACCGCCGCACACGCACCATGAAGCATCGATTTTTACTATAGGAGGATAATCAATAGGATTTACACAATCTTTTTTCCTTTTTTCTTGTTCTTTTTCTCTTTTCCTTTTTTCTTTCGTTGTCATAGTATGATTGAAAATTCCGGAAACCTATAAGTTCAAAAATCCTTTTTTATTATTATTATTTGGATTTACTACTGGATATGCGTTATATTCCAGATGTGGTGTATCCAAGACGTCAAAAAATAGTCTGGAATCTTGGATTCTGGAAATCCAGCTGATGAAGCCCGGCTTTAATTTATCAGTGGTCTTCTGGTCATAAAATTCAGGTATATTGAAAAATTGAAAAACAATCAACGAAGAAAAACAGCTACAACTCATATTCACAAAGCAATTCAGACGATGGAGTGCTTAGTATCTGAGGTGTGTTTGAAAGTGACGGCTTTTGAAATTTGTCCTCCAGTTTCTGTTTTTAGGTTTGAAATCAAAACCCTTCAATTTTGGATTTTTAAGAGGAAATTTGCCAGTTTTAAAACACTAATTGGGCTGGTCTTTAAATAAGGGATAAGCTGCTTACAAAGAATTCTGGCAAATTTTAAAGCAATTAATTTAGGATTTTTTTTTAACTGATTTTTTCTGGATTCTCTCTCGTTCGTATTCAAGGGAATCAAAAACCAATACAATCTATGTCACTTCAAAACGGAAATGACGTAATAGGCTCCCGGTTTAGTTGTAGAATTATTTAAATTAAAAAGTACGCCTCAAATTGGACTAGGGTGGCCAATAAAAAGAAAACTTATATAACATACAATAATTAGTTTAGAAAAATATCACTGTGTCAATAGTCTTCATATCAGACAAATCATACAAATTGAAAAGTAAGAAGGAAAATATATAGTCACAATTAAAAAAAAGTCGCCCTTAAAAGGCTTTAATCGTACTCGGCCTCATCCGAATTTAAAGTATCCGTTAGTGTTGAATTCTGACTGAAGGGATCTACTTGTCTTTCATTTCTTGATAGCCCGAGTCAAACCGCAGGGGATCACCAATTCATGTACTCCACTTGACGACCTGAGTACAAGTTGTTTCGTTTTCATCAGAGACGAGACACTCGAGACATTTAACTTATTCAGGTTTTTAGTTTTGATAACAGATAAAATCAAGAACTGTCTCTGTGCTCCAACAATTGAATGGGGCAAGCTGCAGAGAGTCAGAAAGAACTTGGGCAAGTATGGAAAAAGTTCGTTTCCAACAGCGTCTTTAAAGGGACAAAGCTAACTAACAAACGTAACAGCTGTTATGAGAGTCGGGGAAATTTTTCTGAAAACAAATTAAGCCGGCATACCTGTCCTGATTTTAAATAGTTTGCCTTTCAAAGCAAGTGTCAAGAAGAAGCCTAGAGAAAAGTAGAGATTTTTAAGCGCTAGGGTTGACGCGAAATCGAAAAATGAGAGCAATAGTAGCCATAATATCTAACATAATCGAAATCAGGTTTTGTAATGAATGGACCCTAATTGTTTTACTGAATTCATGGAAAATAAAAAAAGTTGGTGTTTCCTACAAATCATGACTTTTTAATAGATTTCGGGAAATTTACTAGATATTTTAAATTTACTAGATTTTTTTTTTTTTTACTAGATCTAGTAAAACCCTACTGATGATTGCAACCCTGCTTCTAAATGCTCAGAAAACGGCAAGATAGAGGAGTTGTTAAACGATTTTAACCACTTGAACAACCATTTGGCTGAGTGGTTAAGGTGATAGACGTCTTAGTTTAACTTTAAAACCATGTAGGTCAAAATAGAAATTTCGTTGCTACAGCCGTTCGTACCTTTTCGCACACAAAGTTTCTTAATAGCTACCGAAGATCAAAGACTTGTATCTTTTTCGCATAACTTATGAAAATGCCGAAGTGAAAATAAATCTAGATGGTTGGTTCTTTACTTTTCGACTAAGATAGGTAGCGGTATCGATAATCGATATAACATTTCACTCTGTTGACATTCTCATGACGAATTTTTTTCTGCCATCTCTTCAAATTGAACTAGCACTAAACTTAATTTATAGGTAGTGTTAATGTCAAAGCTGGATATACCTGCAGATCTCATGCAGGTAACAGACTGCTAGGTAGCAGAACTAAGAAGGACGAATTTCACAGGTTTTTCGGCACTTTGTTCACAGGTTTTGAAAATTCATAGTGGCAACCCTGTATTTTGGCTAATTATCTAGAGGGACACTAAAAGTGTCCTTTTTTGGCTGATTTGGACACTTTTGTCCCTAAAAGTTTTGGCAACCCTGCTCCAGAGAACGTTTTTGCAGATATTAACATAGGCGGTATCAGATCTTTTCACGGGTAGACAAGTCAGATTTCTCTTGGACGCGAAACTTGGCTTCAACGTTGGAACACTAATTTTGAAGAAACTAATTTTAAATTAATTTATTCCAATACATACATGAAAATCGGTAGGTAGTAGTGTAATGTTATTATTAGATGTTTTTAGGAATTAAAAATAGGTTTCGAAGTCTCAAGTTGGTTTCAAAGGCATTTTGAGACAGTTTCTTTTGAGAAAGTTTATATATATATATATATATATATATATATATATATATATATATATATATATATATATATATATATATATATATATATATATATATATATATATATATATATAATATATATATATATATATATATATATATATATATATATATATATATATATATATATATATATATATATATATATATATACACTACGAAAACTTTACGAAAAAGAAAGTTTTTTTAAAAGAAAAGTAAAGGCCATATTAAACTTAAGATTAGTAGAAATAGAAGCCTACAATAATTCAAACTCAAAACGACCAGTATATATATATATATATATATATATATATATATATATATATATATATATATATATTAATCTATATATATATATATATATATATTAATCTGGGTCTGTGTTGATGGATTTATTATATAATAATATATATATATACACTACGAAAACTTTACGAAAAAGAAAGTTTTTTTTAAAGAAAAGTAAAGGCCATATTAATCTTAAGATCAGTAGAAATAGAAGCCTACAATAATTCAAACTCAAAACGACCAGAAATTATTATTAAAGAATAAAAAAGGAAAGGAGAATAATTGGTATGGCGGTAATCAATCAGGAACCCTTATCGCTATCTAAATTCAGAAAGTGCAAAGATTTTAAACAGAGGTGTTAATTGTTTAAAGTTCAGGAAAGGTCTGCCCATTTCCTATGAAAACATTGATTGAAAACAAAACTAGTCTTATCTAGGCTCTCCGCCAAAACAGGTAACTATATTTTTAAAATATCACAGGAAGTACAAGCTGACAAAATTAAG
This sequence comes from Artemia sp. Qi Xiang Cuo, assembly GCF_049724085.1. Taxonomy (NCBI): domain Eukaryota; kingdom Metazoa; phylum Arthropoda; class Branchiopoda; order Anostraca; family Artemiidae; genus Artemia; species Artemia sp. Qi Xiang Cuo. Next base: position 91,761,766 of record NC_142794.1, on the reverse strand, counting down.
AAACCGACGTGAAAAAAAAATTATAAACTCGCTAGGTGTGGATCCAGAGGGGGGGGGGCGAGGGTTGCCCCCGGAAAGTAGTCTAATGCACGTAAATAACGCACGTTTGCATTAAATAAACTTGCTCCTAACGTAAGTTTGTCGGATCAAACTATTTTGTGCCCCCCTCCCCTAAAAAATCCTTGATTCACCCCTGAAACCATCACACCTATTCCACCAGTTATTAGAAGAAAAAAAAGCCCTTATTTTCACAAATTTCATCAATCCCCAGCCTCCTTTTTTACAAAATCCTACATAGGTCAATCATTTGAGTCCACTGTATGTAAATAATAGATTAAGTCATAATTTGTATATAAATTAATTCATACCTGTGAGATGGGACACTTGCAAACCACTTGGCTGGCTCACCAAGTTTTTTTCTGCTTTCGCAATTACGAACAATGCACGTTGTAACCATTTATCATACTAACCCGCTAATGCAGAAATAAGTGGGAGGAGCTTTTTGTTCGCACCGAGAACGAAGACCAGAAATGATCTGCGATAAGCTTACTGGATAATTATATGAACTGTGTTCAAAAAATACTATTGAGCCATGTTATCATGCTACTGGAGTATCTTAACCTCAGCTTTTGCTTCTTATAACCCTTTGAATCAATTGACGAAGTTTCTTTCTATAGTCATCCTTTGACTCCACATTGAGATCTCACTCTGCTCCTCGCGCCTAAAAATGCTCACAATTGATAATAAATGAGATACGAGAAATTACTGTGGACGAATAGAAGATCCTATAATGAACAGAAATTAAAATTCAAAATAACTACGAACGTTCAGATAACAGATTCTGCAGTGAGATTCCCAATCGAACGGGAATTCCAATAAATAATTATACCAAAAAAAAGATAATGAATGAACTTTATTGAAAACAAAAATATTTTTTTTTGTAATATTTGTATTAGACTGTTCAATTCTACAATTTAAAATGGGCAGTTTTTTCAAAAGTTTACCTTTAGATTCTATTTTGTTTAAACATAGAAAGTTGATTCCTGTTGTCCATTGATGCCTAAATAGGACTTTTAACTGAAACTTTAATTTTTGTTTATTTCTAGATAATTTTTGAATCAGCTTATTTGAAAGGATTGTTCAAACGGAAGCAAATGATGCAAATTTGCTTCATGTCGGATTAATGAAACAATTAGTAGCAAGGCAAAGCAGTTTTGTATTTTTCAACGAAATAATGTAAAACCAGAAATAATAAAATATGATACTGTTTTATTAGCTAGGCAACACGCGAGACAGCCACTCGAGAAAACAAAGGGTTTCTCACTCCAGGAACTATATTTAAACTTTAGATTTTTGGGTTTTAGGGGAGAAAAGGTACCTAAGTTAGGTTACGTATTTAATATGTGCTATGCTTTACCCCCCCCCCCCTAATGTGTAAATATATAGCCGAAATTGATTATTACTTTTGAATTTTGATTCGTAGTTTTTAGTTTTAGTCAAAATATAACTTCCACTAGAGCTAATTCTGCAAAAAATTGCTGGATGGGAGACAAGTTTTTGGCCCGTAAATCACTTTAGAAGTGTCCTACACTTGACACATAAATTTAAAATCGACCTCCCTTGCCATTCCGCAGATATGTCATTTTGATAAATCTTGATCATAAACGGTGCCTTTGGACTCGTCTGTGCCCCTTCGCTTGGGTCAAAATTGAAGATAAGTTTGCACCCAAAAATCCCATGGAAAGTTCAACCTGGTCCCCTAAGTAATACCTGATATAATGCAGATACAATATTTGGATAATATGGATACAGACGATGTAGAGCATTCAATCGAGTGGCCTCCCCAACTTTCTACGACCACCCCTTCCATACGAAGTAGCTGGGGAAAATAAAAATGACATCAAATGGACACGGCTCTTTACCATGATAAGTGAGTTCAAAGCGTTGCCTCTTGACACTGGAGGGAAGGTAACCGAATATTTGATGTCAGAGAAAATAGATCTTATCTGTTGATTCTCGGTCAAAGTTTCACAGTTTCATGATACAATTATTTTAAAACTAAATCTCTCACTGAATAGTAAATGGCTGTGACAATGTCACCCTTCGTGAGAGCTTAAATAGTGTTTAACCACAATTTTTCTCCAGATTGCTGAATTCTTGGATCTGTAATTGAGGCCAAACTTAATTGCTTATATTTTTAGTACGAGGTTCGATGGGGTAAGCATGCATCCCCATATAGTGACCTTGATGAAGGATCATCAGATGTTGGCGATTGTACAAATAGTCGGAGCAGATGGGAAGACCAGTTTGACTGCAATCGACCTCAGAAGAAAAGACGATACGAAGAGGAGCCGTCTACCGACCCTAATGTAGAAAAATCTAGAAAAAATGCTATCATTGCAAAAAAGAACAGAGATAGGAAGAAGCAACGGATGGAAGAGCTTCTGCAGAGAGTCGCTGAATTAGAAAAGGAGAACTACGAACTTAAAGTAAGTTTTATTTACGAAGGTTTTATATTAGCTTAGATTAAACCGTTGAATAGCCCAGCTGAGTAAGATACCTCTCTTAGACCAAAGTTGGACCAGTCGCAGACTTTGGTTGTGGTATGATGTTCCCTTTCAGTAACTGCTCATGACAAAAACAGGGATTTTCTTCCTTCCATCATGGATTGAATAGATCCCGAGCCCTGATAAGACATCTGGGACAATAGATTTTACTAATGACTAAGTTTGGTTAAAATTAAAAAACACCATGAACATCTTGATGGACTCCATTAACCCCATCCCCTTCATTCTATCTCTATTAAGATTGGTCCATATTGAACAAGATCTTCTGGGAGATGTCTGATTCGCATTAATATAAGCATACTTCCCATACAGAGGTAGTCAAATACGGACCGCAAAAATTCAGTGTAGAATTCCGCTCAAACTCCATTGAATTTTATTAAAATATAACATTCAAGTGACAAGAATTTGCTCCTCTTTTCGGAGGTTAAAATGTGTCCAGACGCCAATCAATTATCATGCTCATACCTCCCACCACGTCTGGTTGGGATCTGAGATTCTCTACTGGTATTAATGGCTCTATGGCTTATTAATAAGAATGATTTGGTGGGGCCCTTTACTTACCTCAAATAGACTGGAACACGCTCTGACCCCAAAAAGGTTGTAGTTAAGATGGTCTCTATCCCTCTACTGAATTTACATGAGATTGAAAGTCTCCTTCTGAAAGGTGTCGACAATAGATTAGGACCGATTGTCACTTACTTCTAAATGACAAAGGTAGCACATCTAACTTTACTCCTGGCTAAGTTTAGGCGACGTCATAGAAACACTTATTTTTACTAAAATGAGCATGGGCATTCAGAAAACCGTTAGATCTCGTTCCCTTTGGGAAACAGTTAGATCTCCTCCCCAGGGATCAGTAAAGATTGGATTCTTATCTCCAAAATGCATAGTAAGGGCAATAACTATTGCATGCAGTAGTTTCGTTGTCCCTGTTCCCCTTCTGATGATAATAATTTTATGAACTCTCATATCCCGCATAGGTTAGATTAGGCATAAATTACTAAACAACAGCACTAGGACACCTAATGTTTCCATTAATTTCCAGTTAGTTTCAACACCTTATTCCGGTAGAATTCTAAGGTTTCAAAAATTCGCCCTGACAACACAGTCGGATTTGGGGGGCTTTTTTTCGAGGTTCAGGATGAGAAGGGGAATCCTAGAATCCCAAGTCAGGAAAAAACGTTGGACATCTGACCGAATTATTTAAGATTATGCATAAGACAAATAAATATTTGTACAGTATTAATAAACACTAATAAATAAACACTCGTACATTGAGCTGTATTTTAAACTTGGGTCTTCGTGGATGGGCTGTTCCAATCCTGAAAGACTTGCTCCGTAAAATTGCTAAATTTGACATGTTTGGATCCTGGTTCTTGGGGGAGTGAGGGTGTATTTCCTCAGAATCTTCCCTCACCGATTATTTTAACATGCGCAGTAAAAGAATTCATTCTTTTTTTGTGGGGGGGGGGGGGTGAATATTGTATTTGTAGAGCAGGAGCTCAAAATTATACTAAAAAGTACATGCAGATGAAGAATTTGTCAAAACGCAGGGGTTGGGGTTCTTGCGTCTGCAAATGATTATTTCAACCGTTTAGAGGGGACGCAAGTATTTCTTTTCTTTTGCTTTATATACTGTTTGCCTCTGCTTTTGTTTGCTCATACTCAGAGGCCCTTATTCTCAAGGTTTCATTGAAATTTTAAATTTTTTTAGAAATGGGCATGACTCCTTTCCAAAACAAAATATCACGTGTTCGTCTTTTTTTTTTTTTTTTTAATAATTAATTTTTATTTAATAATTTTAATGAAACTTAATTTTATTTCGCTTTATTTAGCCTAATAACGAATTGTAATGTTTTATTACATGTTTCAGTCTGACCTACTTTGTTCTTAAATTATCTGTTCCTTGTACAACTTTTTGGTGTTGTTTTTTTTTTTTTTTTTTTTTTTTTGCAGTTTCAATTTAAGATGAAAATATTGCTATCATTTGGTAGACACAATTCCATTTTTAATTAAATTTTTAACTTGCTCTGTATTTTTTTTGTCGGTTTTCCTTTTTAACCAGAAACTGCATTGACTACGACAAGAACGAAACAAAGTTTAAGTCTTAAAAATATCATAGTTTGGAATCGGCGGGTTGATGGACTTTAAAAACGCTAATTTCCTATCCTAAGCTTGGCTTCTGGTTGTCTGTATTACAAGTTGTAGTATATTACTTACCTTAATTTAGGCGTTTCGATAGTTTCAAAAGTAAAGTGCGCTATCTATGTAAGTTTAATATTACAGATGACATTTGAGCTTTCTCTTCTTGTCGGGAATCTGGCAAATGTAAAGTGTAAAATGAAAACAGAAAAAAAAATCAAATTAAATGCTAGGAAATTTGTTTTCATTAACATGATTGTTTATAATGGTTGTGTAAGACTTTCTAGTGCATACTTGTATATATTTTTATATTTACTTTTTAGCGCGAGAGAAAGAAGTTGACATCAACTATAAATTGTCAAGACGACGAGATTGTATATCTTAAATCCGTTATTAGTAATGAAACATCACTCGGTCCATTATTAGAACAAATGAAGTTGTGTCTTCCTGCTAGGTTTTCAAATAGCTTCAAAAACTCTCGTAGAAACGGTTCAGGAAGCAGAAGTGATATTAAACCCACTGGCGGTATATGTGTACACGTGGATGGTAACAGTCTGTCCTTAGAAATGTGTCGTATGTGTTCCAAGATGTCAAATGGTGCCCCACACACAATAATATCTTGAGCTGTTATAAACACACTGTAATTACCATCTCTGTTGGTAAGTTTTACAGTGTGAATATTCTATGGTCTATTTCATAAGTGTATCCGGTGGAAGCAGTGATCTTTGACTCAAGTGCTTAAGGTTTTCTGGCTGTAACTCAAGTTTGTGATAAAAGAAATTGTGCATATATTTTATTATCTGATTTCGTTGATCTCCTAGGTGTAATTAAAACTTTGCTTAAACTAATTTGATTGTTCACTGGCTTGATTAGATATTCGACTTGATCAGACTTGAGTAAATACTTTTGACTTGTTATAGCTTTAATTGTTGTAGTTCGACCAAAGACATATCAAACAATATGCAATATAAATAATTGAAAACAAATATCTGGGTTCCCTCCGCCCCACATTTTCATATGCTGACCAGTGGTCCACATAGCACAGGTACGAATCTCCTGGTCCTCTGCCCTTGGCCAGGAGGGCAATGAGGGGTTGGGGACAAAAGGTTGTGGACTACCAAATAATCCAGGAATTGAACCCTTACCCTCACGGACACAGGATTTCAAATCTAGCGTGCTAACCACTCTGCTAGTACCTCCTCCCTATCTCCCAAATAATTTCTAAAAAAATCCGTACCTTCTAGAGCACATGAAGACAGGAATAAGATATGAATATGAAGCAATACTAATAAAAGTGAGTGGCGTCTTTTTACAGACAGTGTTTTTATGTCTAAAATTCGCTTCACTAAACACAGCTTAACCCCCTGGTACTTAGTATTGATATAGACTATTCAAATCAATTTCTAGCCTTTTTTATTTTCTGTTTAACCACTACGAGTTTGATGTTAAAATAAAAGCAAGAGACGCATGGGCGTAGGCAGCATTAGGCAGCATATTGTCTAGGGGGGGGGGCGCCGTCGATAAGGTGTTGGAGTTTTATAAACAGCTTTTTCCCAAACAGCTGCTTTTTCAGCCAAATCAAATGTCAATTTTAATGTCTAGGGGGGGGGCAGCTGCCCCTCCCTACGCCCATGAAGAGACGTGTCATCAATCTTGGCTTTCTAACAGTTTGTAGTAACGAAGTGTGAGTAAGGAGCGATGCGGCCTAATAGTAACCAAAACTCTAAGAAACGGTCTTGATATCAATAGATACATCAAAAGAATCGAATTTCAATGCTTATTCAAAATATGTAAAATTTAATGGTACCCATCAAAAGTTGCGAGCGTGGGAAAATTCGCCCAATTTTTGAAAAGGGGGGCAAAAATCCCAACACATCAAGTGATGTGATGAAAATCACCATCAGATTTAGCATACCAGAGAACCCTACTGTTGAGGCTTCAAGCTCCTATGTACAAAAATGTGGAAGGAAGGTCATGGATACGTTTGTTTTTTTTTCAGGGGTGATCATATCTAACTAGTGATCGTAGAAGATTGGGAGGGCTCATGTAATTGGAAATCAAAAGTTATAGTGCCCACTTTAAGTGACCAAAAATATTGGAGGGCAGCTAGCCTCCCTACCACGCTCATTTTTTACCCGAAGTCACCCGATCAAAATTTTGAGATAGCCATTTTGCTCAGCATAGTCGAAAAACCTAATAACTATGTCTGAGGATGACTTAACCACAGTCCACGGGGGAAGGGCTGCAAGTTATGAATTTTGCCAATTGCTTACATATAGTATTGGTTAGTGGGAAGTATACAGACGTTTTCAGGGGTCGATTTTTCCGTTGGGGGAAGGGACTTTTCCGTAGAGAGGCCGGATTTCCCAGTATTATGTAAAAAACAATCAGGAATTGAATTAAAAAAAACACGTTTTTTCAACTGAAAGTAAGGAGTAACATTAAAACTTAAAACGAACAGAAATCACTATGAGGTGGGTCACACCCTCGAGATTTGAAGTTTATCGTAAAGAAAGAGATATTGACGAGGGGGCGACCCCTTTCATATACGCAATAATTTCCGTTCGTTTTAAGTTTTAATATTGCTCCTTGAATTCAGTTGAATAACTCGTTTTTTTTGTATTTAATTATCTTGGATTAGTCTTCACAGTCAAAGTGAAAATTTTTCATGGGAATTTAGAATATATTGCCAGAAACACCTCAAGTATGGTGTCGGATGAAAATAAAAAGTATATTTTTATTATCGCTATTTCCAAAAACCCTGTTCATGGGACTTACAGGCCCCTACTTTGAACAACAGAGAAAATTACTTTTTTGCCTGAATAGCACTGGTGTGTCCTTTTTGCCCTGCCAGGAGGGCACTGGAACATCATAAGAGTAGGAAGATAAGTCTGCAAACCAAGATTAGAATATTAAAAGCTACATCGATGACAGTGGTCAAATATGGCTCAGAAGCATGGGCGCCCCGAAAAGCGGATGAATATTTTTAGATGTTTTCCATTGAAATTGCCTACGGATTGTTATAGGTACCCGGCTGACTGACCGTATTTAAAAAGTAGATTGTTCGCAAAACGTGGTTCAGTCCCGCTTTCTAGGGCTATAATGAAAGAAAGATTGAGATGGCTAGGGTACGTTGTGCGGATGAAGGATGACGTATTGCCGAAGATTGTTCTTTTTGGCCAACCGTCTAGGGCTAAACGGAAAGCAGGCCGTCCTCTGGGGCGGGAGGACGTCATAAAGAAAGATGTCAAGGAAATGGGAACTTTCTGGGAGGACATGAAAAGGGAGGCTTTGAATAAGTTAGGATGGAGGAGAAGCGTGCGTAGCTGTGTTGGCCTCAGACCGCTTGGTGCTGTGATGAGATTTTAGTATAAGTAGTAGTAGTAATTTAATTGTCACATTTAGCAATCTATATGAACAGCCGTAATCTATAGCAAAGTTTCCTCTAATATCAATAAGCAGTAATCTAGAAAAAAGCGTCTTATGCATTTAACTTTTTTTTTCATTTTTAACACTTAGACAGGCATTATTTTGCACCAAATTTAATTGTCCAGTTTAGCTTAATTGTAATTTAATTGTCACGTTTAGCAATCTACATGAAAGAGCAGTAATCTATAACAAACAGTGTCCTAATATCAAAGAGCAGTAATCTATAGCAAAATGTATCCTATGCAATTAAGTGTTTTTTGTTTGTTTTTTCATTTTTAACGCTTCACCAGGCATTTTTGCACCAGATTTAATTGTCCTGTTTAGTTTAATTGTAATTTAATTGTAAAATTTAGTAATAACATAATTTGTCAAATTTAGTGATCTATATGATAGAGCAATGATTGATGGAAACGGTGGACATGGTCTAGGTGAGATCTATGTCAAAATGAATCTATTGTTGTGTATTGGTATAGCACTTTGTAGAATCTCACTTGAAAAACTTAATTACCATTCACGGCCATAATCAAGCGTCCATCTGTGATAGCTCTACACAGTTGATGTGTGTGAACTTTGAAACATCTAAAAAGGAAAGTGGACTAGCATGCCAGTGAAGGCCCATGGAGAGAGAGAGAGAGAGAGAGAGACCCTATGTGCCTTTCATTTTTACTAGGGCTGGTGGGGTATGTTTTGGTCTGTTTGTTTTTACGGCAAGGCTCGCAGTAGTTAGACAAATTGGTCAGTGAGACTTTGACAGATCAAATTTGTCGCTTCTATCTTGTATTTAGAAGTCAAGTGAAAGTTTGACTCCATTATATGTCTTTTTTACACTTGAGGAGTGGCGCCCCTCGAGGAAATTATAGCCTAGTAAACGACACAGCATTCGCACGGGCTTCTGACTAATGGACAATTCTTCTGGGCTTGGTATGTTTTGATGGGCGTCTTTGGGCTGAAAAACCTCTTCCTAGCTAATTTATCTGTTATGGGTTGCCTCCCTGTAGTAGCATAATATTTGTAGGCATGAATATATAATGAGTCAGAGGTAATAGGCTCGGGATTGTCTGCAGGATTTCGACTCTTGTTGATAGAAGAGCATCGCCAAGTGTTGAAAACCATGTTGTGACCAAGATGGGCCCAGGATTGCACAAGGCCTCCATTCATAGTGGAGGTCCCAGGGACTTCTTGCTGTCAGATTCTAAGCCGGCTTAAGTGCTCCTCGTCCTGCACTGGTATCCGGGATCATTGTTTTCACTGACGCGACAAACATTTCCGCCATCAAAACAAAATGAAACTTGGAATGTCGAATGTAATGACGTTAAAAAGGGACTGTGGTATTCAAAATCTAATAGAGAATTTCAGGTAGCCTGAGCTTGATTTACTAGGAGTTTTAAAGATTCATATCCCATGGGCAGGAAGCGTGAAATTAGATGATATAGAATTTGTTTACTCAGGCAGGAAGGATGGGATACATAGACAGGGAGTAGGGCTCATGATGAATAAGGAAGCTGGTATGTCTTGTTGAGGCTTGAAAAGTATTTTTAATATAACTATAATTCCTTCTTTTATGACTAAATATTTCAGGGCATCAGTCATAGTAGCATATGCCCCTAGGGAGCTGATTGACAGAGACACTGGTGACTCATATAAATTCTACTCACAGTTACAGGAGCAAATAGACAGGGTCCCAGGTAGAAATATGATGTTATTACTGGGAGCTTTTAACGTCCAGGTCGGTAGAAATAGGGATAGATGGTGTCCTAGCCAAGGTAAATTTAGTGTATGAAAAGAAAACAGTAATGGATACAGACTTTTGCAATTTTGTAGGTATATCAATCTAGTTATAACCAATACGGTGTTTAATCATAAAATGGCTCATAAGTTAAGATGGTATTCACGTGATGGTAAGACAGGAAACCTTATTGATTATGTTATAGTAAACCGAAGACTGGCAGGATCAATACAAGATACTAAGGTATATAGGAGTGCTGTTATTGTTGTTAAAAGTAAAGATCACAATCTAGTAGTGTCAAGGGTTAATTTAAAGCTGAAATATCGGAGGGGTAACTACCTCTCGGGAAGTTATGATGTTGGTAGACTCCAGGATGAGAATTTTAGAGAAACTTTCCAGGAACAGTTGAATACTAAACTTTAGAGTTTAAAATTTGATAATGTGGAAGATGGTTGGAATAATTTTAGAAAAATAATTTGTGAAGTTGCTGAAGGTGTATTAGGGAAGAAAGCTAGAACTGAGCTAAGAATATTAGTGAAAAGCTTTATGTTTAATAGAAAGGAGAAAGGACTTGTACAAGAATTATCTGAGTGATAGATCGCATGAAAACAGAAGGAATGCAAAAAAAGCAGAAAAGATATCAAAATACAAAGTCATAAAGTGTGATATGGAAGCTTTGGGCGATATGAGTGTGGATCTGGAAGATGTAGCTAGACGGTATATAAGTAAAATATTGTATTGACTCGTTAACAACTTGAGAGGGAACAGTAAATCTGGACTTGGCCCAGTTAAAGATAGGAATGGGGTCGCAATTAGCGATAAGGAAAAAACTAAAGAGAGACGGGCTGAACATTTTGAGAACTTGCTTAACCGATATAGAGTTGCAGGAAAAAATATAGAGGAAAATGAAAAAGTTTGTGATACCTTGGATGTGAAGGACGATTTGTTTCGTGGGGAGGAATTATCAACAGTACTAAAAGGATTACAGAATAATAAGGCGCCAAGTGCTGATAGGGTGGTAAATGAGTTTCTTGAATATGGTGGTTCTGAGGTTAGAAACACGTTACTGAAGATTATGAATATGATTTTTGAAAAAGGGGAGGTACCTAACGATTTTAGGAAAACCTTGATTCATCCACTTTATTAGGAATGTGATAAAAGTGAGTGTGGTTATTATCGAGGAATTAGTTTGGTCTGTCTAGGTAGTAAATTACTTAGTAATATGATACTTTTTAGACTGAGAGATGCCGTAGACAAAGTGTTAAGGGAAGAGCAGTGTGGTTTTAGAAAAGGTAGAGGATGTGTTGACCAAATTTTCACTCATAGGCTAATAATTGAGAAGTGCCTGAGTTTTCAAACACCTTTGGTCCTCAGTTTTATAGATTATGAGCAAACGTTAGATTCTGTTGATAGAAGGGCTTTAGTAAAGGTTTTATCCTTCTATGGTATACGAGACAAATACATTAAAGTGATGAGTGCTGTGTACGAGAATAACACTGCTGCGGTTAAGGTAGGAAATAAGGCTAGCAGCTGGTTTTGTATTAAATTAGGAGTTAAGCCGGGCTATGTTCTATCCCTCGTTATATTGATTATTTTGATGGACTTTGTCTTAAGAAGCACAGGAAAGGCAATGGGAGCCCATAGAATCAAATGGGGAGGGAAAAGTCTCCTGGATTTAGATTATGCTGATGGTCTAAGTATCTTAGATGAGAGTGTGAGCAAAATGAATGAATTTTTAGAGGTTTTGCGAGTTCAGGGTGCTAGAATAGGTTTGAAAATTAATGTTAGGAAGACTAAGTCACTAAGGCTAGGAATGAGTGAAGATGAAAAGGTGACGTTGGATAATGAAAAGATTGATCAGGTGGGCTGCTTCACTTACCTTGGTAGTATTATTAGTAAAGATGGTGGGAGCAGTGAAGATGTTAAAAATAGAATAGCCAAGGCTCAGGGTGTTTTTTCACAGTTAAAAAAAGTCTGGAAGAATAGGAAGATAAGTCTGCAGACCAAGATTAGAATATTAGAAGCTACAATGATGACAGTGGTCAAATATGGCTCTGAAGCATGGACACTCCGAAAAGCGGATGAAAATTCGTTAGATGTTTCCAGAGAAATTGCTTAATGATTGTTCTGGGTACCCGGCTGACTGACCGTATTTCAAACAATAGGCTATACGAAAAATGTGGTTCAATACCGCTCTCTAGGGCTATAATGAAAGAAAGGTTGATGTGGTTAGGGCACATTGTGGCGGATGAAGGATGAGGGATTGCCAAAGATTGTTCTTTTCGGCCAACTCTCTAGGGCTAAACGGAAAGCAGGTTGTCTTCGTCTGGGGTGGGAGGACGTCATAAAGAAAGATTTAAAGGAAATGAATACTTTGTGGATAAGTGTAAAAAGGGAGGCTTTGAATATATTGGGATGGAGGAGGATCGTGGGTAGCTGTGTTGGCCTCAGGCGGCTTGGTGCTGCGGTGAGTTGTTAGTAGTAGTAGTAGTAGTAATCTATAGCAAAGAATTTCCTCTAATATCAATGAGCAGTAATCTAAAGCAAAAAATGTCCTATGCAATTAACTTGTTTTTCCTGTTTAACACTTTGACAGGCATTATTTTGCACCAAATTTAATTTTTCTGTTTAGTTTAATTGTAATTTAATTGGCACATTTAGTAATCTATATGAAAGAACGGTAATCTATAGTAAAGAGTGTTCTATGCAATTAACTTGTTTTTTTCATTTTTATGACTTCGACTGGCAATTTTCGTACCAAATTTTATTTTTTTATTTAGTTTAATTGTAATTTAATTAGCATATTTAGTAATCTATATGAAAGTGCGGTAATCTATAGTAAAGAATGCCCTCTAATATCAAAGAACAGTAATCTATAGAAAAAAATGTCCTATGCAATTAACTTTTTTTTTTCATTTTTAAGACTTCGACTGGCATTTTTTGAACCAAATTTGATTTTTCTGTTTAGTTCAATTGTAATTTAATTAGCATTTTGTTAGCACATTTAGTAGAGCGGTAATCTGTAGTAAAGAATGTCCTCTAATATCAAAGAACAATAATCTATAGCAAAAAGTGTCCTATGCAATAACTTTTTCATTTTTAAGACTTCGACCGGCATTTTTTTTTTTTTGTATCAAATTTTATTTTTCTGTTTAGTTAAATTGTAATTTAATTATATCATTTAGTAATCTATATGAAAGAGCAGTAATATATAGTAAATAATGTCCTCTAGTATCAAAGAACAATAATCTATAGCAAAAAGTGTCCTATGCAAGAAATTTTTTTTTCATTTTTAAGACTTCGACTGGCGTTTTTTTTTTGTATCAAATTTGATTTTTCTGTTTAGTTCAATTGTAATTTAATTATCTCATTTAGTAATATATATGAAAGAGCGGTAATCTATAGTAAAGAATGTCCTCTAGTATCAAAGAACAATAATCTATAGCAAAAAATGTCCTATGCAACAACTTTTTTTTTCATTTTTAAGACTTCGACTGGCGTTTTTTTTTTGTTTCAAATTTTATTTTTCTGTTTAGTTAAAATGTAATTTAATTATCTCATTTAGTAATCTATATGAAAGAGCGGTAATCTATAGGTAAAGAATGTCCTCTAGTATCAAAGAACAATAATCTATAGCAAAAAATGTCAAATGCAATTAACTTTTTTTTTTTTTACTTCGACTGGCATTTTTTTGTATCAAATTTGATTTTTCTGTTTAGTTCAATTGTAATTTAATTAGCACGTTTAGTAATCTGTATGAAAGAGCGGTAATCTATAGTAAAGAATATCCTCTAATCAAAGAACAATAATCTATAGCAAAAAATGTCAAATGCAATTAACTTTTTTTTTTTTTTAACTTCGACTGGCATTTTTTTGTATCAAATTTGATTTTTCTGTTTATTTCAATTGTAATTTAATTAGCACGTTTAGTAATCTGTATGAAAGAGCGGTAATCTATAGTAAAGAATATCCTCTAATCAAAGAACAATAATCTATAGCAAAAAGTGTCCTATGCAATTGACTTTTTTCATTTTTAAGACTTTGACTGGCATTTTTTGTATCAAATTTGATTTTTTTTTTTTAGTTCAATTGTAATTTAATTAGCACATTTAGTAATCTTTATGAAAGAGCGGTAATCTAGTAAAGAATGTCCTCTAATATCAAAGAACAATAATCTATAGCAAAAAATGTCCCATGTAATTAACTTTTTTTTCCGTTTTTAAGACTTCGACTGGCATTTTTTGTACCAAATTTAATTTTTCTGTTTAGTTTAATTGTAATTTAATTAGCACACCTAGTAATCTATATGGAAGAGCGGTAATCTATAGTAAAGAGTGGTCTCTAATATCAAAAAATAATAACCTATATCAAAAAGTGCCCGATGCAATTGAAGTTTTTTTTTCATTTTTAAGACTTCGACTGACATTTTTTGTTCCAAATTTGATTGTCCAGTTTAGTTTAATTGTGATTTAATTGTTAATTTTAATAAACTGCATGAACGAACATTGGGAACTGATAGAAAAGGAAACTGGCATGGTTTACAAAGAATAAAAACTACTAGCTCTACTGACGGCACCCAGCAGAACTGAAATTTCGAAAAGAAATACCACTTCAGCTTTTCAACGGGAACTAGAATAATCCAAATTAGGGAATCTAAAGCCAGTGAACAAGATTGGATTCAGAGATTCAGTAATGGACGTGTTACTCAAATTTCAAGCTGAAATTGATCGGCTCAAACTTTTTAGCAAGATTGACGTAGCGCAACTTACAAAAAAATAAGTAAAATATATCTGCAACTCCTAAAAAAAAGGATTTTGATGAGATTGGAGAACACAGATGAAATACACTTAAAATTACATCGAATCACGTCTCTAAGACTGGAGTATGAATTCCTTTGTATTTACCAAAGTCATATATTATAATGTCACACTTAAAAGCCAAATTACGAAATTTCTAAACATTTCTTAGTAGCTAAAGCAAATCCTTTATAGCTTATACATTGGTCTTTTTCAATTTTGAATTAACGATTTGACCAACATCCAGCTTCAGCTATTAACAATATTAATTTATTTTAGTGTTTTTTTCTAATTGGAAATTCATTCAAAATCGTTGAAAATATTAAAGTTTTCTATCAATCTGCAGGTTTTATCTCATTCTTTAAAAGAAAAAAAAAATCAGTCATGTAATAAATCTAGGTCCTTCAATGGACAGTTCTGAAACTAATAATCCAATTATTAAAGTATTTTTATTTAAAAAAAAATAGTGCAAGTTAAAGATGTAGGCTTGTAATTTTCTCACATCCCTTTTTCTAACGAGATATCCGCTTCTTGTGCTCTCTGAAAAAAAATGCCCCTTGTCATTTTCCTTTGATTAGATCTCACCAAATCAACCATTCATAATCCATACCCATAGTAACCGAAATTGTATTCCGACTAGCCTAGAAGACAATTTGGAATATTCTCAAAAGAACACGATTGTACTGCGCCAAGTTTTCAGAATAGAAGCGCCGAACTTTTGCTCTATAAGGTTACGTTGCCTGTGCAAGATTCCAATCAATATTTTGCCCGGGCACAAGACAGGCCAGGAACGAGGACTAAGTCAGTCACATTAAGACCGCTTTATTATGATCAATAGTTTGTCTAACAACGCAGAATTGCCAATGGGTTTGCAATTAGCTCCCCTCGTCTAAGTTGGGAAAAAAGGCTTAATTCTTACATGGTCTTGACGGGCTATTGTTCAGCAGTCCTTATAGTTTTAATATTTAATCGTCTTATGTTTTTACAATCCCTCGATGGTAGAGATTCAGCTTTTTCTATCTACAGAACTCTATTTTGCAAATTTTTTTGTAACTCTTGTAGCTTAAAAATGAGTTGAAAACATCCGAAAATAGGAATGAGATTCCGGTCTTTTAAGCAATTTGTAATCATTCTCAAAGAACAAGTCTAAGCGCTATCGTAATTCTAGCTTGGTGAATTCACTAATATACCTAAAAATAACCAATTCACCATAGATCTATCTAAAATGCTTAAAACTATTGACAACTCACCACGGATCTTAAACGAGTAAATTCAACGTAGCTTGGTTTTGGTACAAGTTACAGGTATGCCACAAAGTCACATGTTTCACAGGGAAGCATAAACGTTAAGAAATTTAAATAAGAAGTTTCCTAAACGAGTAAGAAGTTTCCTTAAAAGGCTAAATAATAGGCAAAATAGTTTCCAAAAATGGCTATTGAAGGTTAACACTATTTTTTAATTGGATAAGGTGTAGCCAAATTCATCTTCCACATGTCTTGTCATTTCTTAATGTTAGTGTTCAGAGATCGATCAATTCTCGATTTTAGCTGATTTACTGTAATAACCAAAAAATAGAATAAATCCAGCATGTTCTTATTTTGGCATTCCTGATATCTCACTAGACAACAGTGCAAAATAAAAAGTCAATTACTGTTGTGTTAGTTATGAACAGGAAAATGATAAAGAAGGAATCGAGCGGATGAAGGTGAAGATGAAGAAAAGATGAACAATCGGTTGAGATAAAGGTAAAAAAAGAGCATTATTTTTAAATTTTATTTTTTTGAGAAAACCTTGCTGAAGAAAAAGTTTTTCAAAGAAAAGTAAATTCGCATTAAAACTGAAGCAAATAAAGTCCTACAATTATTTAAGGTTAAAACGACCAAAAGTTACCATCAAGGAATAAATAAATCCCAAAATACTACTGCTACTACTAACAACTCACGGCAGCACTAAGCCGCCTGAGCCCAAAACATCTACACACGCTCGTCTATTCAAAGTCTCCCTTTTTATACCCTCCTAAGAACTTCCAATTTCCCTTAAATATTTCCTTACGATATCCCCACCCCATTCGGAGAGTACCTGCTTTTTGATGGCCCTAGACAGTTGGCCGACAAGAACAATCTGTCATCCTTCATTCGCGAAACGTGCCCTAGCGAACTCATCCTTTCTCTCATTATAGCCCTAGAAAGTGGGATTTAACCACTTCCCCTACAGCTTACTGTTTGATATAGTCAGTCGAGCACCCAGCGTCCCAGCATATAGTCAGTCGCCAGTCAGTCGAGCACCCAGCATCCCAGCATATAGTCAGTCGCCAGGCAGTCAAGCACCCAAGCATTTCAATCACAATTTCTCTGGCAAACGTCTTGCAAATCCTCCTCCGTTTTTTGGAGCTCCCACGCTGCAGAACCATACTTAACCTATGTCACCACTGTAGCTTCAATTATTCTAATCTTGGTTCGTAGATTTGTCGTCGTATTTTTCCAGACTTTCTTCAACTGTGAAAAATACACCCTGGGCCTTGACTATTCTGCTTTTAATATCTTCACTGCACCCGCCGTCTTTATAATAATACAACCCAAGTAAGTAATGCTGTTTGCTTGATCAATCTTCTTGTCACCCAACGTCACCTTTTCATCTTCACTTATTCCTAGCCTTAACGACTTAGTCTTCTTAGCATTAATTTTAAAACCTATTCTAGAACCCCGAACTTTCAAAACCTCTAAAAGTTCATTTATTTTTCTGAAACTTTTATCTTGGATGCTTAAATCAGAAGTATAATCTAAATTTTCCTAAAACCACACTGTTCTTTTCTTAAGGTTTATTTACAGCATCCCTAAGTCTAAAGAAATATCATCATACCGAGTACTTTGCTTCCTGTAGAAACCAGGCTAATGCCTCTATAGTTACCACACTCACTTTTGTCACCTTTCTTATGGAGGCGTTTAATTAGGTTTTTTTTAATATCACTAAGTACTTTCCCTTTTCAAAAATCATATTCACAATCCTCTGTAACTTATCTCTAATAACCACCATATTTAAGAAAAAAAATTATCAAACTATCAGCACATGGGACCTCGCTAATTTTTAATCCTCTTAGTACTGTCACGAATTCTTCCTCACAAAATAAATCTTCCTTCACATCCAAAGTGTCACAAACTTTTTCATTCTTTTCTTTATCTTTACCTGTAACTTGCGAAGAACGGTTTTGCATACTCTTAAAATGTTCTGCCTATCTCTCTTCAACTCTTTCTTTAGCCTCTCAATTCTTTGGCAACTCTTTCTTTGGATATTCGCTCTCAATTTATTAACATGCCAGCACAGTATTATAATATTATGCCGTCTGGCTGAATCTTCCATACATTCGGCAATTTTGTCTATGGCCTCCACTTCTCACCTCCTTCATTCACATTGTAATGTTTTCACCAGTTCCTTTACTTTCCTTTAATATTCATATGATCCGTCACTCAAATAATTCTTTTGCAGTTCCCGCCTACTCTATATTAAACATAAAATATTTTCACAAATATTCCTAGCTGCGTTTCCATTATTCTTCCTAAGACATCGTCAGCGACTTCGCAAGCTATTTGTCTAAAATTATTCGATCTATCTTTTACGTTGTCAAATTTTAAACTCTCTCATTTAGTATTCAACTGTTCCTGGAAAGTTTCTCTCAAATTCTCAATCTGGAGTCTACCAACATCATAATTTCCCGGTAGATACTTATCCTTACTAAATTTCAGCTTTAAATTAAGCGTAAAGACTACTAGATGGTTATGTTTACTTTTAGCATCAAAGACACCACGCTTGTATACCCTAGTATATCGATCCTGCCAGTCTTCGGTTTACAATGACATAATCAATAAGGTCAGCTGTCTTAATATCATGTGAATACCATGTATAGTTATATGCCATTTTAGGCCAAATACTCTATTAATTACAACTGGTCTGTTATACCTACAAAATTTCAGCAGTCTGTAGCCAATACTGTTTATTTTTGCTATACCAAACTTACATCGGCTAGAATACCACCTGTCATTATTTCTACCAACCCGGGAATTAAAATACCCTAATAAAAGGCTTCTTTGTTCATCATGATCTCTACTCACTGCTTATGCACCCCATCCTCTTTGCCTGAATAAATAGATTTTATTTCACATGATTTCATATTTCACACCCCTGGAATATGAGTTTCTGAAAGTCCTAATAAGTCCTGTTCAAAGCATCTAAATTTGTCAGTAAAAATGTCAATACGATATTTGTTTATTAATGTCGTAACATTCCAATTTACACCTTTCATTTTCTTTAAATCATTAAAATTAATATGGACTCAAGAAAAGCAATAATCCCAGAACTAGTGTAGGAAGAGTGACTAACACATCGTCTCGAGTCTACACGAAGAGCTTACGGACAGCAAGAAGTTCTTGGGACATTCAGTTACATGGATGCTTCGTGCAATCCTGAGCGCATTCTGGGACGCCACTTGCTCTCTAAAGAGTTCCACAAACAAATTCAAAACTTGAACTCATGCTTTGCTTTAGCTTCATTCAACGTAAGCGATAATCGAACCATCAATACTCGTAATGTTTTCAGCTTCATAGTAGCTGTATAGATTTATCACAAAATTCGTTTAGCGGCACATCCATCATATACCTCAGAAGGTGAATTTGAACCACCTTCATATGGCCAAGCCTACTTTATAGACCCCAATGAAACTGTTGGAGAACGCCTTGCATTTACCTTTAAATTGTGACATCTTTCGCAACTCAATGGGTCTCTCGGAAAATATTGCGAGACACAAACAACAACGCCAAAGGTTACAAGAAAATGCAGGAAGTGAGGGATGATGTAAATCAACCTGCTGCTTCACTGGGACAACATCCTCGATTAGAAAACAAGTGACAGTGAGAATTATATATATATATATATATATATATATATATATATATATATATATATATATATATATATATATATATATATATATATATATATAGTTTTGTAATTACAAATTTTTTGCTCTTTATGCAATTAAATGTCTTTTCATACTACAGTCTTTTCAAAAACATTTTACTATTGAAGCTTCCCCTATTTCTAACAACAATGTGCACTAAGCCTGAAAGTTTTGGATTTCTATTTTAAGGTTTTTGAATTGTTGTAATGCCTTGTCAAAATTTCGAGTCATCATCTGTAATAATTGTAAATTTTCGTTTTTGGGCCTTCCTACTGACATTGTGCTTGCGTTATAACTGGTTGCGTTCAAACCTGTAAGCTTAAATCACGCAGCGAGTGGATTTTATCTAACAAATAAATAAATTAGTTTAAAACTTTTCAGAATTTTTCTAGTTTGAATTAAAATATTGAAATTATTGCTCTGGCACCGTAAATATTTTTGTGTTTCTGAATTGAACTTAAACATTTTTTCAGCTTTTTTCATGTCTTAAAAAGACATTGCTTATATCATAGGCAGCGCGCTAGCGCTGCCTAAGTAAAGAACGATGTGGGCACAATGTGTTTTTTTTGTTTTTTTTTCTCTCCATACCCGGGCACTTCGTATCGAAGGAGTTGTCGTAAAAACTTCGAAAAGGGTTCATTCGATTGGAAATTTGAGTGGCTAGTGCCATTTTTAATAGTCAAAAGTGATTGGAGGGCAACTAGCCCCTCCCCACGCCCATCATTTTCCCAAACACATCCAATCAAAATTTTGAGATAGCCATTTTGTTCAGCGTACTTGATTTCCAGACAGAAAATACCTTTTTGAGGAGGACGCTCCCCCACAACCCTCGGGGCAAGGGTTTTAAGTTATTCGCTGAGGGCAAATAAACTTCAAAACAGGCTCATTCGATTGGAAATTCAAAGGGCTAGTGCCCTTTTTAATAGTCGAAAGTGATTGGAGGACAACTAGCCCCCACGCCAATCTTTCCCCCCAAACACATCCAATCAGAATTGTGAGATAGCCATTTTGTTCAAGGTATTTGATTTTCCGATAGAAAATAGGTTTTTGAGGAGGACACTCCCCCACAACCCTCAGGGCATGGGTTTTAAGTTATGCCCTGGGGGCGTATAAGGTTTTTGTAGAAGGCGTTGTCGAAGAAACTTCAAAACAGACTCATTCGATTGGAAATTCAAAGGGCTAGTGCCCTTTTTAATAGTCGAAAGTGATTGGAGGGCAAATACCCCCCCCCCTCCCATGCCCACCATTTCCCCCAAACACAGCCAATCAAAATTTTGAGATAGCCATTTTGTTCAGCGTAGTTGATTTTCAGTTAGAAAATATGTTTTTAAGGAGGAAACTCCCCCCAACCCTCAGGGCAAAGGTTTTAAGTTATGCCCTGGGAGCATATAAGGTTCTTATAGAAGATGTTGTCGTAGAAATTTCAAAACAGGCTCATTCGATTGGAAATTCAAAGGGATAGTTCCCTTCGTAATAGTCGAAAGTGATTGGAGGGGAACTACCCCTCCCCTACGCCCATCATTCCCCTAAACACATCCAATAAAAATTTTGAGATAGCCATTTTCAGCGTAGTTGATTTCCAGACAGAAAATATGTTTTTGAGCACTCGCCAACAACCCTCAGGGCAAGGGTTTTAAGTTATGTCCTGGGGTATATAAAGTTTTTATTGAAGATGTTGTCATAGAAACTTCAAAAGGGGCTCATTTGATTGGAAATTCAAAGGGCCAGTGCTCTTTTTAATAGTTGAAAGTTATTGGAGGCCAACTAGCCCCCCCCCTCCCCCCACGCCCATCATTCCCCCAAACACATCCAATTGAAATTGTGAGATAGCCATTTTGTTCAGGGTATTTGATTTTCCGATAGAAAATAGGTTTTTGAGGAGGACACTCCCCCACAACCCTCAGGGCATGGGTTTTAAGTTATGCCCTGGGGGCGTATAAGGTTTTTGTAGAAGGCGTTGTCGTAGAAACTTCAAAACAGACTCATTCGATTAGAAATTCAAAGGGCTAGTGCCCTTTTTAATAGTCGAAAGTGATTGGAGGGCAACTAACCCCCCTCCCCCCCCCACGCCCACCATTTCCCCCAAACACAGCCAATCAAAATTTTGAGATAGCCATTTTGTTCAGCATAGTTGATTTTCAGTTAGAAAATATACTTTTAAGGAGGAAACTCCCCCACAACCCTCAGGGCAAAGGTTTTAAGTTATGCCCTGGGAGCATATAAGGTTTTTATAGAAGATGCTGTCTTAGAAACTTCAAAACAGGCTCATTCGATTGGAAGTTCAAAGGGATAGTTCCCTTCGTAATAGTCGAAAGTGATTGGAGGGGAACTACCCCTACCCTACGCCCATCATTCCCCCAAACACATCCAATAAAAATTTTGAGATAGCCATTTTCAGCGTAGCTGATTTCCAGATAGAAAATATGTTTTTAACCACTCGCCAACAACCCTCAGGGTAGGGTTTTAAGTTATGTCCTTGGGTATATAAGGTTTTTACAGAAGGCGTGGTCGCAGAAAGTTTAAAAGGCGCTTATGTGATTCATGGTTCTCCGGGATAGGGCTCTTTTTGATAGTGGAAGGTGATTGGAGTGTAAATAGCCCCCCCCCACGCCCATCCGTCCTCCGAGCCTGTCCACTTAATATTGGGAGATAGTAATTTAGTTCAACATACTTGATTTCATGAAAGAAAATGTGTTTTTGGGGAGGACACTCCCCCACAGCCCTCAGAACAACTGTTTAAAGTTATGCCCTGGGAGCATATCAGGTTTTTATAGAAGGCGTTGTCGTAGAAACTTCAAAACAGGCACATTCGATCGGAAATTCATAGGGCTAGTGCCCTTTTTAATAGTCGAAAGTGATTGGAGGACCACTAACCCCCCACGCTTATCTTTCCCCCAAACACATCCAATCAAAATTGTGAGCTAGCCATTTTGTTCAGGGTATTTGATTTTCAGATAGAAAATAGGTTTTTGAGGAGGACACTCCCCCACAACCCTCAGAGCAAGGGTTTTAAGTTATGCCCTGGGGGAATATAAGGCTTTTATAGAAGGCGTTGTCATAGAAACTTCAAGACAGGCTCATTCGATTGTAAATTCAAAGGGCGAGTGGCCTTTTTAATAATTGAAAGTGATTGGAAGGCAACTAGCCCCACCACGCCCATCATTCCCCCAGATACATCCACTCAAAATTGTGAGATAGGCATTTTGTCAGCCTAGCTTATTTACAGATAGAAAATATATTTTTGAGAAGGACACTCCCCCCCCAACCCTCGGGGCAAGGGTTTTAAGTTATGCCCTGGGGACATATTAGGTTTTTATAGAAAGTGTTGTCGTAGAAACTTCAAAAGAGGCTCATTCGATTGGCGATTCAAAGGGCTAGTGCCCTTTTTCATAGTCGAAAGTGATTGAAGGACAACTAGCCCCCCCGCCCATTCTTCCCCCAAACACATCCAATCAAAATTTTGAGATTGGCATTTTGTTAGCGTACCTGATTTAAAGATTAAAAATATCTTTTTGAGAAGGACACTCCCCCACAACCCACGGGGCAAGGATTTCAAATTATGCCCTGGGGCCATTTAAGGTATTTAATAGAAGGCGTTGTCGTAAAAACTTCAAAACAGACTCATTCGCTTGGAAATTCAAAGGGATTGATAGTCGAAAGTGATTGGAGGGCAACAAGACCCCCCCCCCCACACCCATTTTTAACCCATTAACCCAAACACATCCAATCAAAATTGCGAGATAACCATTTTATTCCGCGTAGTTGATTTTCAGATAGAAAATGTGTTTTTGAGGAGGACGCTCCCCCACAACCCTCAGGGCATGGGTTTTAAGTTATGCCCTGGGGGCGTACAAGGTTTTTGTAGAAGGCGTTGTCGTAGAAACTTCAAAACAGACTCATTCGATTGGAAATTCAAAGGGCTAGTGCCCTTTTTAATAGTCGAAAGTGATTGGAGGGCAAATAGCCCCTCCCCCTCCCACGTCCACCATTTCTCCAAACACATCCAATCAAAATTTTGAGATAGCCATTTTGTTCAGCTTAGTTGATTTTCAGTTAGAAAATATGTTTTTAAGGAGGAAACTCCCCCACAACCCTCAGGGCGAAGGTTTTAATTTATGCCTGGGAGCATCTAAGGTTTTTATAGAAGATGTTGTCGTAGAAACTTCAAAACAGGCTCATTCGATTGGAAATTCAAAGGGATAGTTCCCTTCGTAATAGTCGAAAGTGATTGGAGGGGAACTACCCCTCCCCTACGCCCATCATTCCCCCAAACACACCCAATAAAAATTTTGAGATAGCCATTTTCAGCGTAGTTGATTTCTAGATAGAAAATATGTTTTTGACCACTCGCCAACAACCCTCAGGGCAAGGGTCTTAAGTTATGTCCTGGGGTATAAAAAGTTTTTATAGAAGGCGTTGTCATAGAAACTTCAAAAGGGGCTCATTTGATTGAAAATTCAAAGGGCTAGTGCTCTTTTTAATAGTCGAAAGTGCTTGGATGGCAACTAGCCCCCCCCCCCCCACGCCTATATATATATATATATATATATATATATATATATATATATATATATATATATATATATATATATATATATATATATATATATATATATATATATATATATATATATATATATATATATATATATATATATATATATATATATATATATGTTTATATTTATAATTTATTATATGTTTATAATTTCTAGATCTTAAAACTACGTAGAATAACATGGATATCTCAAAATTTTGATTGGATGTGATTGGGAAAAAGGTGGGCGTGAGAGGGGGGTTAGTTACCCTCCAGTCCCTTCCGACTATTAAAAAGGGCACTAGCCCTTTGAATTTACAATCGAATGATCCTTTTTTGAAGTTTCAATGACAACGCTTACTATAAAAAGCTTATATGCCCACAGGGCAAAACCTACCACCCTTGCCCTAAGGGCTGTGGGGGAGTGTCCTCCTCAAAAAACATAATTTATTTCTGTAAATTAACTACGCTGAACAAAATGGCTATCTCGCAATTTTGATTGGATGTGTTTTGGGAAATGGTGGGCGTGGAAGGGGTGTTAGTTGCCTTCCAATCACTTTCGTCTATTAAAAAGGGCACAAGCCACTCCCGTTTTCAATTGAATGAGCCCTTTTCGGAGTTTCTACGACAAATTCATCGATACGAAGTGCCCTGCTCTAAAGGAGAAAAAATAGATAATACATTGGGCCAACATCGTTCTTATATGCCCCCGGGGCATAACCTAAAACCCTTGCCCTGAGGGTTGTGGGGAAGTGTCCTCCTCAAAAAAATATTTTCTGTGTGGAAATCAACTAAGCTGAAGAAAATGGCTATTTCAAAATTTTGATTGGCTGTGTGGGGGGGAACGATGGGCGGGGGGGTACTAGTTGCCCTCCAATCACTTTTGACTATTAAAAAGGGCACTAGCCACTCCAATTTCCAATGGAAAGAGCCCTTTTCGAAGTTTCTACGATAACTCCTTCGATACGAAGTGCCCTGGTTTGGAAAAAAATAATACATTGTGCCAACATCGTTCTTTACTTAGGCAGCGCGATTGCGCTGCCTATGATTTGGGCTCGAAAACTCCCTATGGATTGTTACAGCTTACATAGTCGTAAGTTAACACAATTGAAACCCACATTGAACAGGGGCACCAGTTTTTTAAATGGTAGGGGTTCGCACCCCCAATAGATTTCTTGTCCTGCTATAGATTTTGAAAAATCCCATTTTTAGTGGTACTTCCATTGAAAAGTGGCATTCTTTTTATTTTCATTGAAATAAGAGAAATAAAGACAAAGCCATTCCTCTGGATTTTAAAAAATACTTTCTTTCCCTCCCCCTCCCAAAATTTTTATGAATTGACACCACCGACAGGAAACCCCATTTAATATTTGAAAGTTCATCAAATATTTAGGAAAAAAGTAAAAGGATACTGAGAATTAGGAAAAAAAGTTTTTTTTTTATTAAGTATCAATTTCCACAGATAGCATCGACTCTAGTCGCTTATATGAGATTTCTGGGGCCTTTATTTATTAGAAATTAGAGGAAAATTGAAATTTTTTGAATATAAGGGGTGAGGGGCAATTTTTTTCATGAAAATACAAGTTACTTAAAAAAAGTACAAGAGGGGGGGGGGGGTTCAAATCCCACAACGTACTCTAGCTGCTTGGCAGTTAGTATAGTAAAGTAAACAAAAAATAAATCGACATGGCTTCAGAATATCCCATGATCCTTATGAACAACAAACAAATTGACATTGATTCTTCACATTTGCCTAAAGAAGAATTAAAAGTGTGATAAACTTTTTTACTTATTAAATTGGAAAATTAGAAGTTTTCTTGCAGACGTAAAGAGCGAAGTTCTAATCTAAAATGAAGGATAACTAACACTTTGCAGATTATTTACAGCATATCTACAAAACTAGCTAAATAAACTGACATGTGTTTTTTTCCAATATCCGGTAAGCTACCCTTATTATGCTTCCCAGCCCTCCCACACTAGAAATAGTGAAAAAAGGTCTATTCTGGTGTCACATTGAACTTTGTGATAAAAATATAAATATAATTTTACAGTTGAATTGAATTTATTTACGATTCGTTGTAAACACAATAGCAAACGGGGTAGAAGAGAAAAAAGAGAAAGACGAAAAATAACAAATAAAAACAAATTAAAATCCATGATTAAAACATAATTGGTACGTGCAGGAAGGTAGTAGCTTTTAAGTGAGCCATTAACCATAACTCTATGATCTTTCTATAGCCTACATGCTCTGGCCGAAAAAAATAAACAATTAGATGCATGCTATCCAAGAGAAAAAGGCAATTTCTCATGAACCTCCACTTTAGGTTCATGAGGTTCAACTAGAAGCCTCCACTTGAGGACTTTAGACCATGGCAAATTGATTGGCTTACATCCCCTGGTATTTTGAATCTCTTTGGGCAAAAATTAATGTTTTGTGGCACCAAATGGCATAAAACACCATCTCCCTGTGGCCTAATCCAAGGCCGTACCCAGTACTCCCCCCGAAATAATTTTTTATGCTTTTTCGAGTTTTTTTTGTGTAGACCCTCCCCCCCCTCCCCGTAAAAAAATCTTTGAGAAAAACCCCTCCGAAAAAAAAATCCAGGGTACTGCCTTTACCTGATCTCATCTAGTAGCCACTGCAGCCTTCAGTTCATTATGAGCTTGCGATTAAATGAAAAAACAAGTTTTTTTAACTGAAAGTAAGGAGCGACATTAAAACTTAAACCGAACAGAAATTATTCCGTATATGAAAGGGCTGTCCCCTCCTCAACGCCTCGCTCTTTACGCTAAAATGTTTTTTCGTTTAAAAAAATAGAGTTGTGAGAAAGAGTCAAACTTTAGCGTAAAGAGCAAGGCGTCGTGGAGGGGACAGCAACTTTCATATACGGAATGATTTCTGTTCGTTTTAAGTTTTAATATTGCTCCTTACTTTCAGTTAAAAAAAAAACTTGTTTTCTTTATTTAGTTTCTGAACGTTTTTGAATCAATGCAGGTTTTGATTTTGGCTCACTGTACATGAATAATTAGAACAAAATTTGCATATTAATTTCCCTTTTTTTTGGTTA
The DNA here is from genome assembly GCF_049724085.1 of Artemia sp. Qi Xiang Cuo. Classification (NCBI taxonomy): domain Eukaryota; kingdom Metazoa; phylum Arthropoda; class Branchiopoda; order Anostraca; family Artemiidae; genus Artemia; species Artemia sp. Qi Xiang Cuo. The sequence goes on along the minus strand of NC_142794.1, from coordinate 91,734,550 downwards.
AATGGCTTTCTTGAAAGTTGTTTAATTTTATTTACGAAGGTTTTTATTAGTAATAAATATACGTAACTTACTAATTAACTTACGTAACGAACTTCTATATTCATATATTTTTAATACGTATATCGGGAGGTTCGCCCCCTAGTCAATACCTCGCTCTTTAAGCTAAGGTTCGAATTTTGCTCCAATTCTTTAAAAATGACCCCTCAATCACAAAGACCGTTAATTAGAAAAAATAGGTCTTATGAAAGTACTAAAAAAAACTTTGGCGTAACAGTGAGATACTGACTAGGGGGTGAACCCAACCACATACATAATAATTTCTGTTCGTTTTAAGTTTTTATGTTGCTCCTTACTTTCAGTTGAAAAACCTGTTTTTGTTTTATTTAATATCTAATCGTTTTTTAAATAATGCTGGGAAATCCGGCGCCCCCTTCATAGAAATGTCCCTTTCCCTATGGAAACTTTCTCTATGGATAGATCCTCCCACGTAACCTCCGATCCACCCGCCCCCCACTACGAGAAAAAGTCTCCCCTTAAAACGTCTGTATACTTCCTAATAACCAATACTATATGTAAACATTGGGCAAAGTTCATAACTTGCAGTCCTACCACGGAACTGTGTGGGATTATCTCATCTTAATAGACATAGATCTTGTATTTTCGAAAATATTGAAAAAAATGCCTGGTTCAACTTTTTGATCGGTTGACTTTGGGAAAAGAACGAGCGTGTGAGGGGGCCTAGCTGCCCTCCATTTTTTTGGTGACTTGAAAAAAAAAACACTAGAACTTTTAATTTCCGTTAGAGTGAGCCCTCCCACGATATTCTAGGACGACTGGGTCGATACAATCACCCTTGGGAAAAAAAAAACAATTTAATAAACACGCACCCGTGATCTTTCTTCTGGCAAAAAATACAAAATTCCACATTTTTGCAGATAGGAGCTTGAAACCTTTACAGTAGGGTTCTCTGATACGCTGAATCTGATGGTGTGATTTTCATTAAGGTTCTATGGCTTTTAGGGGGTCTTTCCACTTCCTTGAAAGTTTCGAGCCAATACAAGAACCAACATCGAACAAGCCTCCCCCCTCCTTTTCCAGCATAAAGCAATGTTTAAATGATTGCCAATTTGCATAATTTATGGCCCTTTTCCATACTGGAAAAGGTGGGGGGAGGCTTGTTCGATGTTTGTTCTTGGATTGGCTCGAAAATTTAAAGGATCAATCTCTGGATCAGAAGGATTAAATGTTTGCGATTAGCGATGGGCAGGGAACCAAGAACTGGACATAGAAAATGACTGCATCATTAAAAACTTACAGTCGTAAGTCCTGAGTAAAACCCCGGGGCACAGGAAATAGGAAAAACATCTTCGTGTTCCTGATTAGCATGAAACCTACAACCGCAGGCCTGTTGACCAAAAGATACCTAATGCGGAAAAAATAGTTGATGTCCGACCCCGTGATGAGCCTAAAATTAGGGCCCGAAGCAATTTTTTCTAGATTTACTAGAAACTTGTATATTTAAATGTTTGGGATAAGGAAACTTCATTGCAGAAGGAAAAACGAAAACAATGGTTCCTTGTAAAACAGGGCCAGACAAAGTGTGTAAAGAACATTCCCCAGCCACTTTGTATTGAAGGAGTTTTGGATAAACTTGGGAGTTTTGGATAAGCTGGTTTGATTCGAGGTCGGATGTTTCAGGGACCTTTCTTATTGGCTGAAAAGGATTTGAGGAAACAAGCCTTCCTCCTGTGGCTTTTTCTGCCAATCAGCCTCTCCCCTCCTTGACCACCCAGAAATTGGATAAACATTTTTATGTATTTGTTTTGTTCAAAAATGACAAAAAGCCTAATAAGTATGCCTCTAGGGTTGGTATGACAGCTAGAGCCTCTGGATAATACTGTTTAAATTATCGATTGTTCAAAGACAGGCTATAGTAGAAAAAAAAACAACAACAACAAAAAACAGCGGCAATGTTTGGTGTGGGTTTTCCGATCAGCCACGAGCTCATAAGAGTTGTTCGCTAAACAAAATCCCCAAAGTTTCCTAAAGGATTCAATCGGAATACCAAACGCGTACTTGATTAAACCAAAAGAAATTATGTGCACAATACTTTTGAAACTATCTGCAATATCTCGGAAATTGTTTTGGGTAACAAGTTGATACTTTATAGGAGTCTTAGGGTTGGAATAAATGGACCTCGAAATTTGACCTAGGGGAGACAGTGTGCGCATCCAGGTCATCGAAACTGCATATCTGAAACATATCAAAACGGCTTGAGCTTAGAAATTAAAACTTAAGGTACAGTTTGAGAAAGGAAGGAGAATATGGGGCATGCAGACTTCAAATTTTTGCGCTGGTGGGGAGGGAGAATTGGGTGGAAATTTTTGTTTTTGAGTTGACTGTAAGCTCCTATAGGTCTATGTAACATAGTTAATAACTATTAAGCCATTATAATCTATGCAGAGTTTGAGGTAAATAAAAAGAGGCTATGCCGTTCCAAGTTATAAAACTGGTGCATCTGCAATATTTAGGTATTGTTTGGGGCACAAAAGCAAACTTTCAGGGAAGCCTTAGGGAGGGGAGGAGAGGCACGGAATACGGAAGAATTTCGGTTGGTTTTAAGCTTTAATGTTGATCATTACTTTCAGAAGAAAAAACTAGTTTTTTAAAAGATTCTGGTTGTATTTCAAATCCTGCTGGGAATATATTTTATATGACCAATTAAAAATCTGTCTAGATACCTGCGATACCAATACGCCCAATAACAATACGCTCATACCAATACATGTGATATAAATACATTTTACACCGATAAATTGCGTAGCCCTTTTCCCAGGAACTAAGGAGGGTCATATGATCATCAAAACCAATGATATTTGACCTTTGAACTAGATTGAACAAAATGGCTATCTCAAAATTGGGATTGGATGACTTTGGGGGCAGACTTTATGGAGGGGGGAGTTAGTTGTCCTCCTTTTTGGTCACTTAAAAAGGGCCCTAGCAAATCGAATCTCCACTCTAATGAGCTATTAGACACCTCTGTATGATGTTCTTATCACCCCCTGTCCCTGCTAGAAAAAAAAAACAAAAAAAAACGGGAGACAGATCAGTGCTACCAATGCAAAAAAGTGATTTTCCTTGTTGTTCAAGGAGGGTGAATGTAATTTCCCATTCTAAAGTTTCCAACCATGTCGATTTCAACGGCAAAATTTTTATTTTGAATTGACGCCATTTTCGGGGGGTTTCAGTTTTTTTTTGTGAAATCACCATAAATTTCTTTTCGCAATAAACTTTTATTTTTAAGACAAACCGAAATAATAGTTACCATTCCTGAATCAGTGTTACATGGCAATTTTTTTCACAAGGTATTTTTTTTCAAAACACGTTTTTTAACTTTCGGTTACTATGGGCGGTGGTTCGCTCCTTACTAGCTTGCATCTACCGCTGCAACTATGTTTTATAAATTTGAACTTTTGCGAAGAGGAGGAAGGAGAGGGTGGTATGTCAATGAATAGTCATCGAGAATTTAATAATCCAACTATTTGTCATTCGGTGAATTTCTTTCTCTTAAGAGCATTCCATCTCTCAAAAATCCTTTTGCAAGCCTCATGTCAGCTGACCGTGTTAAAGACAAAAATTTCATTGCAAATTCTACCAAGGAACTAGCTAACATTAAAATCTAATAAATGGTAGACTTTGTAAAAACCTAGTAGATATGAGCAATAGCTTTTGAATGAGCAATGAAACATCTTTGTTGTGGTGTTCTCGCGCTGGGGTGGCCTCCTCTGTTATCTCCTACCATGTGTGTCTTCTTTTTTTTATTTTTTATTATTGATATGCTTTATTTGTTATTCCGGAATTTTTGTTTTTTTTGTTTTTGGCCGACACATCGAGCCCTGCTCCCCGTCGGCCAGTTTAGAAAATAATTTATTCATGTAATTTGTTTGTTAAATAAAAGTTATAAGTTATCTCTCTATGATGGGTGTGGTAGCCTGCTAATGCTACAGTAGCTTCCTGGTGAGAAGCCGGCTTATGAAACTTATTAGTGCGGATGGGAGGGGAGGGTAAACGGGAGGGCTTCTTGTAAACCTCCAGCGAAGAGTTTTGAAACATAATTACTACGATGGTACCGTTTTATGCTTCCAAGTTTTTCCACTTAAGAAGTGGCACCAACAGTGCTGTTTTTAGTGCTATATCGCACTTACAGATGGTAGAATTGATAAAAGCACACAGATATGAGTAATAGCTTTAAAATGAGCCCTTAAACGCCTCTCTAAAAAGTTCTCATAGCCCACGGGCTCCAGATTTTGTACTTCAGACATGCCACCAAAAGTGCCATTTGGGATGGTGGAATTTATAGGAAGAATGTAGACATGAGTGATATTAACTATTAAATATAGCTCTACGATGTTCTGGTAGCCCGATAACCCCAACCCTTGAGAAATAGCACAAAAACAACCAATTTTCGTGCCATGTGGCACTTGCAGAGGATGCGGGAGGGGTTCTTGGAAATCTCCAGATAAGGGTCTTGGACCATAATTGTTACAATGGTACCGTTTTACACTTCGAAGCATTTCCACTTAATAAGTCTCACAAAAGGTGCCTTTTTTGTGCTATTTGGCACTTACGGATGGCAAAAATGATTAAAAACACGAAGGTATGAGCAATAGTTTTTAAATCAGCAATTAAACGTCTCTCTAAGAAGTCGTGGCGGCCCACTAGCCCCTAGCTTTTCCACTTGAGACATGGCATCAGTAGTGTCATTTTTAGTGCCATTTAGCACTTGGAGCTGGTAAAATTTATAAAGAAAATGTAGATATGAGAAATAGCTTTTATGTGAGCTATTAAACATCTGTCTTCTGTAGCCCGCTAGCCCCCAACCTTGAGAAATGGCATAGAATGTGCCATTTTTGTGCCATATGGCACTTGCACATGGTGGAATTTATGAAAAGCACTTAGGTGTTAAAAATAGCTTTTGAATGAGTTATTAAGCATCTCTCTATTATTTTCTGGTAAACCTCTAGCCCTAGAAAAAAAAAAAAACGAGAGACAGATCAGTGTTACCCATGCAAAAAAGGGATTTTCCTTGTTGTTCAAGGTTGGGGACTGTAATTTCCTGAACAAGGTTTTTAACTATGCTGATTTGAAAGGTATACTTCTCATTTTGATCTGACGCCATTTTCGAGGGATTTCAGGCTTTTGTTCGAAATTACCATAAATTTGTTATCACAATAAACTTTTATTTCTAAAACGAACGGAAATAAAAGTTACCATTCCTGAATCAATGTCAGATGACAATTATTTTTCAATAGATAGTTTTCTTATAAACGCGTTTCTTATTGTTTATGGGCTATTGTTCACTCTTTACTAGGTTGCTGCTACCGCTGAAACCATGAAATCAAATAGTTCGTGGTAACCAACTGTAAGTAAGGAGCAACCCGGCTCAATAGTAATGGAAACTCTAAAAAGCGGAATTTTGACGCCAATAGATACATCAAAATAATCAAATTTCTATGTTGGTTTCAAATGTGTAAGTTTCATCAAGTTTAGTCCTATCCAACAAAAGTTACGCGCCTGAGAAAATTTGCCTGATTTTCAAAAAAAGGGGAAAGACCCCCTAAAAGTTATAGAACCTTAATGAAAAATCACACCATCAGATTCAGCGTATAAGAAACCCTTACTGTAGAGGTTTCAAGCTCCTATCTGCAAAAATGTGGAATTTTGTATTCTTTTGCCAGAAGAAAGATCACGGATGCGTGTTTATTAAATTTTTTTTCCCAAGGGTGAATGTATCGACCCAGTCGTCCTAGAATATTGTGGGAGGGCTCACTCTAATGGAAATTAAAAGTTCTAGTGTTCTTTTTAAGTCACCAAAAACATGGAGGGCAACTAGGCCCCCTCACACGCTCATTCTTTTCCCAAAGTCAACCGATCAAAATTTTGAGATAGCCATTTTGTTCAACATGGTCGAAAAACATAATAACTATGTCTTTGAGGGTGACTTAATCCCCAGTCCCCGGGGGAAGGACTGCAAGTTATGAACTTTGCCCAATGTTTACATATAGTATTGGTTATTAGGAAGTATACAGACGTTTTAAGGGGAGACTTTTTCTCGTAGTGGGGATTATTCTGTTGAAACGTTTTTTATTTCGGTCAACTGAAGCATAAGACGCACCACACCAAGGTGAGAAATCAGCATCAAACGAGTTTGCTGCTGGAGGGGCCAATTGATGGAGGGGCCAATTGATGGACCAAGATAAACAAGTTTTTCAACAAGTTTTTCCTAAAGAGCGTCCCAGTTGGGCTGACGGTGTGGGACCCAAATTACCCCAATTAAACAGACGAATCTTAGATTTATATATACTTAATTTCAGCTACTTCCCTAAAAGATTATAGTGAACCATTTACCATGGAAAGTATGATTGGGTCATCAAAAAGAATTAAGTGACCTGGGTGTTAAAAAGCATGGAAGGCTAGCGCAGAATCGAAGTCGTCAACTCTATTTTTGACGTTGGATATTTATGTATAAAAAGCTTGCATTTACATAGCGTTTCTCCAGCTGTTAAAGGGTTATGCCAGCATAAAAATTTCCCGGGACTTTACACACGGGACCCGGGACCCGGGAACACGGGACTTTACACACGCCAATATCAAGAATTAGTTAAAAAAAAAGTTTCGTCTTATGGAAGTAAAGAGCGAAAGTGAAACTTAAAAAGAATTATTACTTTACAGATTACCCAAAAAATGTATACACAAACTAGCTTTACGAATTACCTGTGCTATATTTCATCCTCCATAGAACTCTAAAAACTAAAACCATAAAAAAAAAAAAGAACCAACCCAATCATGTTGGCACAATGTATAATTTTTTTTTTTTGGTTTTCATACCAGGGCACTTCATATCGAAGGAGCTGTCAAAGAAACTTCATAAAGGGCTCATTCGATTGGAAATTGGAGTGGCTTGTGCCCTTTTTAATTGTCGAAAGTAATTGGATGGCAACAAACACCCCTTCCACGCCCACAATTTCCCCAAACACATCCAATCAAAATTTTGAGATAGCCATTTTTTTCAGTGTTGTTGATTTCAAGAGAGAAAATGTGTTTTTGAGGAGGACACTCCCCCACAACACTCAGGGCAAGGGTTTTAAGTCATGGCCTGGGGGCACATAAGAACGGTGTTGGCACAATGTATTATTTATTACTTTCTTTCCTTTATACCAGGAAACTTCGTATCGAAGAAACTGTGGCAGAATTTTCGAAAAGGGCTCATTCAATTGGAAATTGAACTGACTTGTGCCCTTTTTAATAGTCGAAAGTGATTGGAAGGCAACTAACACCCCTTCCACGCCCACCATGTCCCGAAAAACATCCAATCAAAATTTTAAGATAGCCATTTTGTTCAGCGTAGTTGATTTAAGAATATAAATGATGTTTTAGAGGAGGACACTCCCCACCAGCCCTCAGGACAAGGGTTATAAGGTATGCCCTGGGGGCATATAAGGTTTTTATAGGAAGCGTTGTCGTTGAAACTTCAAAAAAGGCTCCTTCGATTGGAAATTCAAAGGGCTAGTGCCCTTTTTAGTAGTCGAAAGTGATTGGAGGGTAGCTAACCCCCCTCTCACACCCACCTTCTCCCCAAACACATCCAATCAACATTTTGAGATATCCATTTTGTTCAACGTAGTTTTAAGTTCTGGAAATTAGGTCTTTGAGGATGACCCCCCCCCCACATCCCTCAGGGCAAGGATTGCAACTTATTCCCTGGGGGCATATAAGGTTTTTATATAACGCGTTGTCGTAGAAACTTCAAAAAGGGCTCATTCAATTGGAAATTTGAATGGCAAGTGCCCTTTTTAATAGTCAAAAGTGATTGGAAGGCAACTAACCCCCTCTCACGCCCACCATTTTCCCAAACACATCCAATCAAAATTTTGAGATAACTATTTTGTTCAACGTAGTTGAAAGCTCTAGAAATTTTGTATTCAAGGATGAAAAACCCCCCAGAGCCCCCCAGGATAAAAATTTTAAGTTATGTTCTGGGGGCATATAAGGTTTTTATAGATGGGGTTGTCGTAAAAACTTCAAAATGGACTCATTCAATTGGAAATTGAGAGGGCTAGTGCCTTTTTTAATAGTCGAAAGTGATTGGAGGGTGACTAACCCCCCTCTGACGCTCGCCATTCCCCCAAACACATCCAATCAAAGTTTTCAGATAGCCATTTTGTTCAACGTAGTAGAAAGTTCTGGAAATTAGGTCTTTGAGGGTAATAACCCCTTCAGAGCCCTCAGTGAAAGGGTTATAAGTTATGCCCTGGGGGCATATAAGCTTTATATAGAAAGCTGTTGTAGAATTTTCAAAAAGGGCTCATTTGATCGAAAATTGAAATTGCCCTTTTTAATAGTTGAAAGTTAGTGGAGAGTAATTAACCCCCCTCTCACGCCTACCATTTCCCCAAAAGCATTCAATCGAAGTTTAGAGATAGCCATTTTGTTCAACGCAGTTGAAAGCTCTGAAAATTTTATATTTAAGGATGACAGACCCCCCAGAGCCCCCAGGGCAATGGTTGTAAGTTATGCCCTAGGGTATATAAGGTTTTTATAGATAGACTTGTCGTAAAAACTTCAAAAGGGACTCATTCAATTGGAAATTGAGAGGGTTAGTGCCCTATTTAATAATCGAAAGTGATTGGAGGGTAACTAACCCCCCTTTGGCACCCACCATGCCCCCACATACATCCACTCAAAATTTTCAGATAGCCATTTTGTTCAACGTAGTAGAAAGTTCTGGAAATTAGGTCTTTGAGGAAGACAACCCCTCCCCCCAGTCCTCAGGGCCAGGGTTGTAAGTTATGCCCTGGGGGCATATAAGGTTTTTACTGAAAGCGTTGTCGTAGAAACTTCAAAAGGGCTCATTTGATTGGAAGTTGAAAGGGCTAGTGCCTTTTTAGTGCCTTTTTCAATAGTTGAAAGTGATTGGAGAGTGACCAGCGCTCCTTCCGCGCACACCATTTCCCCAAACACATCCAATCAAAATTTTGACAAAGCCTTTTTTTAACGTAGTTGAAAGTTCTGGAAATTAGGTCTTTGAGGATGATAACCCCTTCAGAGCCCTCAGTGAAAGGGTTATAAGTTATGCCCTGGGGGGCATATAAGGTTTATATCGAAAATTGTTGTAGAAACTTCAAAAAGGGTTCATTTGATCGGAAATTGAAATTGCCCTTTTTAATAGTTGAAAGTTAGCGGAGAGTAATTAACCCCCCTCTCAGGTCTACCATTTCCCCAAAAATATTCAATCAAAGTTTAGACATAGCCATTTTGTTGAACGTAGTTGAAAGCTCTGGAAATTTTGTATTTAAGGATGACAAACCCCCCAGAGCCCCCAGGGCAAAGGTTGTAAGTTGTTCCCTGGGAGCATATAAGGTTTTTATAGATAGACTTGTCATAAAAACTTCAAAAGGGACTCATTCAGTTGGAAATTGAGAGGGCTAGTGCCCTTTTTAATAGTCGAAAGTGATTGGAGGGTAACTAACCCTTCTCTGACGCCCACCATTCCCCCAAACACATCCAATCAAAATTTTCAGATAGCCATTTTGTTTAACGTAGTTGAAAGTTCTGGCAATTAGGTCTTTAAGGATGATAACCCCTTCAGAGCCCTCAGTGCAAGCCTTATAAGTTATGCCCTGGGGGCATATAAGGCTTATATAGAAAGTTGTTGTAGAAATTTCAAAAAGGGCTCATTTGATCGGATATTGAAATTGCCCTTTTTAATATTTGAAAGTTAGTAGAGAGTAATTAACCCCTCTCTCACGCCTACCATTTCCCCAAAAACATTCAATCAAAGTTTAGAGATAACCATTTTGTTCAACGTAGTTGAATGCTCTGTAAATTTTGTATTTAAGGATGAAAACACCCCAGAGTCCCCAGGGCAAAGGTTGTAAGTTATGCCTTTGGGCATATAAGGTTTTTATATATAGACTTGTCATAAAAACTTCAAAATGGACTCATTCAATTGGATATTGAGAGGGCTAGTGCTTTTTTTAATAGTTGAAAGTGATTGGAGGGTAACTAACCCCCCTCTGACGCACACCATTCCCCCAAACACATCCAATAAAAATTTTCAGATAGCCATTTTGTTCAAAATGGTTGAAAGTTCTGGAAACTTGGTCTTTGCGGATGACACCCCCCCCCCCCCCAACCCTCAGGGCAAGGATTGTAAGTTATGCTGTGGGGGTATATAAGGTTTTTATTGAAAGCGCTGTCCTAGAAACTTCAAAAGGGCTCGTTTGATTGGAAATTGATAGGGCTAGTGGATTTTAGTGCCTTTTTAAATAGTTTAAAGTGATTTGAGAGCGACTAACGCCCCTCTCACGCCCATAATTTCCCCAAACACATCCAATCAAAATTTTGAGATAGCCATTTTGTTTAAGGTAGTTGAAAGTTCTGGAATTTATGTCTTAGAGGATGACAACCACCCGAACAGCCCTTAGGGTAAGGGTTGTAATTTATACCCTGGGGGCATATAAGGTGTATATAGAAAGCGTTGTCGCAGAAACTCAAAAGTGCCCTTTTTAATAGTCAAAAGTGATTGGAAGAACTGACATGTTCAAACAGTTCGTGGTAACGAACTGGAAGTGAGGAGCGACGACCCGGCTCAATTGTAACCGAAACTCTAGAAAATGGGATTTTGATACCAAGATATACATCAAAAGAATTAGATTTTAATGCTGATTTCAAATATATAAGTTTACTCAAGTTTAGTCCTACCCATCAAAAGTTACATGCCTGAGAAAATTTGGCTGATTTTCGAAAAAAGGGTAAAAGACAAGAGTGGATCCAGGATTTTGTTTGGGGGGGGGTTTATCCGATTTTTTCCCGTGGACTTTGTCTAACATACAGTGATTTTGTCTTTACAGGTATTTTTTAGACTAATTTTCGACTTGGTCAAAAATTTCGGGGGGGGGGGTTCAAACCGGGTCACCCCCCCCCTGGATACGGGCTTGGTGAAAGACCCCCTAAAAATTATAGAACCTTAATGAAAATCATACCATCATATTCAGCGTATCCGAGAACCCTACTGTTGAGCATTCAAGCTCCTATCTACAAAAATGTGGAATTTTGCATTTTTTTTTTTTTTGCCAGAAGAAAGATCACGGATGCGGGTTTATTTGTTTTTTGTTGTTTTTTTTTCCCAGGGGTGACCGTATCGACCCAGGGTCCTAGAATATCTTAGGAGTGCTCATTGGAACGGAAATTAAAAGTTCTAGTGCCCTTTTTAAGTGACCAAAAAAAATGGAAGGCAACTAGCCCCCTCCCACGCTCATTTTTTTCCCAAAGTCACCCGATCAAAATTTTGAGATAGCCATTTTGTTCGGTATGGTCGAAAATGTGATTACTATGTCTTTTAGGATGACTTAATTCTCCGAAGCCCTCGGGGGGAGGGCTGAAAGTTATGAACTTTACCCAATGTTAACATATAGCATTGGTTATTGGGAAGTATACAGACGTTTTCAGGGGGGATTTTTTCTGGTAGTGGGGGGGGGGGTGGTTCGGTAGTTATATGGGAGGATCTTTACATGAAGGAAGTTTTCATTGGGGAAGGGTCATTGCTATGAAGGGGACGCCGGATTCCCCAGCATTGTTTAAAAAAAAATCATAAATTAAATATAAAAAAAACAAAACTTTTTCAACTGAAAGTAAGGAGCAAGATCAAAACTTAAAACAAACAGAAAATACTAGGTATATGATTGGGTTCACCCCCTAGTCAATACCTCGCTCTTTAAGCCAAAGATTTTTTAGTACTTTCATAAGAGCTATTTATTATAATTACAGGCCTTTGTGATTAAGGGT